>NC_048219.1:33180699-33480699 GCF_002007445.2 Ailuropoda melanoleuca | reverse complement strand
AAGCATGTGCCTTCGGCTCAGGTCATGATCCCAAGGTCCTGGGATCAAGTCCCGCATTGTGCTCCCTGCTCCACAGGGAGCCTGTTTCTCCCTTTGCCCCCCCTTTCTCTCTCTTTAATGAATAAATAAATAAAATCTTAAAAAAGCAGATAAACTCATATTTAACTATATGATGACTTCCATGAGAAAAATAGGAAGCCAAACCACAAAACCTAGGGCTATCACCTGCCTGGGGAGTTGAGGGTGAGAGCAAGGCGTGAAAGTGGCTCTTGGAAAAAGCGTTTAAGAAGAGAGGACATTTGATTTTGGAGTTACTAGCCAAGAAGGACTAAAGCGGTTGAAAATGCCCAGTATCGCCAGTGAGCCATTAGAGAGCACCGAGGAGCTTCTATGACAGGGCAGCCCAGGACTGCCAATGATGCGTACTCTTCTGAAACTACCCTTCCCCCATAGGAACCAGGGGAGCCGAGTGTGCAGGACGGAGGAACTGCAGTCAGGCTATCCTACTCTGAGTGTCCTTACATGCTCTAAGTTACAACCCTTCTCTGCACTTCAGTTTTCTTACCTCTGAAGTAGGAGGATTTAACAAGATTATTCCTAAGGTCTCTCCCAATGCAGCAAGTTAGTTGTGAAAAAGAAGGACTAAAACAAAATTCTGAGAACCTCTGATTCCCATATTATTCCTACTGCCGTGTTTCCTGTATTCCAAGGTGCACGCTCTTATTTAACATTTAACAACCCAGAAATCAAGGCATCCTTACAACCAATGACATCAGATGGCCAGGCTCCCACAATGCCATAGCCGCATTTCCTGCCTGGAGGCCCTCTGTTATTATTCTGGGGGAAAATGATGGGCAACTGCAGCCATCGATGTTTTAGTCAACAAACCACCTTTGGACTGTTGGAGGAAAAAATGTGAATTGTGGTTGTTTTCTGGAAAACTTCTACTTGTGCCTTCTAGAGGAATTAAAAAAAAAAATGGCACCAACATTAGAATTTGCAAATTGGTACCAGTGGGCTGACAGAATCTTCCCAAGACAACAGCATTCATTGAAGAAATGCTGCATTCTGAGACTCTCTCAAGGGCTCAGTTGACAATATTGTGCACAAAACACATCAACAACTTAGTCAAAAAGTGCTGTGGAAGAGATGAACCATTCCAAGTGTGAAGAAGTCTTGGTAATACTTTCACCAATGTATTTTGCTTGTATTTCCCTTTTTACATATACCCAAAGGCAATATGTGATTTTAAAAAATGTATGTCTAAATAAGTCTAAAAGAGATTTTCACTCAAAATATATCTAAATCATGTCTATTTATGTCTAAAAGATTTTTCAGTATTAATAAAATGAAGTAATTAGAAAGCATCTTATGGCTTAATTGGCGATGCTTTTCCTTTCTAAGAGATATGTAAATTAACGGTTCAGCTGGTAGTCTTAACTGTGATGAAATACAATAGTGAAACCCGATGTCTCTGCCAGCACTCACTTCCTGCTTCTCTATACTCTTTTAAGACTCTAGATAAAGTGTCATGTCTGAGGGCTTTCTGTACTAGGAGCTGTCCTAAAGGCCTTACAAACATCCCCTCACCTATCACACAATAGCCTAATAGGAGATACCATTATCATAGCCTTTCATGTTGAAGAGCCTGAGATACCTTGTCCAAGGTCACAAAGTTTGCATCACTTCCTTTCTGAAACTAGTGGAAAATCACAAAACGAACTTTTCCCAGCTTAGATAAACTTTCTAGAATCTGTCAATAAACAACAAAGCATGGAGCCCCTGGGACTTTGGGCACACCGCAGAAGGTTCATAGGTTTAGAACAGGGTCTCACATACTCCTCAAGGGAGGCCAGCAGCACACAGCAGCATGGAGACAAGCTTTGGAGTCAGACAGAGCCAGGTCTTAATCTCAGCTCTACTGCTCACTGGTTGTGGGATTTTTGAGCAAACTAGTCACGTTCTCGGAGCCTCAGTTTCTTCCTCAGTAAAACGGAACTAACATAACCTAACTCCAAGAGTTGTGTGAAGGTTAAATAAATTCGCTCAATTGTTCATTTATTCAACAATTATTCATTTATCTGCAGAGTGCCTGTTGCATGCTAGGCATTGTACGTAAGGTAAAGTGAATACTATACCCAAAGCCCCTAGCAGAGTGCCAGGTACAGAGCAGACAGACACTCTGGAGAAAATTTGTTTTTGTTTTTATTTTACTGAACCTATTTCCCCTTCTTACCAGCATATCATTTTCCTTTGGGGGAGTCCTCTCCACCCCCAACCTCTGCTGCTATAATCAGATGCTCTGTCTTTCACTTGCCTAGCCAGGAGCATGTGACTCAAGCTAGGTCATGGGTATGTGTTCTCTGGAACTTGAGTCTTCAGCAAAGAGACTGAGACTGAAAATGGTAGGTGTTCATGCATCCCACCTCTGCCAGAGCTCTTCCACCCGGGAGCAAAGCTGTCTTGGTTCCTATTCATTTTCACGCCCTATTCTCCAGGCTTACTATCACTTTTATTTGTTTGAAGTCACATTCCAAAAATTCTCTTTTCATAAGTTACCTAGAAATAGTATTTGTCACTTGCAACCAAAGAAATTAGATGCCCAATAAAGAAAAAAAAGTATTATTGATTTAGGAGAATAGAAGAAGTAACCAAAAAGGTTAATTGATGGCACAGAGAAGTTAGAAGAGCTCATTTTGTTAGCATATATTCTAAATTCAGAATAGTTGATGTCAGATATTTTAAATAACAATGCCATTGACTTACATTGGTTGGTGTGCGTGTGTGTGTGGGGGTGCTTATTATGGGATAGACATGTATAGACATGTGTACACATTGTCTCATCTAAAGCTCATAGGAACCTGTGGAGTAGGTATCATCATCACCCTGGTGTCCTATGAGGACGACATTAAAGCTCAGAGAGCTTTTAAATAAGTTGTTTATAGGACCAGCTACATAATTTGTAGGGCCTAGTATAAAATAAAAATGCAGAGCCCCCTATTGAGAAATTATTATGAATTTCAAAATGGCAGAGCACCTGGGTGGCTCAGTCAGCCAATTGTCTTCCTTCGGCTCAGGTCATGATCCTGGGGTCCTGGGATCAAGCCCCATGTTAGGCTCCCTGGTCAGTGGGTGCTTGCTTCTCCTTCTCCCTCTGCCCCGCTACCTGGCTCGTGCTCTCTCTGGCATGCTGTCTCTCTCTCTCAAAAAAAAATAAATAAAATCTTTTTAAAAAAAATTCAAAATAGCAACAGCAGAACATTAAGTTCAGAGTCCTTCTGGGCATGGTTCTCCCCCTATAACAGCACAGGTCACATGCCCATAAGGTTGGCCCAGCTTGCTTAAGTAAGTGGCAGAGCTGAGATTTAGAACTCATTAATCCAGAAGTCCATAGTCTCATTTTATAAGTAACCCTACAATGGGAGTGCCCTAGATCAGAATGGTACTGACACCCATTCCAGATCATTCAGACTGGCTAGGCATTGCCCTCAGCCTCTACCCCATAAAGCAGCTGAGATACTCAAATGGAAGGCTGATAATGACGAGGCCCTCAGAGATGCCTATGGAAAAGTCACTAATCTAGGGCCGTAGTGACAAGTCTTGCTGTCCTCTGCCTGCCTCCTGGTTTTTCAATTAAGACCCCACTCTTTGAGAGAGTTCTAGGCTCATTAGAGAAAATGTGGAAGAGGGTGAGCAGGGTGGTGAAGGAGCTACACACAAGGGTTTATGAAATTGGAAGTGGTTAGCCTGTAGACCAGAAGAATCACATTTGCCATCAACTCTCTTCCCTGCTGAGACAGAAGCTCTGTGAGAAGTGGGCTCTCCCCTGCTCACCCCAAGTGTCTGGAACAGTGCCTAGGACCTAGTTAATGCTCAAGAAATAGTAAATGAAGCAATTAATTGTTTACTGAATGTCTGTCAAATAGAAGAGGAATTAGATGTGTTTTTTCCCAAGGAGGAACATCAGTTACAATGCAATTGATGGGTTTTGACTCTTGGATATGGGAAAGTTCTGCATCCCCAGGATGGAACAGGCTGCCAGGTCCCCTTCAAAAGAGGGACTCAAGTGTGGAGATGTGACCAGGGTATTCCCCAAATGCATTTCCTAGAATACCAGAAAATAGCAAAGAGGTTTCTACTCCTAAGTAATTTCCAGCGGATTGATGGAGGTAGCTACCTGGGCTTCTGTGGAAGAACTGCTCACAGGGAAGCTCAGTGAGCAATACTGCTGTTCTTGAGACATCTCTCTAAACCTTAATGCCTGTGACTCCATGACCTTGTACATTTTATCCAACCAGAACTCTTGGGTAAGGCTAACTTCGATGCCCCGATCGATGTAAGGCCAAGAATGGAAACGAAGTTCACCAGAGCTCATCTCTATGTGTAGCCAGACCAACCTGCAACTCTCCTGCTTTCAGGAGAATTTTCTACCCTAATTGGGACAGTTGTTTGAAACACATTGTCATTTAATTTGATTAAATCTACAGTTGTGGGGGTTTTGAGGGTTCTTTGGGTTTTTTGTTTTGTTTTTTCAGTTTTGGGCTTATATTTCAGTTTTGGGCTGTCTCTATAATATCCAAACCTACTGGGCAATGCTGGATGTCAGATTCACCGCGCTTACAGACATCTGCGGGGAGAGAACTCTGAATAAATCTGTCTAAATAGTGATGATGAATTACATTACTTCATAGTGATGTTAACCTTTGGAGGCAAAAGTCCAGACAGGTTGAGGAATGGAAAATGAGGACATAAGTGGGGGGACAATTCCATTAGCTGTAATCAAAAGAAAAGGCCAAGAGGGGATTAAAATCTATAGTGTGTTCAAAAAGGGCAGAGACTAAACCACTCCAACTTTGAAGGGGAAAGATTAAATATTTGCCATTGTTTCCTGTTTCTTCCACCAAGAGTTTATTAATTTACACTTAAGACTCTGCCTGCCTCGGTTAGCAAGAATTTTTAAAATGAATGATAGACTTACTTATGTCAAACCAAGGGGAAAAAAATCTACCAGTACAATTCTCATCTCCTCTATCCCATATTTTGTAACTTTATTTAGATCGGGGATTTTAAACCTGGAGATCCAAACACTCCATTTTAAAAAATAAAATCCAGAAGGTCACTACAACTTTATTAGAATTTTAGATTATGTATATACATTTATAGATATATATATATATATTTTTTTCCTCCCCCAGGTCAAATGATTCAAAGTTGTTTAAGATTGTTAAAGAGAGTCTCTGATTGCACTTCTAGAAAAAAATACTAAGAAATTCTAGATAGACTACCTCATTTTTGAGGTATCCTCTTTTCTGGATTCAGGTATTCATCAAATGTTGAGCCATAACTAAACACTATTCTATTTTAACTAAATGCTTCCTCATTTAACCCTCCTTGGAGGTAGGGAACATTGCCTGCAGCTCACCTTTTTCTTTCTTATAGAAAACAGACTCTGGGGCGCCTGGGTGGCACAGCGGTTAAGCGTCTGCCTTCAGCTCAGGGCGTGATCCCGGCGTTATGGGATGGAGCCTCACATCAGGCTCCTCCACTGGGAGCCTGCTTCTTCCTCTCCCACTCCCCCTGCTTGTGTTCCCTCTCTCACTGGCTGTCTCTATCTCTGTCGAATAAACAAATAAAATCTTAAAAAAAAAAAAGAAAAGAAAAGAAAACAGACTGTGCATTTGAATAATAATCATCGCCACCATTTACTGAATACCTCTGATGTGCTCACTGTTTTTACATCTCATTTAATCTTACAACAGTCTTCTGAGGTGAATGTTATTTTCTGCCCATTTCTACAATGACGAAGTAAATGATCCAGAAAGTTAAACAACTTGTCCAAGCATATTTAAGTTGGTATATGAAACATGGGTTTGAGCCCAGGCCTAATTTCCAATCCTGTTCGTTGGGCACTACACCCCCCTGCTTTTTCCTGATAGCCCCGGGGTATTTGCAGCTTCCCAGCCTTAGCCCCAAGATGTGGGACATACCACCCAGCAGGGGCTCCCCCGCCCCCCAGCGTTCGGTTTCTGACTGATCTCACCTATTAACCAGTCACGCCAGCTTCCCTTCCGTGGACGCACATTTTCAGAAGAGGGAATATACGTCACCAAACAGGAGCAACATAAAAACATCCGATAACTTTCCACTCTGGAAATCGTTCCCAGGCTCCCGAAGCTGTGTCTGTAAGTGCTTGTGTGTTTCCTGTGAGACTCTCTCACGAGAGAGTCCTCTTGTGCCTTATGGGGACTCACGGGAGCTCGGTGACTAAGACTAGGACGGGGATAGCTCTTCTGGGTGCAGATCCAGAAAGACAGCAACCAGGGACTGACGGTGTTGCAAAGAAGAGAGCTCCTCGCCCATATTTCTGATCCTCCAGGGCTCCACAGAAAACCCCCTTCTCCAAGGAACCTCCCTGCCTGGACGCTGGATGTCATTGGCACTGCCAGGCAGCTCCCCACCGCAGTCAGAACAGCCAGGGACGAGGCGGGTGGGAAACATGTCACGTTGCAATCTCCCCCCACTCACGCATGCAAGCTTTGATTTGCCGATCTGTGATGTGCCAGACACATCCGAGGTGCAGTAGGTAGAGTTCCTCCTCAGGAGTGTTAGGGGGCCACATGCGACATCATAGTTACAGTAAGCGTGTAGTAAGAGCTAAAATAGTGCTATTTTTCAAGGAATATGAAAGCAGAGAAGAGGTAGCAACAAACCCTCCTGGGGGTGTTCAGGAAATCTTCACAGAGGAAGTCACATTTAAGTGTGGTTCTGAAAGAAGAGTAGGAATTTTCCGAGAGGAAAACAAAATGGGGGTAAAGGTGTTTCAGAAGGGTCTGGCACAGAGGCTGCACAGTTACAATGTGTTGGGCAAACACCATTGTTTCGGTCTGACTGCAATGGAGAGGTACCAGACGCCTGAGTCTGAGTCTGAGTCTGAGTCTGGTGCGAGACCGTGAAGGCCTGTGCAGGTCCAAGGTCTTGACGCTCTCTTGTCTGTACGACACCATTCTCTTCTCAATTACTTAATATTTTACAGCATTCCCCCCTAATTATAGTAGAAACGTGAGGAAATAGAAGTTTGAAAGGACTCAGGACAGAAAAGAGAAGCAAATGACTGTTTCAGTAACACAGTGTCCAAAGATGGAAACTATTAAACAGAGCTGTACCAATAATTTTCAGCTTTAATTAAAGACGTGGGACAAAGGACTGTGTATACAATGTGAAGAAAACAAATTACACCAAAGAAAATGCTTTGTTCTTTTCCTCCTTTACTTTTTTGTTCCTTTTCTTTTCTTTTTTTAACAATTCCAGAAGAACTTCGGAGAAGACATTAGGAGCTGGGAAAGTGTAGTTAATGAATGTCTGTTCCGTGTTATTGTTGCACAACATTGAATTCTTTGTAATCCTTAGTTCATAATATACTCTTATCATTTTAATAATGAGTAACGCTCATCATTAACAGTAAAATAATCTATTTTTGCACCTGCCACAGAACCTGAGAACTAGGACGTTGGTGCTTCCCTGTGTGTTCCTCTTCCCTTCCCCCTCTAGCCGCATCCCAAATAACCACTTTCCAAGCTCTCCAACTTGCAAAGTGAGTTCCCTTCCTTTGATGGACAGTATTAAAAAATGGACAGTTTGTACCCACACACATTTGTATTTATTGTATTACAAAGACTCAGTCACTCGGATGCATATAGCTTTGGTTACTTCCTTTCCCAAGGAATTATATTGTGCATGCAGTATATGGTGTTCATACACCACCATGTATTCACCTATTTTGCTGTGGAGGGGCCGGTGGGAGTGGGGAGGGGGGATTTGGGTTTTTCCCTGATTACCTACTCTATGAAGAACTCTGTAATTTTTTCCCATCTCCAATTGCAAATCTCCCTCCAACTCTGTGAACTGGATGCTATTAGCTTTACTATATGGGTGAGAACATGGAGACTCAGAGAGGGTAAGAAACTTTCCTGCCGTCACATGGCCACTCAGCAGCAGAGCCCAAGTTTAACTTTAACCCGGTTCTCTGTGTATCCAAAGCCTGCAGTATCACTTCTTCCCTTCCTTGGAGGCCCAGTTTTTCCTCTCGATCCGGTGTGTTCCAGGCTCAAGAGACTCCCCCCCCCAGCTCACTTTTGGTTTTTCTGAGTCTATTTTATGAGTCACTGCTGGGGTGAAGAGGGGATTTCCTGAGCTGCCCCTGCCAGGCGATGTAAAAACAACCTGCTCCCCCAAGCAATTCCATGGGTAATAGTCAGCTGCACCGAAATCTTCGGGACCAGGCAGCTGGGTGGGGCAGCACTGACCTAGTGATCTGCAGGAATGAGTTTCCTCCTTTTCCACCATGTGTGTCCTCAAATAGGTAATAATAATAATAATAATAATAATAATCCTTTACTTGGGAACAGAGCTGTACCATTTCCAAAGCTCTCTCTCTGAGTTAGGAAAGTAAGTATTATTAGCCCCATTTTGCAGATCAGGAAACCAGGTGTCAGGGAGATTGTGATTCAGCTGATAAGGGGTGTCTTGGAAAATGGGACTCGAGGCCAGAGTATGTTTTTCTACACACACATCTCCTACGTAAATGAAAGCTATCACATGGTGATAGAGACTTTAAGAGCATCTGAACACCTGATATTCAGGACATTCCCCAACACAATATTTACTACCAAGAGTCCCTTTCTTTCCAAAGGAAAAATACCCAGTCAGCTCTCTAACCACATACTGTCTGCAAACCACAGATTTTGCTAAATGACAGCCACAATGCAGAAAGAGGCGGGTGACAACATGATGTGGTTTGAAGGTGCCAGGACAGAACCCTCCCTTTCGGTCTCTTTCCATGGTCTGTCACAGACAGCGAAGACTCACTGCTCCTCCCCTGCTGCCTCGTTGTTTTGCACCTCAAAAGTGTGAGATCTAGCGTAGGTAGTAGGTCCTATTAAGAAAAGTGACTGACAACTTAAACCAAATGTTAGCTGTGTGTTCTTTCCATATCACACTGGGACATTGTCCAACAGGCTTACCCTAGGATTGTTTAATTCTCTCTTGTTTAGTAATCATGTACTATTGTTTAAGGCCCAGATTCTGTGAAGAAACATACCAACATATAGACTCCTTTTTCAAGTACAGATGAAAATGATTTTTGTTTGGAAGAAAAATAACCCCAAAGATTATGGTTTTATTGCCCTGTAGGATATTAAACCAGTTTTGTCTTATTTGGACATTCTTTCTTCAGCACACATAAATACATTCTGCCTTACATATATTTTTTAATGATTTTAACCAATTAGTTGGGTTTTTTTGTTAAGGATTTTGATTAATCTTGTACGTGTGTTCTCTTTATAATTGCTTCTATTTTTCAGAAATTATACTTAGACAAGCCTAGTGTTTAATGCCAAAATGAGAGTTTCCAATTATTATTACCGCATAACAAATTATTCTAAAAATAGTCATGTAAAACAGCATCCATTTCATTTACTCACAGTGTGGGTTGGGACTTGGGGAAGGGCTTGCTGAGAAGTTGTTGTCCGGGGTCTCTCCTGTGGTTACGGTCAGCTATCTGCTGCGGCCGTAGGCATCCATAGGCTTCATTGGCTGGATGTCCAAGATGGCTCATTCTCATGGGTACAGTTGATGCTGGCTGCTGGCCAGCAGCTCAGCCAGGCTATCAACAGGAGCCCCTGTAAATAGCCTCTAGAGCAGGTTAGTCTCAGGGAGTCAGACTTCTTAGATAGTGGCTGGCTTATCTCAGGACAAGCATCCCAAGAAAATCAACAGAGTCCATACTGGCACTTCTGTGGCACTTCACTGGTTAAAATAGAGCCATGGAGAAGGAACATACACCCCACCTCTTTTTGGGATGAGTGTCAAAGAATTTTTGGACTATGTTTTAAAAAGTCACATGGGGAACCACTTTGAAGCTTATAGTGGGAAGGAATACTCACATCTGAGTTATTACATTATCAAAAAGATAGTTGGGGACAGAGAGGGCAAGAGGGGGTAGGAGAAATAGAGGTAAGGGAGCCAGAAAGGAGAGTTCGTGCTACTTGAGGTTAAAAAGTGATTGGAGTCTTTGTTCATTCAGCATCATGGGAGGAGGAGGAAAGAGGCATATATTAGAGGTAATGCAAATTAAAAATTGAAAAGATTTGGTAGCAGATTGGTTAAGGCTTGCCTTATTAGCTCTGTAATAAAGAGTCTGACCCCATTTTCATTATTATTTTTAAAAAGTATTTGGCTGCTGACAGCTTTTAAGCCTCACCCTCCCTCTGCTCCTTCTTCCCCACAACCAGGGAAGCTGATAAGAAAGCCCAGTACTCCCTCCTTTGGCACCCATGGGAAGTTTAAACCATGCATGGAAACTCTCACCCCAGCCCCACCCGACCACCATAAAAACCCCAGCCAACTCTCCTGTTCCTGCTCTCTCAAGCCATTTTTGGATGTGCTTGGAAGCCACCCTGCTCTCCCCAGAAAGCCTCATTGTACGAATAAGAAACCTTTTATAATTACCCCCTTAGCACATG
Organism: Ailuropoda melanoleuca; assembly: GCF_002007445.2. NCBI lineage: Eukaryota > Metazoa > Chordata > Mammalia > Carnivora > Ursidae > Ailuropoda > Ailuropoda melanoleuca. Next base: position 33,470,179 of record NC_048219.1, on the reverse strand, counting down.
TATGCCGTCATCATTCTTGACATGCCAACCACAATCTGGGTGGGGGTCCATCCTGCACCTTTAGAGTGATAATGACGAGTTCCCAGTCACACTGTATGTAGTCATTTTCGTTTCTGAATAGAAAAATGGTAATAGTTAGCATTTATTGCTTTCTATCCAATAGGCACTGTGCTGGCACTTCTTCTGTTTGAACTCATTTAATCTGCACAAGAGACCTCTGAGATGGTACTGTTATTATCCCCATTTTACAGATGGGGAAGTGGGCCAGAGGAGAGCAACCAGTGGAGGGGAGGGATTGACCAAGATAGTCGGATTGACCAAGATAGTCATATTGACCAGACTTGAAGTGTGGTTGAGAAGCTGGTGGCCCCACTGACTAAGAGAAAGAAACTTGGAGAGGGTCCACCTCTATGGGAAGTTATGCTCAGTTTCAGGCAGGTTTAATTTCTGATGAAACGGGGTATATAAATGAAGACATCCTTTGGCATTTAGAGATAGGAGTTTATTCAATAGAAAATATATTTTCAGTAGAAAATATATTTTCTACTGAAAATATATTTGACACCATTTAAGTGTCAGACTCTAGATAGGTCCCCAACAGAGCTCTGGTCAGGGAACAGAAACGGTAGAGTCACCAACATCCTGGACGCTAGAGCTAAGATTTGGATGCCAAGAGAAGGAGAGAAGCCTAGGTCTGTGAACTTACATTCAGAGCAACGGGAGAAAGAGGAAGAGCCAGCAAACCAGACAGAGAAAGGACAGACCCCCTGAGTTGGTGGGTCTGAAAATTTTTTTTACGAAGCTGCCATTTAAAAATCAGACAAAGCCTGGAAGCCAGTGGAGTCGGTCATCTTTCTTTGATTTGGAAGTGTCTCTTCACTTGATGGCCCTTTTTAGTTATGCAGACAGAAGGCAAATGGGCACCCACTGCCAGAGGGAATGCTAGAGCAAAGCACTTTATTTTTGCCCTGAAGAGGCTGCCCTCCCTTGCTACTCAAAGAGCGTCACTTAGGTGGAAGTAGGAAAAGTTGTAAAGAGACCCCAAAGGCATGGGGATCTGGACTTCCTTTAAGATGCTCGACCTTATTACATCTTTCCAACAGAGATGGCCCCATCCGAAGTCTCCTGGCTAAAAGGACACCAAGGGTTCCTGAAAAGGGATTCCCCATGAGGAAATCTCTGAACTGATTATCCAGGTTGAATATCAGCATTTAGGCGGCGCAAAGGAAGGGTCATTTCCGTCAAGTGTGCGGCCTGTGGTTCCGCTGGTGGGAACAATTTGAGCACAGTTAGGAGCACAAACATGCAGCAGCCTTGGCTGAGAATAACACTGGCAGAGTAGCACTGCCCTTCCTTAAATCTCTGCAGCCTCAAAAGTGTCTAAAACAGCTAGAATGTCACTGAGTCAGGAAGTGAGGGTGCAGGTAACCGGCCAGGACCAGACCGTGAGCTCCTGCAGCCGTGTCAGAGGCTAGAGCCACTGAATGTGAAAATGTGACATTATTTGTAGCTCGAGTTGATGAAGCAGGCCATGCAGTTATAAGGACAAAAAAGGCATAATCTTCACAATCTTGCTACCATTCTTTGAATTCTCATTATGCACCTTGTCTTGCAGTGTTCCTGTACCTGAAAGGTGCTTAATATATGGTAACTGATCAATAACATTCTTATTAATCTCAGTATATTATTGGTTCTGGTGGTTAAAGCACTAACTTTGACTCAGTGGTCAAAACAGTCCTGGTAGAATAATCAAGTAATGATGCCGACAGCCACCTGCCTTTCCAATCTCATTCCTCAAGTAAACCATGAACAGTGCAAGAAGAGCTATTGTTTGAGATAAGGAAGGAAAGGCTGCTGCCAAAGGCATCATCACAACCAAAGGGCAAGTGGTGACGATCCTTCTTCCTGCAGCTGGAACCTTGACGGGAGAGGGGAGGTACAGTCCTCACCCTCTAGGGACCATTATTAACCGGGTCCCTGATTAGCAGCAGGAGGTGGCTTTGTTTGCTTATTTTTACCCTGAACACACAGCCCAACTCTGGGGACTCTGCCAAGGGAAAAAATAATTACTTGTAGACGGGGGCAATCTGGCCAATCTGCGGATTTGGGAGGGGGGACTTCCTTATTGTGGACGTCTGCCCTCCTCTTCCTCATTTTTCTCCTCTGTCTTCCCTATCTTACCTCCTCCTCCTCCTCCTTGACTTCTCTCCATCCTAAACACAAACCCCACATTTCCTAAATTCCCACCCACATGTCCTGGGGAAAATTTCCTCATCCCACAGATGTACCATCCAGCATGGCTCTGTGTGTAAGCAGTTTTGGGAAACCCAGGACACCAGACACCTACCCTTCCTAGAAATTCACATGCCCAGAACTCTGGGAAATCCTGTGGTCAAGGCACCATTTAACTCTCTTGAACCCGGGGCTTCCTAATCTCCTTTGCTCACAAACACAATCATATTTAATTACTTTTTCACAACGCTTATTCATATCTCTCAACACTGGGATTCCTATTAGGGCAATCCAGGAAGAGGGGAAAAGTATAAGGACACAGAGGTATGAAAGAACTTTGTTGGACCGGGCAATGTGGAAGGAGTGCTGGGGAAAATATTAAAGAATTGTGTTAGGGCTCATGTGCCTAAAGAGCAGGGTGCAGAGAAAGGCTCATATCATAAGGAATCGGTTTCATGGAGGTCCCTAAAAATTCTAGTCTGAAAGCAAGTAAGGAGGGTGCAGGCGAATTCCATTGCCCAACTCACCGTTGAGCCTCGTACGCTTCCCTTCTATCTGGGGAGTGAATTGGAAGATGGTGACGGACATGTCCAGCAGGGAAATTAGGGAAGAGACCTGAGTTGTAAGCTAGGTATTTTCATTTTATTCTCTTCAGTGCTTTCCAGCTTTTGTCTCATTGTGGCACACATAGGAAATTATTGTAGCTTTGGTTTTGTACAACACACTGCAGTAAATGGAGGAGGATGCTTGGTCCAGAAGAGGAGGGATCAGTATCTCGAGCACCTGGTAAGCCATTTGTGCCCTGAAGCAGCTGGAAGTGCTGCTCCAGATGCTAGGGATTACCTGAAGAGTTTTGAGCATCTAAGTGATCTGATTAGGGTAGCATCAAGGGCTCTTGCGGGTTTTAGCGAGACCCAGAAAAAGATCAGGAGCAGCTGCTCCGTCTAGTTCCACAAACTTGCCAGGGTCCTCCCACTACAGGATCTTGTGCATATGTTTTGCTTCTGCCTGGAGTTGTTCCCTCCAGCATTACTGGTCTCTACTTTGTCCTCCTCCTCATCCTTCTGCTCTCAGCTCGAATATCACGTTTTCAAGGAAGCTGTCCCTCATTTCTCAAGATCAAGTCTCCTTGATCACAACTTCATATGTATTTTCTCCCATGCCACTAATTTTAATTGACATTTGTACATTCATGTTATCATATGGGCTGCTCCCAGAGAGACCAGGTATTTGTCATACTACTTTCCCACCTGGAAAGCACACCCCACCCCGACTTCTCATAGTCATCCTTCAAGGTCCATCTTGGATTTCACTTCCCATCAGTCTCCCCAGTTGGAAATACTTCTGCCCTTCTTCTCTGGTATACTATAAATATGATTTCTGCACATCTTCAGTAGCTTTGTAGAACAGACATTTAGGGATGTTTTGCCTACCACCGCTGTTTTCTGGGACTTGCCCCGTGGGTCCCCCAGGTCCTATCACATAGTCACTGTGGGGCCTGCCAGCTTCATTCTGTGTGACTCCACCTGAGGCCCCAGATCAGTAGAGAGCAGGGAGGATACTGGAGCCAACCAGTTCGTTCTCTGGGATTTTAAGGTCTGGGTTAGAAAGGTTGCATCAACCTGTCTTATATACCTGACATTCTAAGATGCAGCACTCTGGAGATGTGAATGGTTATGGTTTTGGTTTGTAGACAATTGGGGCTCCAATGAAGAAGAAAAATGAAGCTGTACTCAGAGAGAAGGAGAGCCAAGATAATGTCCCATCAGCACCGGAGTCTCTGTGGCCAATGGTTCCTGAACCCCAACTATATCCAACCCTCGCCTTGCCTTGGAGCTGTGACCTATCCGTGGATGCTTCCAGGCAATTCCACATGGCTTAATTTGAATGGGTTTCTGCCACTCTGTCACCAAGAATACAAACAAATTCATATGTATAGATCACTCTTGAGAGCTTTTTGGGATGGTACTCATGGCTTGAATCAAGGACAACCAGGATAGAGAAAGTTAAAACAGCAATGAAACATCACAGAGTTTAAATTATCATTTCTAAAATATGTTTATCTGAAGTCTCCACTGGAACAGTACAGTACAATGGGAAGATTATAGGGTTTGGAATCAGATTTGGTTTTGAGGCCAACTATTTTTCCCAAGCAGAAATTGTGAGTCCAGGCAATTGACTGCACTACTCTGAGCCTTAACTGTCAAGTGGTGATACGAATACCTACCTTAAAGAGTTATTATCACATGGTGTCATGAATGATACATTAGAGGACTTGACATAGAATCTAGCTCACCACAGGTGCTCAGCATTCCACATTTCACTGGATCTAAGATACCATCAATCATCGTAGGCATCATGATTCTATGTACCACGGAGAAAGGAAAAGCTGATTAATCTATGACATGCAATTGCTTATATGAGACATTCTGATTTTGGGGGCTGTTAAACTACGAAAAGACATGTGCCTTAGAATCAGGGAAATGCAATAAATGTATCAAGCATAGGTGATCTAGGCAATAATGTCAGGTCCTGGTGATACAGAAGCAAACGAGACTGAGATTGCTTCTCGGGGTGCTAGGAGCTAATAATTAATACATTTCAGATTTTCAAAGGACACTGAATCACCTTAGATGGTGAGATCATCCCCCTTGCAAAGATGCCTCAGATCAAGGAGTAAAGCAGCAGAGAAATACTAGACTTTAATCCTCTTATATGTTGTTAGATCCTATGGCAGTTATATTTTCATGCTCTGCATACAATCCAAAACAAATTGTCTGCTTACAATTAAAATCCTGCTGAGTTTCCAAGAGTCCAGCCCCCAGGGAGCTATTTGAACCCCATGTCTTATCCACAATGACGCAATTCTACTTTTAAGGGACAATTAAGGGGTTTCCTTGTAAGTCAGGCCAAACTTTCTCCAAAATACAAGAAGGAAGTGCCTGGAAAAGAAAACGTTTGAGACTTGTTTTCATACTGTCACTTAAGAAGAACAATTTCCAAAAAGGACTGATTTTTTAAAAAATCAAATTTGGAAGGCCTGTGCTTTATAGCCCTTTACAGCCTTTTAGGAGAACAGAACAAAGTCCCTTAGGAAACTTAATGTAACAGTAACCAAATGTCCTTGCTAAGCAGCCATTTATTGGTCTATTAAATCTGATCTGAACTGTGATATTTTGTGGTAAATCTTTTCTCCAACATAAATTGCTCAGTATGGGCTTCTTAAGGCATCTCTCCCTCTGGAGACAGCTTTTACATCTCCCAGAAAACACAAGGCTGTTTGCATCTTCCTGGGCAACTCCTGCAGGAGGGGAACTCTAAAAACATTTTCTTTACCTCATTTACTTAGGAAGGCTTAAAAATGATTTTGGAGATAGTTCAGGCCCGTTGCTTCATTTTATAGGTGAGGCAGGACCAACAATCAATTAATAAGTACTTAGTATAAATCAGGTGCTGTCTTAGACCCTGGGAATGCAGAGATGAATAAAAGGCTTTCCTCTGCTCTCAAGGCACTAGCCACCAGTGGGGAAGAGCAATCAGTAAGCTCAGTGGTAAGTGCTAGACAACTTATGGAACCCCCTACAAACTAGGGCTGGCAGCTGGGAGAGGGGAGAAAAAGATCTGTATTGGTTAAGTGCATTGTCAGGGTCCCTGCAGGGACCAGGACTCATTCAGATGCTTTAAATGAAGAGATCGTGATGAAGGAACTACTTACAGAATGTGGGCAGAGCAAAGGGAACAAACAGGGGATTATTTGGGGCACCCTGAGAATAGTGAGAAGCTCTTCTCTCCCCTAGGGTCAAAGGGGTAAAAGGAAGAAACAGTGTATTAGAGTTTGGTAAGGACAGGCTGGAGAAGCAGCCTCTTGCCAGGAGCTACAGTCATAGGGGGTCATAGCGGCTGCCAGAAGAAAGGCGCCAAAGCAAAGAGCAGGGAAGAAATGCTTCTAATTTTCTAATTTTCCATTGGTGCTTCTTGTTGGCTGAATCCAACTGGAAGCCAGATTGCAAATGTGACATAACTTCAGAGTCGGCCCGGAAGCACAGAGCAAGGCGGAGAAGGGCAGAAGACGGNGGAGAAGGGCGGAGAAGGGCTTCTAATTTTCTAATTTTCCATTGGTGCTTCTTGTTGGCTGAATCCAACTGGAAGCCAGATTGCAAATGTGACATAACTTCAGAGTCGGCCTCCGGAAGCACAGAGCAAGGCGGAGAAGGGCAGAAGACGGGTCTGGGGGAGAGCACAAATGCAGACGAAGCAGCACATCTGGCATTTGCAATCTCTCAAGGTGCCTAGGTGTGCGTGTGTACACTTGTATGTGTGGGCACTCACACCCACACCATTCTCTTACTTAGCAAACACCAATTACCTACTATGTAAATAATATCGATAAAAGCTGCTAGAGACAGTGTACTTGGTTTTAGAAGTGAAGGATAAACAAAATGAAGACCATTTTTACCTTTATGGGCCTTCCAGTCTCATGAGAAACAGATGAATAAGTAAATAACCCATAAAGCATAATAAGTATTACATTAAGGAGAGGTCAGGAGGCCTTAGGAGTATACTGGGTGGGGAAGGAGCTAATCCAGTCTAGAGCCCATAGAATATTCCCCTGAGAAAGTGACATTTCAGAGACTTGGGGGTGGACAGAAGCCCTATTCACTCACCTACAGGAGTGAGTGGCAGAGAGAGGAATGTTTCTGGTGGAATAAACACATGTGCAAAGGCCCTGAGGCCACAGTGGGTGTCAAGTTCAAGGGTCTGAACAACGTCTAGTGTACTTGGAACTTGCAGCATGAAGAGGAAGTGTTGAGAGGTGAAGCTGGTGTGGCAGATTGTTAGATTTTGAAGTCTAAAGATGATGAGGAATCATCCAAAATCTTTGATTAGGATTTGCAGGTTTGAAGAGTCGCACTCAGGTTGTATTTTTCTCTCAGTCATCCTGATTTAAGGGGATACAGACATGGTAGTGCTCAAGATGAGTCTTGAGGACAGTAGGAGCCAGTCAACTGATAACAGTTGAGGATGGTGGCCCCGGCAGAAGGAAGAGCATGTGCAAAGGCTCAGAAGCAAAAGAAAGCAGAGTAGGATCCAGGAATTTGGCGAGGTATGAAGTGGTGGGGGCAGGTGGTGGGACAGGTGAGAGATGACTCTCTATTCCATGCATCCTGAATTTCAGGGCCACCAGCCGTCTTACCATCACTACGCATATGCTTTCATTTATCTTAGGTAAATACCTGGCATTGGAATTGCATATGTTCTCTGTGTCTTTGCTTGTGCTTGTTCCTCTGTCTGGAATCCCCAGTCCTACCATCTAAGAAAGTTGCTTCGCAGCAGTTGTGGAAATACTAAGAGTGCCAGGGCAAGATAAGAGGATGCACAGCCAGCAGTAGCTGAAGTTGGAGAGGGGGTGGGGAAGCAGAGCAAGGAGCAGGGCTCGGAAAGAAGGACAAGCACTGGAGGGGTGGCAGTAATTTCAGAAGGGAATCTGTAAAATGAGGAGCTTGCAAAGCTGTTGAGTTTTAAGTCATGACACTCAGCTTTCTTCAGGGTCGTTCTGTGCTTCCCTTAAAGCTGCAAATCTTGGTGCTTGTTGCCAAACCAAATGATTAGTTCTTTCCCATTAATATTCAGTAATACCTGAACATAGCCTGCTTCATTCCATCGCCTGCCAGGTCCTCTCTCAGATCAGTGATTCAAATGTGAACTTGTACAAACTCTTTGAAAGGGATTTTGTGACCTGTATGAAAGAACTTTCAAGTTAGCCTGGTGATGGGCATTAAGGAGGGCATGTATTGCACGGAGCACTGGGTGTTAATATGCAAACAATGAATCATGGAACACTGCATCAAAAATGAATGATGTACTGTATGGTGACTAATGTAACATAATAAAAAGAATTAAATCAAAAACAAAAACAAAGGGCCAAAAACATTAAACCATGCTTAAATCCCTTCATTGTTAGAATAAAATCTAGGTGCTGATAAAAAAAAAAGAAAGAATGAACTTTCAAAATGTCAGTATTCCTTAATCCAGGAATTTCACTAATAATTAATAGCTAATACCACTGTGGTAGTTAATTTTATGTATCAACCTGGCTGGGCCATCAGGCACTCAGATATTTGATCAAACACTACTCTGGGTGTTTCTGTGAGGATGTTTTTGGATGAGATTAGCATTTAAATTAACAGGCAGAGGAAAGCAGATTTTCCTCCCTCGTGTGGGTGGGCCTCATCCAATCAGTTGAAGGCCTGAATAGAACAAGACCCTTCCCTAAATTACAGAAAGCTTCTCCTGCCTAACTGCCTAAATGATGGATTCCCCCCCCCCCCGGCCTTTGGATTTGAACTGAAACATCTATTTTTCTTGAGTCTTGAGTGTCCTAGTGTTTGGGCAGAAACTATCCCATTGGCTCTTCTGGGGCTCAAACTTGCAGACTGCAGATCTTAGGGCTTGTCAGCCACCACAACTGCATGAGCCAATTCCTTACAATCAATCCATCAGTCAATCATTATCAATCCACCTTCTATGGTTTTGTTTCTCTGGACAACCCTAATACAGCAACCAAATACTTACCATATACAGGCACTATTTTAAGTGATTTACATGTATTAGGACAGTTACATCTCACTAAACCCCCTGAAGTAGATACTATTATTCCCATTATTGATGAGGATAAAAATAAGAAAAGTAGAGGTGACATGCCACGTGCACACCTGTCAAGTCAACTCTAGAAACATACAGAGGCGGAATTTAAACTGAGGCAGTCTGACTTCAGAATTAGCATGCTTACCACCGTACCACATGGCCTCTCCAATCTATGTAGACAGGTTATGTGGGTTAAGATCTCTGCACAAAGATGTGCGTTGCCATATTACTTATCCTAGGGAATATTTTGATACTCTTTAAAGGTACAATTTATTCACAGTAAAGGTGCACACATCTTAAGTGTTTAGTTCAACTAATTTTTTTCATATGTATGTAGACCCATGTAACTGCCACTCAGATCAAATTATAGACATTTCCAATACCCCAGCTATTTCCTGCTTGCCTCTTCCTTGTCAATAACCCATATGCAGAGGTAATCACTATCCAGTTTCCATCAACATCATTTTGCCTGTTCAAGAACTTCATATAAATAGAACCATATAGTAAGTGTATTTTGTGACTGCTTTTCATGATGCTTAATGTTTGTAAAGTTCATCCATTTTTTTGTATGTGTACATCAATTGTTTGTTTGTTCTTACTACTGTGTCCTATTCTATTGTAGGCATTTTTCACAATTTCCCAATCCATTCTCCTATTGATGGACATTTGTGCTGTTTCCAGTTGGGGACTGTTATGCATAAGTCGCTAAAATATTTTCTTACATGTCGTTAGTGGATATGTACCTTCATTTCTCTTAAGTAAATGCCAGTAAATTCCTGCTTCACTGTTTTGATTTATGCTGAAAAACAGTTTTCCAAAGTGCTTTAACTAGTTTACAATGACACCAGTAATGTATGAAAGTTCTAATTGCCCCACATCCTTGATAACACTTGATATAGCTAGGCTGATTAATTTTAGCTGTTCTGGTGAGTTTATAGTGATATTGTGGCTTATCTTGAAATTCCCCTATAACTAATGAAATCAAACACTCATGTGTTTGGCCATTTGAGCAGTCTCTTTTGTGCAATACTCATTCAAATATTTTTGCCTTTGAAAAAAAATCAGGTTGTTTGTGTTTTTCTTATTGATTTTTAGAAGCAGTTCTTCACATATTATAGGTATGAATTCTTTGTCGGATGTATGTATTATACATAATGGCTTCTAGTCTATGGCTTGCCTAGTCACTTTTTGATGAACAGAAATTCTTAACATTAATATTATTTTTTTCTTTTAAGCTGAGTTCTTGTGTCCTATTTAATATATCTTTCATATATCAAAGTCAAGAAGATATTCTTCAATATATTTTGCTTTTAGCTTGATTGTTTTAGTCCTCACATTAGGTTTTTAATGCACTTTGAATTAGTTTTTGTGCATGCTGTGAGGTAGAGAACCAGGTTCATTTTTTCCATATGGATATTCAATTTGCCCTACACCATTTATGGAAAAATTTGTCTTTTTCCTACTGAGTTTCAGGGTTATAAATCAAGTGACCCTATACGTGGGCATCTATTTCTGGACTCCATATTCTGTTTCAGTCAGTCTATTTTTCTAACTTAGCACCAATACTGTTGCCTAATTATCATAACTTCATAACGAGTCTTGAAATTTGCTAAAGTCCTCCAATTTTGTACTTCTTTTAAAAACTGCTTTGATGGATGCATTTTTAATTTTTAATATCAAAACAATAAAGAAATGGCATAAATTATACTAAAGCCATAAAAATGCAATATTATGCATCCATAAAGATCAAGTTTCTAAAATTTTGAATGATGGGGCAAAATACATAAATAATACTGAGTGAAAACAGAAGGACATCAACTTGCAAAACCTGTATGATCTCAATTATGTAAATAAAAAATATAAGAAGACGATGAAAAGTAAATATGCTAGAACATCAACCGTGGCTCTCTCTTCAAAGTGAAATTATAGATGTGTTTCTGTGTTTTTTTTGTTTGTTTGATCTCAGACCCATTCACCACTTCCTATGATCTTTTTTGTATTGTAACGAGGTAAACCCCGCAAACTACATTTCCCATTTCTCACATATTCTGGCTCTTCGTCACTCTGTTAGGATTGGCCAGTGCAAGGCAACAGACGGAGGGTAGGGGTGGGAGGAGGAGAGAAGACAAGGGATTTCTGTACTCCTTTCTGCTTGCTCAGGTAGCATGGCCAGGGTGGCTGTGAGTTCTCAGTGGTTCCCCTTTCCCTTGGCAACCCCTCCCTCTAGGCGGCTCCGCACCTTAGCTCTGTTAACACTACTTCTTTCCTTTGTCCTGCCATCCTTCAGGGTGTCAGTGGGTTTCCTGCTAATTCCTGGGTTACTTCTCCACCCCCTGTTTGCACCTTCAGCTCTCCCAAGACACATGAAATGAGTTTCTCATATTCATTTTCCTCCCTTAAATTACTTGGTCTGGGTTCTATTTTTCTCACTAGACCTTGACTGACTTGGTAAATATTATTGACTTAATTGTATTTTCTACGTTTTTAGACATTTGTTAAACTGTACATGGATGGCTCTTCTAATTTTTTTTCCCAGTTTTTACCCGAGATGCTAAAAAGGAGATCAAACATTTGGAAAATTAACTAAAAATTAGTGTCTACTGTGAATCAGGCACAAAGTTATCGATGAATTGGCCACAGTGGTTTTACTAGATGCTGCAGATACAAGAGCTACGGAAGTGCTGCAGTTGGACTGAGCGGTTATTTTACTTTACTTATTTACTTACTAATTTATTATTTACTTATTTTTTATTACAAAAGGAGAGCACATACCGGGGCAGGGCCCAGAGGGAGAGGGAGAGAGAGAATCGTGAGCAGGCTCCATGCCCAGTGCCGAGCCCAGCGTGGGGCTCAACATGGGGATCTGTCTCATGACCCTGAAATCATGACTTGAGATGAACTCAAGAGTCAGGGGCTTCACCGACTGAGCCCCTGGACTGAGTCACTATAAAACCTCTTTTTTTTTTTCAGGAAATTTATTTTATTTATTAAGTTTTTATTTTAATTCCAGTATAGTTAACATACAGTGTTATATTAAAGATCTTCTGATCTGGTATTCTTTGTCTCTCATTTCTATAACCACAGTGAGCAGAAAGTATATCACAGAGAAAATGGAATATAGAATAAATGCATTTTTTTGCAGAAATGATAGACAAAATTTGTTTGTACCCTAAAATCATGTAGAAAGGGCAGGCCTGAATGTTGGCTCTTAGGAAGGAGTCCAGAGACAAGATAATGAGAGACACAGAGAGAGATACAGAGAGAGAGAGAGAGAATATGAATCTGGAGGGTTTTTGTTATTGGTTGAGCTCTTCTTTTGAGGGCAAAGCTGGAGAGAGCAGCCCCTTCTTCTCACTGAAGGTTACTTTCCTTCCTGTCAACATAAATCCCTTAAGGGTCATTGGCAGAGAAAACTGTGGTTGTTTTGTTTGTTTTTCAGAAGTTGGGAAAGAAAAACTAAACTCTGTAGACCAACAGAAAAAAGGCTCTGGGAGGTAGGCAGAGGCCAGGTTGGTGCCTCTTCAGAGAAACAAATGGGGTCTCTGCACTCTCCATGTTACACATCTTTGGAATGACCAATGATCAGGACTTGGCTTCTCCCTTTCACAAGTCATTGCTCTCAGAGACAGCATGGTGATGTCTAACAAACTTAGGGTTTGGATTCAGAATACCCAAGTCTTGGTCTAGGCTCACGCTCACTCTCTCTCTCTCACATGCACACACACGCACACACACCTGCACACACCCGCATGAACGCTGGCTGATATGAGCAGTTATTCTGTGAACCTCATAGCTGGGGATAATCATACTCACCTGACAAAGTCCATCTGTGAATTAACTCTGCTGCTGTTTGTGTCTTCATATTTCCTCATGTCCTTGTGAAGAGAGTCCGTACTCCTTGATATGACATGCACAGCCTGCATCCAGCACCCCATTTTCCACTCTCTGTTCATCTCACTCTTCTCTGGGTCCCCTGTGAGTGCCCCATCCCAAAGGATGTGTATATTCCTCCCTGCCCCAATTCCTTCATGCAAATACTTCTCTCTTCACACAAAGCCCCTCTGTCCATGATCTGGATAGCAAGACTCTCCTCTTACTTGAAAATTCAACTCTTAACTTCTTGGTGAAATGCTCCCTTGTTCCACAGGCTTAGTTAATTGCTCACTCTTTGTTAATCCATTTTGCCTGTGTAAACTTCCAATGTACTAACTATAACTGTGTGTGCATCTATCTTACCTGAAGGAGTAAGATTTCCTGCACTATAAATCTTTGTGTTCTCAGTGAGAAAACCCTGAATTGGTCCACAGCAAGTGATGACCAAATGTAGTGAGTAAATAAATACAATTTCAAGTTTGAAGGTGAAACAGTTCTGGTGAAGTGTCAGGGACTAGCAGAAAGATTGAAAATCCAGAGATGGATTCTGACCCCAATTTTATCTCAACAAGTGACCTCCATCTATCTGGGCCTTGGTTTCTCGTCTTAAAGCAGGAACATGGAACTAAATGGTCTCCAAGGTCCCTCTCAAAAATTCTGATGATCCTTCCCTTGTGAAATAGCAGAGATTCTAGCCCTTTGGCTAAGGGACCCACCTCTGAAGGCCATTAAAAATAACCACAGAGTGAAGCCTGAGGCAGCCGGGCGTTGGAATAGTGGAAAGGGTGTTGGATTGGACAAGGAAACCTGGGTTCAATAAGCCTTGTCTCTACTACTTCCGATAATCTATGGGACTTTGCTCAGAGGAATAATTTCTTTTCGGGAAAATTTATTTTTCTCATAGTATGGGGGAGAATAAAGTCTTAGCAAAATATGTGTCAGGATTAAATCGGTAATACATTTTAAAAGTCTAACACTCTCTACCAAAAACAAAATACTGTTGTTTTGATTATTCTCTCTTACCAATTTGGGGCCTTAGGAGATCTACCATGAAAACCAGAGGAGCTTTTTGGATGATTTCTTAAAAGGGATCATTGATATTAAATTACTGGCCAGGAATTCACACTCTGAATTTTGTAATCAAAAGCTTTACAATGCTCACCCTACCATCTGCTTGATCGCTCAACTGCAGCCCTCAACCACTTTAACTTTGAAGTTAGACATGAATTAAACTGTCTCCAGCTTCTACATGGATGGAAATTATTCAGTGGTAAATTGTCTCATAAACTGTGGTCAAACATGCCATAAAACAAACACAATGAAAAATGTAAGCTGTATAATAATTTCTCAGTGTTACCAGGATGGAGCATGAGGGCTCTCAGAACTTGGAGAAGTTGATACGTATCTGCTCAAATAAAGCAGTATTTTCTTCTTGACTGTTACTTCAGTGGGAGTAAGCTAAGATGTCAATTGTGTATCTGTATATTTGTATATGTATATGTGTTAGTGCATAATCCCTATGATTCAGGTACCAAAAAACATACGGTATTTCATAGTATTTTCATCATAATAGGGATTGAGAAGAAGATGGGGTTTTTACTCTTTTCCACTCCAGATTTTTCTCAGAATCCATCTATTGACCTACAGCTGATCTTTTTGGATAATAAAAGAGGGGGAAATGCAGGCACCCAATTATCTATGTGGACCTATACATCTCTTCTCTCCCTATTAAGGACACTGAAAAGCAGCAAGCCAGACAGATCTGAGAATCATGGGGCACCACTCTGGAATTCCTGCTAAGACTATAGAATTGTAGGGTGGCCAGTAGGGTTCTAGAATGACCTAGGGACTCAGAGAGGAGCTGAACCCAGAGGAAAGTGGCCATTTGAGTTCTTTCCTCATCTCCCACCTAACATATCCTTCTAGAGAAGTGGGAGAGAGATATGCTTTCCAGAAAAGAGGGAAAGGGAAAATTGGGGAGTCATTTTACAGTTTGTGTAGATACGAATTTGTGTGCGTCATCTTTTTAGCAAAACAGCATTGGATTTATTGTCTATTTACTTCATTGGTTGCTTGGCAAAACAAAACAAAACAAAACAAAACAAAAAACTGCTTTCTATTAGTGATTATGTCTTCATATACAAAATGTGAGTTACTACTCGTATGATAATGAAGGGCTCACAGAATAATGGTGAAGGGTTCAGGCCCTGAGATCAAAGGACTTAGAACCCAATACTGGTTCTGCCATTTATTAACCATGTGTCTTTGGACGAGTTAGAAAAGCTCACTGGTCTCAGTTTTCTCATCTGTGATGGGAGATGCTCTTAACACTACATCTCATAAGGGTGCTGTGATGACAAACGGGACACTACCTGGAAGGCGCTTGGAAGAGTGGCACTTAGACTTTTCCTGTGCACGTTTGTTGTTTATTATTCTACTTTGTGAGCTTCTTAAGGGCAGGGACTATGGATTCATTCATTCAACAAGCAATTACCAACCGCGTACTTTGTGCCAGGCATTGGAGCTGCAGAGAGATGGTTAGCACGCAGGTGCTGAGGAAGGGGCTCAGAGTCTAGTGGAAACAAATAGGTGCTTCTCTGTAATGACTCAGATAAGTACTATACAAAGTATATGGAAGATATTAAGGGAACCCAGAGTCATAATGACTAATTTGGGCCTAAGAGACCCAAGTAGGATTCAGCCTTGAAGTTCAAAAGTCATATGTCAGATTAACAAGGCAGAGAGAACTTTCCAGGGGAGTGTGTATATTCTCTGTGTCAGATACTTACATGTGTGTAAATGTATGTGTATTCAGGATTGTTAAACCATCTCTGAGACAGATGATTTTAAATTTCCAGTCATGATTACAAATACTCTGATCTGTCAGTGTTTGTTCTATATGTTTTCAGTCAATTTTAGGTAAACAAGAGTTTATGACTTCTATATCTTCTTGGCAGAGGTTCTTTTAATTATCTAGTATTTTTTTATTCTACTAATGCTTTTTTCCTTAAGCTGCTTTTGGCTTAATACTAATATTGCTATACCAGCTTTATTGGATTTATATGTGACTGTTGTATCTTATTTCATCCACTTAGTTTCAATCTTTGGGCCATTGTGTTTTGGATATATTTTTTTCATGAAGCATGTAGCAGGCTGTTTTAGAAATCCAATGTGATAATCTCTAGCTCTTAATAGATGAATTTAATTCATTTATAATTAACTTGATTACTATTTCTTGGATGTATTTCTGCCTTTTTAAATATTTTCTTTACTCCTTATTATAAACAGCATTTGGTGGTTTTTTAAGCAAGTATCTATAGGTAATAAATGCTCTATCTTTTGTGGATCTGAATATGTCTTTATCTCTGTTTGTTATGGACTGAATTGTGTCCCCACCCAACTCCAAAATTCATGTGCTGAATCCCTAACCGCCACTGCCTACACCAGAATGTGACTATATTTGAAGGTAGGACCTCTAAAGGGGTTGATTAAGTTAAAATGAGACCATTAGGGTGGGCTCTCATCCGATCTAACTGGTGTCCCTATAAGAAGAAGAAATTTGGACACACAAAACAAGCACAAAATAAATATCCGTTGTTTAAGCTACCCAGTCTGGTATTTTATTATGGCATCCCTGGTAAATGAATATACCTCTGAATGATAGTAATATAAGATGTAGGTGTCACAGTCCAATCTTTTCCCCATCAGCACCATGTAGATATCTATGGAGTTCTGGCTAAGATTGCTGCTGAGTTACCTGCTATCCACTTCACAGCTGCTCAGTGGTAGATAATCTGTCCTTTTTCTCTAGTAGATTTGAAGATTTGCTTGGTATCCATGATGTTCTACACTTTTTATCTAAGTACAGTTTGTTCTATTTTTATTTATCTTTTGGCCCTCGTGGTGCTTTCCATCTCAGTCCAATGGTCTGCTCTGCCTTCCATGCTGAAAAATTCTCATCCATTATCTTTTCAAGTACTGCCTTTCCACTCTTGTCTAGAAGAGAATCAATAGCAGATAGCTTGGCCCGAATCCTAGTTGCACAGCTGTTCTGCTCCCTCCTGGAGCTTTATACAAACCACAGCTCTGGGCAACAGATGGTAAGACTTTAAGCCTCCCTTTATGGGTTGGAGAGTCCTGCCCAGACTCTCAGTTTTAGTTCATGAGATTCACTCTGGTTCCCTGCCACATTTGGTTCTCCTTGCTCCAGAAATTCAGCTGCATGGAATCTTGGCTGGCCAGGTGAAGAGCCTAGTCAGCCACACCTTTAGACACTGATTAGTGTTATGTTTTGGTTCTATTTCTGGGTGTGGCTACAGAGATGCTTATCTTTCTTTTTTTAACCATTTTTTAAACTTTTATTTTAAAATAACTATGTACTCAGAAGAGTTTCAGAGATAGGACAGAAAGTTGCCATATACCTTCCATCCAGCTTTCCTCCCCTAATATTAGCATGTTACATAACACAATTAGGTTTTTAATATTTTTCTTTTTGTAGTTTATCTCTTAGTTCTTGGCCGTTGGCACTCAAAAACAGTGGAAGAATGAACTCATTAAGGCATAACGACCAGAAATTCTGGGCCAGGAATCTTCCTGTTGACTAATCACATAATCATTCATTCATCCATTCAACAAATATTTAGGCACTTGCTATGTTCCAAGCACTTTCCTAAGCACAAGGGATATAACAGTGATCAAAACAGGCAAAAATCTCTGCCCTTGTGTTACTAAGATGTTAGTGTTGGAGACAGGAGATAAAGAAGATAAAAATGGTAAAATATGCAGTGTGTTATATAGTGATAAGCGCCGAAGAGAAAAATTCGGTGGGAAGACGATATGAAGTGTTGGGGGCAGGGAGGGATATTTGTAGCATTAAATATGGAGGTTGAAGAAGGCTTTACTGAGAAGGACAACTGAGTGAAGACCCAAAGAGTTGTGATCATGAGTCCTACACATACCTGGGGTGGGAGTGGGGGGAAACTGCCCTCAAAACAACCTTGAGAAGTAGACATTACAGCCACAAGAAAACTGAGATTCAGAGGCATTAAGTAACTTGCCTCTGCATGCAGCTTGTGATTTGGACCCAGGTCTTCCTGACCCCAAAGCTTGTGTTCTTATCTGGGTGGCTAAGCATAGATTTACAAGGAGACACACACCCCTTCAAAGGGTGCATTCTGGTCCTTTTACTCACAAAACTTAGTGCTAAGCCATGGTGTTCTCATAAACCTTTCAAGAAAACCCTAGAAATCTATTTACAGAGTACTTGAGGTTTTTCAACAAGATGTTTTCATTGAACAGGCTGAGCTTCATAAAATATGACTTTGACCTTTCCAGCCAGTGGTCTGGGAGCTCGAGTGGTCATGGCTAGCCTGGAAGGTGGCCAGTGCCTCTGTGCAGGGCAGCTCGTTTGTCAGCTCCCACACTAATAGGGAAGCTAATAATTCTTTCCAAGTGTGTTTGTTCTTATTTCGCTACCTTTGGCCACTCATATCATCTACTTCCATCAAAATATATCATGGAAACTGACTCCTTCTGAGCAATCCCTACTAATTCTTACAAAGCAGAGAGACATATTTATATATTTATTTTATATTTATATATTGTTTATATTGTAAAAGGTTTGGATTAGAGGGATTTTAAAGGACAGCACATATAATTTGTTCTTTAAAAGGAATGCAGTAATAACAAACTGAACCCCAGTGGAGGTCTTCTGAAGTCATTTTAGTGTTTGTAAGACTCTCCTGGAGAGTTTAAATGCAGATTCCTGAGCCTGACCTGCAGGAATTAGATTCAGGTCTAAGATGATGACAAGGAGTCTGCCTATTCAACAGTTACTCCTCTCACAAGTGACATTCTTTGGTACAGGAGGTCAAATGCTGATTCCTGCTGAGGGAACTAATGGTCTCTCCAGGATCAGCCCCAACCTACATCAGTTGTCCTACTACCCCTTCCCCTGGCTCCTTGCTCTTTGCCCCTTACACTCATCATCTCATGGACACATACCCTGACCAGTCACATGAATTCTTATTTCTTTGGACTTCCCCTCCAGCATAGTTTTGTTTCACTGAGTCCCTTGCTGAAAAGCTTTTTCTCTCATCCCTGAATACCAGAGTCCTGGCCCTTGTTCAAGAACCTGCTCCGGGCTCTTCATAAGTCTTCCTAAATCTTCCAATTAAAATGAATTTCTCCCTTTTCTGTGTTTCTATAGTTTGAAAGAAAAAAAAGAGGGAGAATAGAGGGAGGCAGAGGGGGACAGAAGGGGAGGAACAGAGGAGAGAGGAGGGTAGAGAAGGGGCATGGGGAGGGGAGAGAGAGAAGGAAAAGGAGAAGGAATTCTTCTGTGATGGGTCTTAACATGGCTTGCTCTCAATGGATCCAAGTGGGTGACTTTTATCTTTCTATCCCTCTGAAGCCCAGCACTGTTTTGTTTTGTTTTTTTTTTTGCACAAGATGTTCACTAAATCCTTGTTGATTCAAAAGAACAGATGAGTATTAGTCCCGATTAGCCTATTAATGATTAGTTTGAAATAAATGAAGTCCCACCTGAGTACTAGAAATCACTGGTCTCCTAAGTAGATTAAATGACTGTGCAAAAGTCTTGCCTATGTACTTGTATACTTGGCTAAGAAATTATTTTTGTTTTTGTTTTTTTCCTTTTCACATTTCAACTTTCACCCTAAGCTATGGATCAAATCTCACTGTAGCTTTAAAAGGTCACTAGTAGATGTACTTGTTGAGACTGTGCAGTGTACTGAGCTTAAGACTAATAGACATAGACTCTGGAGTTAGCACTGCCATTCATTGCCAATTGCTGAATCTCCCTTACAGCGAAACAAGGATGTTTTCTCTCCATTTCTTAAAATGTGTATAATACCTCCCTCACAGGTTTTTATGTGCATTCAATTAGATAATATATTAAGAACATTAGCACAAAGGCTAACTCAGAAAGTGCAAAATAAATGGTACAATTATTATTGCAATTGTTCAAAATGGTTCCCTCTCCTGGAGCACCTTCAGAAAAGAGCTGTACTCAGTGGACCCATTTGCAGCCTCTGTATCTAAAGATTCAGATACCATCACAGGCCAAACTGTTTTGTGGTTTCTCATGCCTGTGATGTATGTGACCTTTTCTCATGAACTTTGTCCAAAATGGTCATCTCTTTCTGCTCCTGGCTCCTTCCTTTCCCAGCTGAGTATAGGACATACTGGCTTTGGTAGTGCCTCTTCCTAACTCTGCAGAGAACAGTGCCTGAAAAAATGAAGCTAGGTGTAGGTCCTCAGAGAAAGTACAACAATGGCATTCTATGTATCAAATGTTTTATTTGCTTAACTTTTCATTTTGAAATAATTTCAGACTTGCAGAAAAGTTTCAGAAATAGAATAAAAAATGTCTGTCTGCTTTTTATCTAAATTCCTTAATGTTAACATTTTTTCCACATAACTGCCATACGATTATCAAACGTGTAAAAGGAACATTGATACAATATTAATAGCTAGTGTATATTTCTCTAATGCAAATTTGTCCTAATGCAAATTTCTCCAGCTGACCCACAGATGTCTTTTTTCTGGTCCAGTACCCAAACTAGCATCACAGGTTGTGTTTTATTGCCATATCTCCTTAGTTTTCTTGAACCCAGAACATGTCCTGAGTCATTCCTTGACTTGATACTTGATACGTAACCTTGATACCTTTGAGAACTGACAAATTATTTAGTAGACTGTTCCTCAATTTTTCTACTATTTCCTCATGATTACTTTCTGATTATGCATTTTTATCAAGAATACCACAGAAATGCTCTGTCCTTCTCAATACATTTCATCAAGAGGCACATGATGACCATTTGTCCCTGTCTTGGTGATGTTTACTACAATCCCTTGGTCAAATTGTCCTCAAAATGGAGATACTGTGGAAGCATGCAAAAATTTTGTTTCTCATCTTTTTTTTTTTTCTAATTTTATTATCTATTGAAGACTCTTGCCTGAAACAATTCTTACTTTTTCTGGTTTCCGAATGATGATTTTCTATTTTTCTCACTTCTCATACAGTCATAATTTAGAATTCTATTCTAATAAAGAGATTTCTCCTCATTCATTCATTCATTCATGTATTTAATCATATACACCTTTATTTGCTTCAATATGAACTCATTGATTCTTATTTTAATTTTGGTTACAACCTATTGCAGCTAACATTATCCTAGACTGGCTATCAATAGGACAGTGCTTTCAAGTTGGCTCTTGAATCCTTTTGACATAGTCTTACATCTTACATTGTTTTGGGTTGTATTGAGATTGTGTTGATGCAGATGAAGAAAATAAAGCCTCTCTGATTCACCCCCCCCAATGAATTTAAACAACTCTGGTGGTAAACTTTTCCTCCCAATGACTGTGATTTTGCTGTGCCCACATGCTACTCTATAGAACGTCTATGTAGGTGCTATCCAGATGGTGTTTGTGTGTACATTCGATCTTTCAATGACTCCTATGTGGTCTGCCATTATTGCCTTTCCATTGGTAGTTTCTTTGAAACATTTTGTAGGAAACCCAACAACACAATTCCCTATGGCCTCTTGAGCTCTAAACCATGTTGTTTCTTCATCGTTCCCGCACTGGATTCTATTTAATTAACATTTGATTTTGCATTGCAAGACCCAGATATACATTAGGAGGTCACCACCCAGCCATTTATCTTTTAAACTAACTGGGCTGGTTATTTTTTTAAAGTTCCATCAGGTTAAAACAGTTAGCAATTTTTCTCCTTGCAGTGTCCCTTCAGCCTGGACCAGACGGATAATAGATCAGTGTAGGTTCAGATGCATTACAACATTAGTCATCAATTAGGTTTAAACCAGCACTGTAATATATCATTTATCTTGCCTGCCACGGCTCTTTTGAACATTTAATTTTTTAAGGCCTCTTAGGGTTTTTTTTTTTCTTCTAACTGGCCTCCTGCCTCTCTCCTCTGTCTCCAACACAGCCATCTCCTTAAGGAACAATAAAAATTAGATTTGTTTGACCTGCTTTCAGGGTTCATTTCAGCAAGATGGATTTTAATAGCTATGACTGGTTAGGCAGACAGGTTTTATGTAATATTCCAGACATTTACGCACTGTCTTTTGCTGATCCCTGAGCAGGTGTGTATGTGAGAGGGTGTGTCTGGGTGCCACTGAAGAGCTCCTTATTATTCCTTTCACATCAAACAGTCCTCTGGGAAATTGCTTACTCCTAGTTATGATGGGCATCTCATTAAGGGCTCAAGTCATTGGCATGTCTTTCTCCTCCTAATAACATTTTTCTAATCTGCATTTGGCATTTATCGCGTTGTTCATATTAAAAGGATGCTCTTTGTTCAATGGGGTCTTTCTAAGTTGACTTGAGTGGTAATGGGTTGTCTCTGTTTTTTTTCTAGGTGTGCAATAACAACTTCATCATGAATATTCTGATTCAGGGATAGCCATTTTCTTGTGGAAAGGTGGGTTGAGTTCATGGGAAGAGCAAGAGTTTTGAGGCCATATGACCTAGGGTTTGAATCGTGACCCAGCCCTTTATTAGGTAACTGCTCTCTGACTCAACATGGTGACCCCATCTGCCTGAATCTCAGTGTCCACCTTGCTAGAATGGTAATACCTACCTCACAATGTAGTTACCAGTTTTCAGTGAAAGCATGGTGAACTTGGACTGCCTTCCACAAGATCAGGGATTTTTTTTTTTTTTTTAGCATCTCTAAATTTAGCTTTTTCTTTGCAAAGTAGGGATAATAATATTTATTCAACATTCATGCCATTAATGCTTACTGAGCGTATACTGGATACCACATCCTCGTCCAGTCAAAGGAAGCAGCAGTGAGCAAGACAGACAAAGATTTCAGCCCTTGTGGAGGCTAAATTCTTGTGGAGGAAGCGAATAGTAGACAAGGTAAATAAGGAAAATATATGGCGTGTTAGATAGTGCTAAGCACTAAGGAGAAAAAGATAAAGCAGGGTTGTTGAAAGGATGAAATAAGATAACATAAAATGTTGCTAGGCAGTGTTTTGCACACAATCAATAGTCCATTTGTGGAAGTTACTCATATCAATCATTCATTCATTATTTCACACATTTATTCAACATCTGTTGAAACCATACTTTAAGCTAGGCACAGATGCTGTAATTTTGGGTACTTCTGGAACCGTAAGACAAAAAAATCATTCATTCATTCATTCATTCATTCTTATATCAGCTGAGCTCCTACTCTATACAAGGCACTTTGCTAAGTGCTGGAACCTAGAGATGAATAAAGCAAGTCCTTGTCCTAATGGAATCTCAACTATGACAGGAACCAAAGAGATAAGAGGAGAAATTTGGTTGGGGCTTAGAAGGAGCTAGGATCTGGAAAGGCAGAGTAGAAAAAAGGACATAAGCAGGTTGAGAGTTCCAGCCTGCTTTGCTCAGGCTTCTAGAACACTGAACTGGTAATTTCCTGATGCTGATGGTAATGAATTTCAATGATGCTGCTGGACAACCCTCTCCAGCTTCTCAGGATTTTCTCTGGAGCTCACCAATAACTGAGTGAGAACAGAGACCAGATTTGTGCTGAGACTCAAACCAACTGCTCTGCTTTTAGAGAAGCCCTCCAGCTTTGGTGGAAGAAGAGCTGTAAACTATAGGCTGAACGCAAGTTTTGTGTGCTAGGAAAAAGTCATTGGAGAACATGAATAAAATTAGTTGGGATTTTTACCATATCTTAATATGAAATGACCCAGTTTTAAACTTGACCCTGCCAAGAAATTGTTGCTTGCATGTGGGCTCTGAAAAATGCACAGGTTGGATTAAAGAAAATCCTGGCTCTGGAAAGAATCCTACAAAATTAGTTAATTTAATCACTTCATACTCATTTACATAGTTACCCATCTAACTATCCACTTACTCTTTATTTCATTTATCTGACCAGGGTTTTGAGCATCGTCTTTCTGCCAGGCATTGTGATGTGTGCTTCACTACAATAAGACATGGTTCCAGGATCAAGAAGATAATGCTGTAGATTCCATTTTTTCAGAGATTATTTAAATACCCTTTGACTTGGCTAGATATAATCAAGAAGTAACAATAACAATCCTCCCTCAACATTACTACACAGAATAATAACCCTGTGAATGAGATAGGACAAATATTAGCCCCCTTTGTTTCCATTCTACAGGGAAGGAAGTCAAGGCATTGAGAAACCTAGTGGGCATAGCAGAGGCTCATTACATTCCAAGAGCTGCCCTGGGTGCTACTAATATAGAGGTGAACAAGCAGAGTAAGCAACCATTCAGATTTGCCTAACCCTGTGTCTGATTTTAAATAAAAAGACCTGCATCCTGGGAAACCCTCCAGTTCTGGACAAACCAGAGCAGGTAGTCAACCTAAGATGTCTTATAAAATTACTCTTCTATCACGGAACACTAAGCGTCAGGCCAGGCTCAGCAAATGAAGTTCAGTATGATTTTATTAATTTGGATTTAAGCAAATGGAAATCACACTAGAAACATTTCATTTCTTTCCCAGGGACCTAGCGATCCCAATTTAGATAGCCATTGAATAGATGGGACAGAGCCCCCTGATGAGAAACAAGGGATAAGAGAAAACACTGATATAATGTTGAAAACAACCAACATAGGCCCCTTCCCTTCACACTCTTCAATAGCAAGTACAGGGACCACGGGATCCTCTTTGAAGGATAATACTACTCAAGCATCTTTGAAGGATTGTTTTACCTGGGATGCAGATGGGGTTGGGTGGGTGGTGGGGAGACAAAATTCCCTGAATGCTATCAACCATGAATAAATCATTTCACATTCCATACAATTCTACTCTCTTGGATCAGAGAGTTCCCTGCCTCTAGTTACTTTGTAAAAATGGCGTTATTCTATAGGTCATTTCATAGAACAAAGAGAATGGTGGACAGGGGATTAGGAAAGGTCTGGTCTTCTATACAATTTGAAACCATAGGCTAGTTCATTTCTCTTCTGGGGTCTCGAAATTTTTACCTGGAAAAAGGCACAGCCACACATGCCTTTCTGGAGAGACAGAGAAGACAGAAGTTACTCTACCTCCTGCAAAATGTCCTGAATTTGATTCTTAATGAACACTACTGGTAGAAATATTTGGCACAAAACAAAGTTGATAATGGATAAAACCACACGTAGTATAATATGACATTGGCTACAAATTAACAGACATGTCAATTTTTCTTAAACAAAAACAGATTTTAAAAACTGAATTTTAGGGAAGTAATGTTTACAAAAGAAAACTAGCAGTGGCAGGAAGCTATAATCAGTTTGACATGAAAAAAATGATTGATTAATAAAATATTCATTTTAGAATTTACAGAGAAATATTTGATTCTAATAAACTTTAAATGGGAAAATCATAAATAGTGAACTGTGCTATATAAAAATTCAATCAAAACATATAACCTGGCTCAATAAAATTTACTTCAGAAAACAAATTTTTGACCCATTAATGTTAATATAATTCAGATAAAAATAGTTGTTTTCTTTTTTAAAGCAAAGGAGAAGGAGCATTAGTATTGCAAGGAGGTAGTATGGCATAAGTCAGAGTCCAAACAGTGGAGTCAAACATTTAACTTCTCTTTCTCACCCTGGGTGGAGCTCCCAACACTGGCATTTGCTTGAGCCCCACCTGAGCTGGCCCTTATTCTTTGGACATGAGATATTGGAGGGAAGAGCTGCATTGAAGGGCTTTGTAGCCTTGTCTGTTTCCCCACTCACTTCTTGCTCAGTGCTAGCCTCCTTTCCTCCTTGCCAACTGATTCCAGGAGAGGCTTGCAACTGAGTTTGCAAAAAAACCCTTGTTTTAGCAAAATGTTGTTTTGAACCCAAATTTGTCATGAGGAGGAAAAAAACCCTGTCGTCAAAGAGTCACCACATAATGCCTGCCACAATGGTCCTTCATACGCAGAAGTCTGTTGCTCTGCCCTTGTCCTCTGCTTTATTCCCTTCTCAAGGAGGGAGCATAGCTCATTGGAAAGGGCATGGGCTTAAGAATTAGACTGAGCTAGGTTAAAGTCTTAGTTCTCCCATTTTTTAGTTATGTGTTCTTGGATGAATTATTTCATTTCTTTGGATTCAGTTCCACTACAATAGGATGGAAAGAAAAATATTACTTACCTCCTTGCATTGTTGCAAAGAAGAAAGGACAGTGCATGTGAAACATTCATTCACTCAGACACTGGGAACACATGATGAACACAGCCCCTGTCTTCATATTGCTTAAGGAAGGACTCAGACAGCAGCAAACAATGATCAGATTGATAAATTTTTACAAGCACAACTGCCACTATGAAAGAAATGCTGTAAGGGCAAATAACAGGGATATCTAATCTCATTGAGGGTTGGTTGGGAGTATCACTGAAACTGTCATACACACGATGATCATGCCACATTTTCATGTATATGTGTATAGGGGCGTGTGTGTGTGTGCGTGCATGTGTGCATGTCAACAGTGATTATAAGTAAAGTCTTTGAAATCAGGCAGACATGAGCTTGAATCCTGGCTTCTCCATTTATAAGTGGATTTTGGCACAGTACTTAATTTTCTAAATTTCAATGTCTCATCTGTAAAAAGAGAATCATAATAACATATTTATAACATAGAACTGTCCTGAGAATTTTCTTCCACTTCCTGCTCATCTCTAACCTTCACTGAGTGCTTTCCAAGGGTTGGGTGCCATGAACTTAGTAATCCCATGAAGTTAGGACCACTATGATGTACTGAGGAAACTGAGGCAACAAGAGTTTAGGGAACTTGCCCAGGGTTATACACTTGTAAGTGATGGACTAAGACAGAATTTCAACCCCAAACTGGCTTACAAGGCCATGTGTTTTATACATTCCAGCTGCATGGAGAGATAGCTCAATAACTGGGAGATCTTCTCCTTATGACTCTTTATCATTGGGTTTGTTTTCTCCAACAAGGGCACAGGCATGTGCATTATTCCCATCTATCTCCTCAAGACACAGAGAACACAGTTGGTGCTCTGTAAGTGTACCCTGAACGGATGAATGTGCTGGGCCTGGCAAACGCAGTCATGTTTTAGAGTGGGTGGGTGGAGGTGGAAAGGGATTAAGGACCCACACTCCTCCCTAGTACTTTCAAAAAGGCTTTCAACACCCTTGATTGCTATGTGCTCTGACAAATGCATAAAATATGGTCCCCTTCCAGCTGCTTGCTCGGTCCATTTCTGGAGAGGTGCCAGCCGCCTATTTGATCAGCTTCGAACAGCAATGAGGTAGTTAAGACTGAGCAGGGTGCAGTCGGCTGAGAAATGGGTAAATATTTTATGGACTGTATGGTAAATAATGTATACATTCAGAGAAACAAGGTGAATCTTTTATAGGCCTGAGCCTCTGTTAAGTCTGCAATTAAATGCTGGTGCTAGAAGAAATAAAAGTGAGTCCTAAATCTCCCTACCTTACAGATGTCAAAGGCCTGCCCTTAAGCTCTGAGTAAGAAGTTTTGACTCTGTCCTTCGCTGCTTTGCTCAAAGGGTAGTGTCTTTCTGTAAAGAAGAAAGGTCCATTTCTTTATCCCAACACCACTTACAAACATATGTTTACAAACCTTTCTTTATGTACATTTATATTTTTATATTATTTATTTGTATTGAGTGTCTACTGTTGAGCTTGATTCCTTCTCGTAGAAGATTTATTTTAGTCCTCAAAGCAATTTCAGTGAGAAGTATGTAATAGGTACATATGAATACTGGTATTTTATTTATGTTTGTTGGGGACCTACCTTGTACCAGGCACTCTTCTAGGTGATAGGTTGCCATGGGTCTGGAGTATACAATCTGATAGTAGGAGATGGGTAATATACAAGAGTTTCAGGTGCAGATAAGTGCTGGGAGAAAAATGAAACTGGGTAAGAGGAGTAGAGAGGGCCAGAGAGAGGCCTCAGTGGTAAGATGACATTGGAGCTGACACTTGCAGTGTGGATGGCGGTGGTAAGAGTGTTCCTCTATTTCAAAGGATCATAGAGAATGTTGAGTTGTGTGGCCCAGATCAGGATCAAGGTACTCATTCTCCCAGCTTCTGGAAGCTGCTGAGGGCTCACATCTGCACCGTCCCCTGAAACTGCCCTCAACTGGAGGAGCTAAATTGACTACATTTTGCTCCTCTCTCTAGGAGCAGTCCATATCCAGTGCCTGGTTGAGGCAGAGGTAGAAAGACTTGACCCCTTGTTTCTGTGGGGGATAACTCAGAATAACCATATTGGTGGGCAATGAGAAGCTATCACTAGTGGTATGTGGAGCCCTGGAAGCCCCTGGAATGTTCCAGCCATACAATTGTTAACACTTCAGTTAGTGGTGCTTGGGGAGACTGGGAGACCAACAGAGAGGAATGCAGTGCCATTGCAATATCTCAGCCATTTAAGAGGTTTAGAGAAAAGAATAATTAGAAAGACAATGGAATTGGATGGTTGAGTACAATTAATGCATTAGAAAAATATATGAGAAAATATATGAAGGACTGGAGTATTTAATCATCGATTCATAGTAAAATATAAAAGTCAGAGGTTCTCCTTGGCAGCATACAGGGAGAAGCTCATTTACTATAGCCGGAGGACAGAAAAAAAAGTGAGGCTCAGGCCCAGAACTTAGTTATAAAAGTAACAGAGTGCTAGAGAAGACTGGATCCTCAACCAAAGTAAGCCAACTCAACCAAGGCCAAGGCCTTGACTGGGAAAGAAAAGGATCCTGAGACTTGGGGTGGGAATATCTATGTTGATTGCATGTGAAAACTTTAAGACTCCACATATCTCTGAATCCTTTGGCCTGTAGAACTGGTGCACCGCTCCTTGTTAAAAGATAGTGCTTTGTCATTGTTTGGTGATGATGGAGAAGCCTATGCCTTGCAAGACAAAATGCCCCTGCAAGGATCCATCTCCACTTATCCTCATGACCACCAGACCGTAATTATGTCAAGTCCTATCATAATCAAGCAGAGGAAGTGCTGGGCCTACTAAGGGAGGAGAGGGACTATACCCCAAAGAAACTGAAGGACCTATACAGTATAAAGCGGCAAGAGCTGGGAGTGTACATTTGGACCTGAATCCAAAGTGTGATAGATCAAGGAAAGCAGGATTAAGGTGAGGTAAATGACAGTGTATTGGTATAAGAATACTATCCTGTGATATAGGATTTAACACTGGGAAGGTCCTCAGAAGATGATAAAATAGATTCAAGAAACTTTGATAACAGTGTTAACCATCATGGGGTAAAGTAGAATCAACACAATGGCCACAGCAGATGGTGAAGAGGAGATCGAAAAGAAGTGAGTACATTAGAATGAACATTCAAGAAAGGCCAGAAAACCCACCAGCTAATTATTTTTTGTGGGGTGATACCCTGTTTACCAACACAATGGGAACTATCTGGACAGAGGAGGACAAACATTGTTGAGAAACCCAGTTACCTGTCCTATATGGGTGTGAGCTAATGGTAGAAGATGGTATCACAGAATTGGGCTCCCTAATAGTATTGGGGATGATAGAATTCCCAGATAATAGGGGTCACTTGGTGGCACATAATCTGATATAGGTTTGCCTTTTCTGCTTGCAGGTTGTTGGCAAGAACAGCCATCCAAAGATTTATAGAATGTTTGATCCATCATTAAGACAGTCTGTTTAATATCACATTACACCAACAAACCTACTTTATAGCAAAGGAGGTAAGGCAGTGCCATGTGTCCTATCACATATTGTATGACCTGAAACTGCTTCCTGATAGAGTGATAGAATGGCCTTTTGAAGAATCATCTAAAATTCAAGTCTTGAAATGGTACTTTGCAAAGATGGGCACTATCTTCCAGGATGCACTAAACATGCTAAGTCAATGACTATTATATGATGCTGTCCTCAATAGGCAGAATTCATGAATCTAGGATCCAAGAGGTGGAAGTAGGAGTGTCTTGTTTACCATGACTACCATGATCTACTCGGAAAATTTGTGCTTTTTATCCCCACTACCCTGGACTTTGTGAATTTTGAGGTTCTGGCTTTCAAAAGAAAAAAAAATTTCCATCAGGGTACACTCCAAGAATCCCATTAAACTTTAAGCTATCACCAGTTGAGTGACTACTGGTCACTTTGGGCTTCTTATGTCAAAGACCAGCATGCAAGGGAACGAATCACCATTTTAGTCAGGGTTCATTGATTCTGATCACCAGCTGGAGGTGGGGTTGCTATTATACAATGGGGGCAGGGAGGGATAGGTTTGATATCCAGGGGATTCACTGGGGGCATCTTTTGCTACCTCCATGCCCAATTTTGATAGCAAATGAACAAGAGGACATGATGGCCAGAGACTCAGATTTCTCATGGATGAGAGTCTGGATTATCCCTGTTCTACTGCATTGATCAGTAGAGGTCCTAGAAGGTGATGGGCATATAAAATGGGTTAGGAGAGAGAAATGATGCAAATCTGTTGTCTCCAGGAGACCAGCTGAAGTGGCAAGGACTAGTTTATCCACTAATCTTCCTCTTGTAAGTTTCCCTGGGAAGAAAAAAAGCAGGATCTGAGAGAAGCTGTTCAGTTGAGTTGAATTTATTATATAAAGCAAGTACACTGTAGTACTATGCCCTGCAGATCGCCTGTTTAGGACTTGGGCACTCAGATTCCCAGCTGTCAGGTGTTTGATGAGCTTCCATGCTGGGGAACTGTTGGAGGGGGAAGGGGCAATTGGCTGAATGCAAGAAGGAGGACATCCAATTGATCTCAAGTCCTAGTACCAGTGATTCAAGGATGTGGGAGAGAAAACAGTCACCACTTGAGGGACATGCTGAATATTGGGTGAATCAATTTTTTCTATCTAACAAAGAAACCAAGGGTTAAGGTAAGGTGTGGTTAAGAGGCTGAATCACCAAAAGTCACAGAGTAGGTTTGCAGTAGGTGTGGGATTTGAGCTCAAGGATTTTAATTCAAGGCCCAAGGTCCTTCTATCATCCCAGAAGGGTATTTTCAGGCTTCTAGTCTTTAGTGCTGGTTTTGCAATGGAGGAAACTGAGGATTTGGCCGGCCAAATGACTTGTACCAAGACCTGTGACCAACATTTCTGCCCCAGAGACCCAGATTCATTCTGCAATACCATTTTCAGTACAATTCAACATCTGAAATGTGTTAGCTATGTGTCCTTGAATGTAGGTTTTGAGGAATTGGGCTGTCAAAGCTGCCCAGTGTCACCTCACTAGTCACCCAGATCTGTCTGGCTCCTGAGGCATGGCTCTGTGGTGCTATCCTCCTCTCCATATTAATAAGAGTGACTGAGGACTCCAATGCAGGTCACCCTGTGGCAAAAGGCTACCACAGGTGAAGCTTAATAAATATTTGTCACTTAAATGAAGGTAACCAACCTGACTGCAGGAGACCAGGTGGAGTGCAGAGAAACAGAATGGCCTATGTCTGAGAACATCAGCTTTAGCATTAGATATATCTGGGTTTGAATCCAAGTTCAGACCATTTCCTGACTGCTTGCCTTTACGTAAGTCACAATCTCTTTGAGTCTTAGTTTCCTCCTTTGTAAAATGAAGTACAGTAACGCCTACCACAGAGAGCTGCTGAATTATGAAAGGGCATCATGCATATCAAACACTTCCAGGAGGCTTGGCACGCAGAAGTGTTCAGTCAAGACGAGCTATTACTAGCTACTCTTTGACTTGAATCTCTATTCTCTCTTTGTACCCCTGGTTTTCTGTGAGTTCTTCATGTTTGCTCTGCTGTCAAATGGGCCCAGGTTCCATTCTTGGCATTGACCACTGGATCCTGTTTTCTTTCCCCTTCACACCCACCCTGAGTGCTCTTTGTCTTTGCCCATTCATCTCTGGATCTAGGACTAGGCTCCTGCCCTAGTCATGGAGCCTTTGTCCTCTACCCAGTCACTCTTTTCCTTGGGATCCCAGCCCATATGAACCTGCACGTTCTAGCTATGCTTATTCATAGGATAATAGCAATCTAATTAATGACACACCTTCACTAAGCATTTACTCTGAGCTAGGTTCTTTGCTAAGCACTTGTATTTATCATCTGGTTTAATCCTCATGGCGACCCCAGAGTAGTGTTTTATGTGTTTTAATCTCTTTTACAGAGCAGGAGACTAAAGTTCCAAGAGGTTAAGTAATATGCCCAAGGCCTACAGTTTGTAACTAGTGGAGTGGGTTTTCTTCCTTGGGCTATCTGACTTCACAACCTGTGCTTCCAACCCGAGTAACTATGAGTCGTTTTTGCTGCTCACCCAGGGATGGAGGCTGCTGACCCTATGCCCTACCCAGCCTTCTGTCTCCCTTCAGAAACTTGGAGGTGACTTGTCTGAATGAGGCAAGCACTATCTAAAGTGGCTACCTGAAAGAAACTAGTTAGTTATTCTTGTTCCTCTAATAGAATGCCAACTCCAGGAAGTCAAGGACAATGACTTGTTCTCCACTGTATCCCTAGTTTCCAGAACTAGTGGCTGACATGCAGTAGGCCCTCAGTAGAGAGTTATTGAATGATTACTGGATGAATCCCACAGAGCTTACCACACTCCTTGGACTCCACCCTCCCAGTATGGCTCAGATGCCTGTCCATTCAGGCTCAGTAGCCAGGCCTGTTCCCCTGGCCACTTGGACCCTTGGAAGCTCTCTTTTGCCCTTTATATTGCTGCAAAAATCTCTGCTTCCCCTCCCTGCACCTTAGAGACCTCTGCTCTGTGGTTGGAAACGAAAGCTAGTCTCATAATTTGTATAGATCCATTGGGACGCTGGATGACTCAGAGAGGGCCTAAGCTGTGCATGCAGCACGCAGCCACTCCACCCAACTGCCCTCTTCCAAAACATTAGCTGCCATTGATGGAGCCCCTCCTAGGATGCTGGGCTGAAGGCATTATTACATTATTTCATTGAGTCCTTTAAAAATTTTTGGAGAATAGATATTTGTATCCCTGTTTGGCAGATGAAGAAATTGAAGTTCAGAGAGAGGAATTCACTTGCCAAAAATCACACATTAATTGGCAGAGTTGGGTTTGGAATCCAGATGTTTGATTCCAAAGGTAGTCCCCTTATCTAATAAGCAGAAGTTGGAGACTGTCAATGGGTGTGCCCTGGAAAGGACTCCTGTATACAGAAGGCAGGAGAGAAACAAAGAAGAAGTTCCACCTTGGCATTGTACCATATTAATATGTTTGGATCCAGACTGGAAACGTCACTGGGCTCAGCCTGTGGCAACTCCAGCTGCTCTCCTCTCTCACTTCAGCGGGGGTCCCCCGGGGTATGCCATATTTCTCTCTGACATTCTTGGAATATTTTATGAATCATTCTTGGAGCGTGAACTTTTTAACTCTTTTCCTGAGGAAGAATTTCTTCTTCCTCAGCAGCAGGTCTACGTGGAAACTCACAGAACTTACATAAAAAAAAGGAAAAGAAAAGAAAAAAGAAAGACACCCTTTGGTGTTTCAACTCCTGTTGAAATAATAATTTATTAGCTATTATTATTTATTAATAATAATTTATTAGCTTGTTCTGGAGACCATCAAGACTGGAAGCGACCTTATTTTTCAGAGAAGCGGCTTGGCCAAGAGCATGGACAGAGATAGGAGCTCAGGTCTCCCTACTTTGAGTTCTGGGTTCTTTGCATTCCAACTTCATAAATCCAGGGTGTCTGACGTGGTGCGATTTACTAACATAAATTCAAGATAAGCCAAAAGTTTTAGTTTGGTCAATGGAACTCATATTTTCACATAATATTTTCCTAATTCTATTACTAGGGCAGAAAGCTGAACTGAGTGGGCCCAGGATGAACAATAAGTGAAACACCACAAGCAGAACTAAATACATACTGCCAACAATTTATAAATATTTTGTTCTTTGATGGTACTAGTAACTCTGTGAAACATTATCTCCATCTCATAGATAAAGAACTGAGGCTCAGAGAAAGTAATTAACTTATGTAAGGTCTCACAGCTTGTAACAAGTCCAGGGCCCAAATACAGATCAACTTGACTATAAAGCTTGAGGTCCTTTCATGGCTCTATGTCTCCAGGAGTAATTGGGTTTTACAAAAGGCTGAGTTTCTCTAGAAGTACAAGGACTCCTTAATCAGTGGCCCCAGGGAGTGATTTGTAATTTCTCAGGAGGGAAGAGGGGGGACAGTGATAGTAGCTGTTACGCCCCATCCATTCCCCATGTCTCTCCCCTCTGACATCATGGGCCTGCATCTCATTTCTGGAAGGCCCCACCCAGAGAGGCTCCACCCAATGGCCCAATACCATGGAAATGAGCCCATGATCTGGGCCAGGGGTGTCAGTCCCTGCTCCCAAGGCAAAGAATGAAGCCAAAGCCTGCATGAATTTCAGGCCAGACATCAGAGCCTAGGACCCAGAGGTAAGCTATTGGAAGCATCTAAGAAATTCCAGCAGTTCCATCTCAGTGACTTAAGATCATAGTTATATGGAATGTTCTTCAAATGGCTCCTGACAGCATTCAGAATGAAGTTTAAACTCTGATCCTGGCATACATGGCCCTTTATGATCTAGCTTTAGGCCTAGCATTTGTCTCCTTCCCACTCATACCTTTTCTCTAACACATCAACTACCATCAAAGTTTCTTGCTTCTAACTCTTTTTCTCAAGTTGACCCTACTGTCTGGAATGCTTGTTACTTTTTTGCCTGGATGACTCCAACACATCTTTCAAAACTCAGCTTCTCAGCCATCACATCTCCTCTGGGAAGTCTTCCTGAAAGTCCACATCTTGGGAGAGGTGACCATCTTACCAACACAAGTGTCCTCCGTAACGCTTCTCTGCTTGTCTGCCACCTCCTTCAGGATGTAAGTGATCTGGAGCAGGGACTATGTTTTAATCCATCCTGGTGTCCCTAGTGTCTAGGCAAGGTTGGTCATAGTTTGAACAAAATTTCTGGAAGAGCTTCTGGGTATTTCTCATCATCACAGTGAAAATCCTTTCCATGACCAGGTGTACATAAAGATGATGGGAAATATTCATTTTCCTGTGTCACCATCTCCCATGCCAGAATCCAATTCACGCAGACATTTGGGATCTGGAGCCTTTCTTCCTCCCTTGTCTTCCCCTTGTTTCTTTTTCATACCCATTTCCCACCTGTACTTCCTCCTCCCCTGCCTGGAATGTTAGCTTCAACCCAAAGGGGCAGCATTAAGTCTGTCAAGCTCTAAGGCCTTTCAAGTTTTCAGAGTACAACATCAACAAGCCAAATCAGCACTTCTCTTCCTAACACTGACCAACTTTCTTAATAAACCTTAGATGTATTTTTGTGCTGATGAAACCTTTATGTCTTTACTCTGTCTTACTTAATGATCTCATCTCTGCAAAGGATTTGTGGCAGGAAAAAGAAGGAAGTGAGAGGGAAGTCAAACATGATCTTTCATGTGAATATTTAATGTACAAGAGAATGTATGGATGGTTGGATGGATGAACAAATGAGAGGCAGGATGTGTGGATGCGTAAATAAATGAAATGCCCCTGGTTTGGCCATGGCCCCTGGCATGGCAGGGCTGGTCATGCTCCTGCTTGGTCCCCATGTTTGCTCACTCTCTCACATACCAGGGCTCTGAGCTCAAATACTGATGGGGATTCAATTATTTGCAGTCCTGCTTGATGCTGATCACAGACTTCCTAGTGTCTCCTAACTCAGGGTCCCATGTTCCGAGGCTCGTCTACTTATTAGTGCAACCCCTCCTTGCCAAGAAAGTCACAGAGCAGATTCACTCCTCTGTCTGTCCAACTTGCTGCGTTTTTAGGCACAATATACATGAAGCCTGAATTGTGTATTATAGAAAATTTCTAGGGAGGACTTAGGAGACCCTGATGGAGACCCCCTCAATGAGGAGGGGTTATGATGGGAAAGATAAGCCTTTTATCTTGCCAGGACTATGATGGTCAGAGATAGTCCATGGAAGTGAAATGCTGGTGCAGCCATTCCTTACCTTTGCTTCCTATCTTTCCCCTTCCATTTGAATTCCTAACCCTTTCTTTTCATTCCTGGTTTTAGCTCTCAGCTCCAAATGCCCCTTGCCCTCCCTTTAGGCAAAATCCTTTAGGATTTGGTGTCACCTCCCCACTAGATGTCCTTCCCATGCCCTTTTATAAGAGTTATGTGCCCACTCATTGTGACAGACACAGGAACCCACTGCCCAGATCCCCAGCCAGAAAGAAGTATGGTCAGCAGCTCGTCTCCAGCTATCAGCTCCTCCAGGGTCAGCCCAAGCTGTAGTAAACCACTTTGCCTAGAATTATAGCCCTGTAGTCATCAGTACTAAGCAACGTTGTGACATAAAGAGATCTTCATTTTAGCCTCATGGAAGACCTTGCTGTTGGGCAGTTAGCTCCAGAGCCCTTTGCCAGGTTGCTCTGTATTGAGGTTCAACTTCTTCCTTTGCCCAGTCCTGCTCCTTCCTTGCACAAATTTTCATCACCAATAAACACCTTGTACACCCAAATCCATCTCAGCGTCTACCTCTTGAGACCCCAACTGTGATATCCATCTACAAAGAACAGAGCATAGTAGGAAACAGAGAGAGCTTTGGAAAGGTAGAAACCACTGTTTGAATCTAGTCTTCCCACTTATTATGTATGTGACCTTAGGCAAGTTAGTTGACTTCTCTGAGCCTCTCTTCGTTCATCTGTAAGGTACGGGTAGTAGTTCGTACCTCGTTGGACTGCTGTGGCAATTACATGATAAGTACATCTAAAGTACCATGGGCACAGTAAGTTTTCAGTGCATATTAAATTTTAGTCTCTTGTGCTTCTTTTGTCAACTTATCGTATTTATAGTTGTTAAAAATTTGATTGTTTCTATTTCTCGGAGGCTGGGACCATTTCTTATTTCTTATTGTATCCTTTGTACCTAGTGCAGACCCTGTATGGAGTGAGGTCTCAATAAGTGTTTGTTCAATAAGAAATTTGTGTCCTGATTTTCCAGATGAGGGGACTGAGCACAGAGGTCACACCAACAGTAACTAGCAGAGCCATAACTGGAACTCGACTCTGACTTCTTCAAAGCAAATGATATTCTATCATAGACTTTCAGAGCCTGCATGTAAAGATGCAGACTTTAGAAATGCTAAAGAATTTTAATTTTATCCTGAAAGCAATGGGGAACCATAGCAAATTTTATTTGGGGAAATTTCAAAGTCATATTTACATTTAAGGAGGTCACAAAGGGTATAGGGTGGAGGCAGACAGAGGAGGCCAGTCTGAGGAGATGGAGAATGTATCGATTGGCTATGGCTGCATAACAAATTATCCCCCAAATCAGTGGCTTCACACAACAGTACTCCTCTGCATGACTTATCCAAGGATGGCTTAGCTAGTCCTCCATTCCAGGATCTTTCACAAACTTGCAGTCAGGTGTTGGCTAGAGCCACAGACAGCTTGAGGCTCAACTCAGAGAGGAGTGATATCCAATCTAACTCACACGGTTGGCAGAGATCAGTTCCTTGCTGACTAATGGCTGCAGGCTGCCTTTTGCCATTGACCTCTCTTTTGAACAGCTGACAACATAGCATCTTCCTTTATCTAAGCAAGTGAGAAGGACCAGAAAGAGAATGACAAGACAAAAGTCATACTTTGTTTTTGTTTGTTTGTTTCTTTGTGTGTGTGTATGTGTTTTAAGAGGGAGAGAGTGCACAAGAGCGAGGAGAGGAGCAGAGAGAGAGGGAGAGAGAATCTTAAGTAGGCTCCATGCTGGGCATGAGGGGCTCCCTCTCACAACCCTGAGATCATGCCCTGAGCTGAAATCGGAAGTTAGACGCTTAACTGACTGAGCCACCTGGGAGCCCTGAAAAGTCATACTCCTTTGTAACTTAATGTTGGAAGTGACACCCTATCCTTTTCCTGTCTTCTGTTCTTTAGAAACAAGTCAGTAGGTCCAGTCAACACTCAAGGGGAGGAGATTGCACCAGGGCATAAATACCAGTGGGGTGTTATGGCCTTATAGGTTGAATTGTGTCATCCCCAAATTCATATGTTGAAGTCCTCGTACTTAGTATTTCAGAATGTGACTTTATTTGGAGATAGGGTCTTTACAGAGGTAATCAAATTAAAATGATGTCACTAAGGTGAGCCCTAATCTGGGATGACTTGTGCCCAGGGGAAATTTGGAAAGGGAAATTTGGAGACTAATATGCCCAAAGGAAGAACACAGTGTGAACATTAAGACAGCCACCTACAGAGGGAGAGGCCTAGAGTGAACAGACTATCCTTCAGAGCCCTCAGAAGGAACCAACTCTGCCAACACCTTGATCTCAGACTTCTAGTTTCCCGCATTGTCGGACACTAACTTTCTGTTGCCGAAACCACTCCATTTGTGTGGTGCTTTGTTATGGCAGCCATAGCCAGCTAGTACAGGGATCATTGAAAGCCACTTCAGAAGCTGCCTCTCACAGAGGGCTACGGTCTGGTAGATCCAGCCTGATGCTGAGAAAAGGCTGATCTGAGATGAAGTTAGATGCAAACTACAGGTCTTGGTGGCTGATGGACAGAGTAGGAGAGGAAAAGGAAGGGTGTCTGCTGTGCCCACCTGATTTGCACACGGTCTAGGTAACGTTGGTGAGGACTAAGGAAGGCATTTCCAGTGGAGTGTGTCCGTAGGCATAGAGACACACCAGAGCTGGCTTGCCAAGGAAAGACGTGTCACACCGCGCAAGTGATGAACGTGGATTGCAGGCTCCTGGGAACTCTGGAGGGCCTGGAATACCATCCTAAGGAGATAGTAACTGCTGTAACTCCGGCCCTGCACCCTGGACACAAAGCTGCTTAACAAGTTAAAAGAGAAGGAGAATGTGCTGTGCCTACTCTCACGCCACCTCTAACTGCTTGATCCTGGATCCCCCAACCCATGTCTTTGTCAGGATTTACAACTTTCACTCACATTTTTATCAAATGTAAAAGACCATTTTATTGCATTTACTTACTCCCCTGGATTAAAAATAGCACATACTTATTAAAAAAAAAACCAGGAAACTACCTTTTTTTAAAAAAAGAAAACCTTGCATCTCCACATGTAAATACAACCATTGTTTAGATATTGGCTTATTTTCTGAACACAATCTGAAAAAAAAAAAAACAATTTTGTATCCTACAGTTTCATCTAATAATATACCACGAACCCTCTCACATGTTATTTGTTTGGGCAGGGACCAATTATGAAGAATTCTCTCTTCATAGAGACATAGGACACGAGAGGCAGATAGAAAGAAAGGTGCTGGCTCTATCACTGATGTAACAGGGCTTCAGACGTGCAGGTGAAGGTCCTTCATGCTGCCCTCTGAGTAAGGCTTTCCCACACTGCAGTGGGTTTCAACAGGCTGGCTCAGCTTCAGAAACCGTGCCCACCCTTATCCTATGCTCCAGCAGAGGATAGATGGGTGGTAGAGGTGGTGGGGTATCTGTGGATAGGCTGGTTCTAAAAAAGACAGGACCCACAAAGGCTGAGGTGGGCATGTCTCATACCTATTCCTCAACTCAGAGAAGCTCTTGTCCAAGGAGAGAATAGAACTTTCCCTTCTGGCGGAAGCCATGGGCTTTCTCTCCTCTCACCTATCCCCTTTCCTTCCTGAGCCTTGTACGTCAAAGCCAGAAAAATAGGTGAAGAGCACCTTTCGCACATCTGCTGTTGGAAGCCTTCTCCCAAGGAGCCCCTGGGTTACCTGTCATGTGCCTCCAAAGCTTCCCTAACTAACCTCCATCACTGGTACTTGTCTTTTGCCATGAAAGTGACCTATTGTCTCCTCTTCCCCTCAGGCTGTAGTATGAGTTCCCTGAGAGCAGAGACCCATGATTTTTTACTCACTCTTGGCCTCTCAGACCTTAGCATAGAGCCTGGTACAGATCCTGAATCAATGCTTGAGGAATGCACGAAAGATCATACCCAGCTTCCTTCGTTTTGTAAACACCCGTCCTGTCTCTGGCTCTGGAAAGTTCCTACGTCTGGCTTATTCTGTCCCCCGGCATCACCTGTCTGATGAGGTCAGACACTCAGGACAAGTAAGTCCAGTGACTGAGAGGGGGTGGGAGCCTGTGCGGCCTGGTGAAGGCCAAAGGCAGAGCCCCAGGGGACCAGCTGGAAGGCGCGTGATGTAACCACATCTCCAGGCCTGGTATTAGACCCCTCTAATTTGGTTTTGAAAATATGTGGTTTTGTCCTTGTTCAAATATTGATTTTAGGTAACTTGAGCCTGGCAGAAAAGGCCCTACGGAGGCCAGTGGGGCTGTTTGTTGCCTTAATGACATTTCTGTGTGTTTGTATAACACGGGCTGGCGGTCGAGTTGTCGCTCCCAGGGAAGATTTACGGGACTTTACACTTTGGAAGATATTGAGGCAAACTGTTGATGAAGGCCCAGGGCATAAATCAGACCCACTCAGGCCAACAAAGGACACTTTGGAAACCTTGCCAACTGCCTCTCTTGGTGTGAGTGAGGGGTTTGGATGAGGTCAGCTGGTTATGGAGTGTGCTCCCTACAGCCCTCAGATTTCAAGAAGCAGGTGTGGGGAGCCAGAGAAGCAGAGTGCTTTTGGGTATGAGGCTGAGCAGTCCAGGTTCCATGGCCTTCTAGAACTTTATTGGTTTTAGAATTGTTCTTACTAGATCTGTGCAGGTAAGAATAAAGATTTGAGAACCATAAGAATAGAAGACTTTTGACACGCCTTCCAGATTTAATACTCTAGCACTGAATTACTCTGGGTCCTAAAAGGAAACAGATGGCTCACTCAAATGGGGTTTATTGAGAAGAGTTTAATGAAGGAATTATTAACAAAGCTATGGATGGAACTAAGGGACACAAGCGAAGGATAAAGAAGCACTAGCGGCTGGTAACAGTGCCCTGAGAGAGCGCCAGGGCTGTGCTGTGGCTTCTGCGGAAAGCCGTGGGATAGGAGTTGAGGCCTTTGGTAGGGGAATACAGCCACTGCACACCAACCAATGACCCTGAGGGAGGGAGCAGGGAATAAATACCTTGGCCTTTCTCTCTCCTACTCCTGGATCTTCTGCGGGTGCCTCCCACTTGCTGAACCCAGCTGGGAGCCAGAAGTTTGATGGGGTCCACAGAGGCCAGGCTCCTGGGCCCAGAAAGACTGAGGTGGAAAGTGCATTTGCAGAGGTAAATAAAAACCACCCAGTCTATATCAGATCTGTAGACCTGATAAAAAAAAGCCCTGCTTTTCCTCCACCCCCCCGTCTACAGCCAACCTTCAGCGGCACATCTCATATCTTCAGCTACCTTGTTTCTCTTTTTAATCAAATTGGGATCTGTTGATTTCTTCAAATCTTTTCCTATGCTATGAAAAATGATTCTGCATCTGCCTGAACAGGGAAATGCTGGTTTAGTCAAGTTTAAAAAGAAACAGGAAAGGATATTGACTAAGGACGTGAACCTCGAGGTCATACATCACTATGTTTCCATATTGGCTCTATCTCTTAATAGCTGGGTGACTTTAGGCAAATTATGTCACTTCTTAGAGCCTCAGTTTCTCATCTGTGAAATGAGACAATTGTATTATCTTACAGCATTGGGGCAGTGACAAAATCAGTTTAAACCTGTCATGCGCTCAGAGTCAAGCATGTGGTTACGAATCAACTGGCAGTAGTTATTCCCAGATGAGAGCCCACTGGAAAACACTCCTAGACACAGCAGTATTACAGTCCTCATGCTCTACTAATCTTTGCATTCTTGTCTCCCCTCTGTCCTCAGTTCTCCTGGTCAAAATCTAGCAATTTGGAGGGAGTTCTCGGGTTAGTGCCACAAGCCAGCTAATGAGCTGACCTGCAATCCTTGAGCTGACTGGGTTATTGTGAATTTCAATGTCTGCCCTTGGGAAAGTGGTCTCACCTCTCTGGGACTTAGGGCCTTCAGCTCTGCCATTCCCCATCTTCACAGCAAACCATGGCATCTTCAGGGCATGCCAAAGTATCTGGAGCCCCTGCTGATCACAGCAGTTTCTCTCTTTCTCTCTTTACGCGTGAGAGGTTTTGCCAGGGCAGGCTGGCCCCGGCTGTGCTCCCTGGCACATAAAATCCCACCTTCTATCGAAGCCAAAATAGAGAGAGCTGGGGGGCACTGGTGACCCAAGGCAACAGCTACCTCCTCCCTGTTTTACCAAATGCTGTCCCCTGGGGCCTGCGGAGACAGAGGACCAGTTCACATCTCAGCAGCTGGCCCCAGCTGTAAGTCTGCAGATTTAGCTTGGCTCTCACTGGCACTAAGAATGAGGTCATGGGAGGAAGGAGACAACGGAGAAGACCTCTGGAAGGGCAGCAGTAAAACACGCTGTCAGGAGGCAGGAGAGGACCCTTGAGTCATGGGGTCCTTGGCAGCTGTCTTTGAGAGGTAAATAATTTCGAGAAGTCCTTGAGGGGAAGATAAAATGTGTGCTTTTATGTGCACCAAAGGCCATCCGGAGACTCTTCTCTCATTTGATTATTTTTATTGAATCAATTTCCTTATGGCTCAAGAGTATGGTATGGTAAGACGAGCAAGAACTGGGATGGGGAGGGGGAAGATCACAGAGTTCCGGAGCCAGACAGGGCTGATGCCCCCCTCTCCAATACTCTCCTTCTCATTCCCCCAGTGCCAGACTCACTGGACTTCTTCCAGCACTCCCCCACCAAAGTTTCCTGAGACCTGCACTCTTCCAGTCTTTCTTCTGGAAAGCTTTCCTTTCTTCCTCTTCTTTTGGATAATTCCCGTACATTGTTCAAATCTCAATTTGTAGGGGCCTTTTCTCATTCTACTTCTTTGTTATTTTCTCCTTCCAGACAGCTAGAATGCAGTCGTGATCAGTGGGGTTTGAGCAGCCATTTTAAACCATGAGGCAGAAGGGAAAACTATGGATGGCAGAACTACAAAATAGAAGGAGCCTGGATCCCTGAAATTGTCATAAAGCTGCCTATCAGTTCCGAATTTCCCACCTCTGGATTTCTTTTATTTTTTTAAACTGATATAAAATTCATGTAACATAAAATTAGCCATTTACCAAAATGTCCAATTCAGTGACATTTAGTATAGTCATTAGGTTGTGAAACAACCACCTCTATATAGTTCCAAGATACATTAATCATTCCAAAAGGAAACTCCCACTAAGCAGTTTCATTCCCCTTTCCTTAATTCTCTAGAAACCACTAGTCTGCTTTCATTCTGTATGGATTTGT
The DNA here is from genome assembly GCF_002007445.2 of Ailuropoda melanoleuca. Classification (NCBI taxonomy): domain Eukaryota; kingdom Metazoa; phylum Chordata; class Mammalia; order Carnivora; family Ursidae; genus Ailuropoda; species Ailuropoda melanoleuca. The sequence goes on along the minus strand of NC_048219.1, from coordinate 33,427,237 downwards.
CTATTACGGACACTTCATATAAATGGAATCATAATACATGTGACCATTTGCATCTGGTTTCTTTCACTTAGTATAATGTTATGGGGATTCATCCACACTGCATCATTTATCAGGATTCTGTTCCTTTTTATGACTAAATAATAGTTCATTGTGTGTGTAAACCATGTTTTATTTATGTATTCATCTATTGGTTGGCATTTGAGTTGTTTTTACTTTTTGACAGTTGTAAATAAATAGTGTTGCCATAAACATTTGTGTACAAGTATCTGTAGATTTCTTTTACACAAGATGGGATACATTTCTGTCTATTTAACCCATTGTTATTTGGATTTTTGTCACTTTCAACTGATCATACTTTTAGCTGATACAAGGGGTCTAGCAATGAAAATGGAAAAAAAATTCTATTTATTCAGCCTGTCTGGAAGTAGAGACTATTAAGAAGCAGAAAGATCTTGTGATTTTCTCCCTACCACCATTTCCTGTGTTTCTTTAGGCCTTAGCAACTTTATCTATAAAATGGGGATAAACAGCCCTTAAAAGCAGAGGTCTAAACTAGATAATCTCTCAAGGTCTCTTGTATTTGATTCTTCAAAGTATGTTTTGAAAGGGCTAGAGGTTACAGGAAACAGTGTGAAACCCATTGAAATGTCATGTCACTTTCTTTGGAACACTGTTGCAAATTCATCCCCTTCCCTTGCCCTCGAGCTAGACTTGTTCCCTCATCTCCCTGCCCTGTAACACCTCTAAAGCTGCATCTTTCACGGTCCGTCTTAAATTTGTTGTGTACATATCTGTTTTCTTGGTAGAACATTCAATCTTTCAAAAGAAGTCCTTTTAATGCAGCCTGCTCTGCCACACAAAACAAGCATGTAAAAGCCAACCGTAGCAACAACATATATGCTAGGTGTTTCTTCTCACCCAGCTCCTTCACCTTCCTAAGGGCCTCTGTTTCCTTGGGCCTTGATAGCTATGTTTTAGTATCTCTTTTAGTTCTCTTGGATGAAAATATTATTCTTTCAGTTGGCAATCTTGTCCTAAGCTATGGCTGAGAACCATGTCATAAAAAGCCCTGGGCCCAAGGGCTGGTTCAGTCCTTGCCCTACTCTCCATCCCCAGTGGAAAGGAGTTCAGAAAGGTTCTAGGTCAAAGTTACCAAGGAATAAAACCTAGAGGCAAAGCCCAATCCTGGTCCTTCCGGGAATCTGGGTTGAAGATAAGGAGGAAAACACATATGTCTGAAGATATATTGCTAGTTCCCTTATTTCTCTCTAAATTAACCATCTCTCCCTGTGCTCCCCCAATTAGTTAATTCTTTGTATATGCAAAGGATACATTAAATGCATTAAACTTGAAAACTTTTTTAAGTTAATAACATCTATCATAAATATTATATAAGTATTTATCACATGATAGGCACTATGAAATTTCTTTATATGGATCATCTCATTTATTCCTTGCAAAGCCCTATGTGGTAGGTTCTATAATAATTTTTATTTTAGATATGAGAACACTGAAATTTCTCAGGTTAAGTAACTTGCCCAAAGTCTCATAGCTAATAAGGGAGGGGGCCTGGTTTCACTAAGGTTTTCTGATTTTATTCTACCCACACCATCACTCTGCTATACCCAAAATGAAATTCAAATTTGTGCAAATATTTCCTTACAATCTTTCCTTAATCAAACTTGTATTAGTGTCTCTCCCGGGTCACTTGCTTGACATAAAGAGATAACTAACATGGGGTTCTATGCAGGGTAAGATGATGAATTTCAACATTATTATTTATGGCACACTTCCAAAGTCCTTAATTCTCAGCTTCAATCACAAGATTTGTCCAGTGGTGGGGTCCTTCTGAGACTCTGTATCTCCTTAGTAATCAGGGAAACGTGAGTAAATATACTATCATATTTACCGCTACTTAAATATTCCTAAGTATAGCTGAATAATGGGACTCAAAGATACCAGGTCCTAATACCTGGAACCTGTACATGTTACCTTGTATAATAAAAACTATAAAGATGTGATTAAGCTAAGTATTTTAAAATGAGATTAGAAAGGGATAAAGAAAGGGGGGGTAATCAGAAGGGGGAATGAAGCGTGACAGACTATGGACTATTAGAAACAAACTGCCGGCTTCAGAGGGGAGGGGCGTGGGAGAATGGGATAGGCCGGTGATGGGTAGTAAGGAGGGCACGTATTGCATGGTGCACTGGGTGTTATACGCAACTAATGAATCATCGCACTTTACATCAGAAACCAGGGATGTACTGTATGGTGACTAACATAATATAATAAAAGAAATTAAAATAAAAAATAAAAATAAAAAATAAAATGAGATTATTTTGGATTATCCCAGTGGGCCTTCAATGTAATCCTAAATGTCCTTATAGGAGGGAGGCAGAGGAAAACCGCTAGAAGAGGAGGAGGCAATGTGACCGTGGAGGTAGTGATTGGAGTGATGTGCCAAGGAAAGCTGGCAATGCTCAGATGCTGGAAGAGGCCAGGATCCCATTTTCCTCTAGAACCACCAGTGAAACAGATTTCATACTTCTTGTCTCCAGAACTGTGAAAAAATAAATTTCTGTTGTTTTAAGCCATCTAGGTTGTGTTAATTTGTTACAGCAGCCACGGGAAACTAATACACCAAGTTATCATACTTTGCTGCTTTGATGGCCCCTGGGATCATTAGGACCCAGGACAGGTATGAAACAGACAAAATCTGAAAGTGAGTTTCAGAAAAATAAATTGACTTGCCCAGGATCTAATGGCTAGCAGGCAGTGGAGGTGAGGTTAAAATATGGTTCTAACTCCAAGTTTTGCAAATCACTTTATAGTTTAACCACCTTGACTTAATAGTCTTTTAAAATTTTTCGTGAGAAACCAGAGCAGACTTTATTCCTTTCTTTTCTTTTCTTTTCTTTTCTTTTCTTTTTTTTCTTCTTTTCTTTTTTCTTCTCTTCTCTCTCTCTCTTTTTTTTTTTTTTTTAAATACAGATAAAGAATCTGAGGTTTTGCAAGGTAGAGACATGCCTTAAGTCACAGCAGAGGAGCTGAGATTGGAGCTCATGCTGGGTCTTTGAATTCCCTGCCCTTGTGGCCACACCCCCTCTCCTGTGATGGGTTCAAATACTGGTGAGGGGATCCTGTCATAAGCTTCCTGCCAGCTTGCCTGCAGGCACCCCCAGCTTATCAGTCTGACCTCTGGTTTTCCCTGGCAAACCCCTGTGCTGAGGAAGCCGCCAACAGGCAGCCAAGTCTTTGTATTGTCCTTATTTAGAATTGCTTTCACTTAAACTAGCCCTGCTCTTGCAAAACATGTTTATTCTGGTTTCCTCTCCCTCCTGGCTGCCTGACCAGTATGGGCCCAGAGTGCAGATGCTCCAGCTCTCAGAACTGGGCCAGACAGGGCAGGACATAAAGAAAAACATGAGACTCCAGGGAAAGGACACAGGAGGGCATGGTTCCCCTTCCCAGGTTGTGTGCCAGGCGGGATGGACACCCTCTCTTCAGGGTATTGCTATGGGCCCCCAGGGAGAAAGTGGCCATTCAAAACACACCCCTGCTAAGATTGCCTTCAACTTAAAAACCCAACAGTTTGAGAGTAACAATACCGCGATGATGATCATTTTAATAATATAGCGACTTCCTTTTCTTAAATGCTATAAACCAGGCACACTGTTAAATCTCTTATGTAGTTTGTTTCATTTAGGACTCAGGATAACCACATTAGCTAGGTTATACTTAATAAACTTGCTTTACAGATGGGGAAACTGAGACGTATCTCATTCATCCAGCTAGCAGGTACAGGAACGGAGATTCGAAGCCAGGATTGTCTGGTCTAGAGTGTGCTTTCTCACAAACACTCTTCTTTAAGGACTCCCTGGTCCGACGCCTTTGTTAGAGCAGAACAGAGTTCAGAGAGCACAGTGACTTGCCCATCACACAGTGACTTCTCAGCAGAGCTCCTTTCCCAGGATTCCAGAACACTGTTCCTTCTAATAGGTGATCCCAATATAAGCTATAATGTAAACAGGAAGAAAAAGCAGTGGGAGATTTCTCACTTGTAATTTGAAAGGCTTATTCTCCTTTCCCCTCATCCCACTGAATCTCATTTTGTTATTGTCTTTGGGACCAATGCATTTCTTCCATGGGCATATCTGGGTAGAAGCTGGCAGCGAGAGGAGAGAGGAAGCCTGGAAATTGAAGGGGGGTGTGCTTGCCAAGTTCCTTATAATAAGTCTGCATGGAGAGCATTTTATGACACATGTCTCCTGGAGTCCTCTCACAGAGTTTTCCCACTCTTCTGGGGGAGTATCCCCATTACACAGGTGAGTAAAGTGAAGTTCAGAGGCAATATGTCATTTGTCCACAGCAAGTAGATGTTAAAGAGATAGGGCTGGTCCTCTAATCTGTGTACCCTGACTGCTTGGTGGCTGTACACATAAGTCCTGGAAACAAACTGAGTATTTTCCAGGCCAAGAGAGCTCCTCACTCAGCCCCCATTCACTTTTTTATCATTTGGAAATGAGAATGTATTAAAAAATTCTGATCTTCCTCTGTAAAGGGAAAGGGGAAAAGGAAGATTCCCAATTGAATTTTCTTCATAGTAGGGGAGAGGGTAATAGCTGGGGAACCCTGAGAACTTGACCCTTTATTTCAAGGTTATTCAACAAATGATAACTGAATGTTGATTCTGGGAAGGCACCGTGCTTAGTACTGGCGACTTGGAATCTGGGATTTGGACTACAGACAAGTAGACAGACAATAGGAGCACATAGCCAGAATCCCCAAATCAGCATGGGTATGGAGAGGCACTGGGGCTATTTGTGGTCCCCTCACTCCCTTCTACTCCTTTAGGCTACCCTGGGCTACTTTTAAGTCCCTCTACATGCCGTCCTATTTCTCAGTCCTGATTTCACTCATGCTGTTTTTCTGCCCTTCTGCACCTTGCTAGCCTCTATGCTGTTTTATTACCTCTATGGCAAATGGCCCTGCAATTGTTTGCTACTTTGTGTATCTTTCCCTCTGAGTTCTTTCAAAGCAGGGATTGTCTTTTGCCATTTTGTTTTCCCTGCCTTTTTGAAAATAATAGATCAAAGTTATAACATGTAATGACCATGAATAAAAACAGTAAAGCTGGGTTTACGAATACAAACATTTTACACCAGGTATCACACTCAGCCCTCAATGACTTCTGCACATTGTTTTGTTTGTTCATTTTGGAAAATTCTGACTTGCCCAGATGAGCAGTCCCAAGATAGAGCTTTTAAAGAGTGAGCTTTGCAATCTCAGGAGAATGGAGTTCACAGAAGGGGCAGGCAGATTCTCATTCAGAACGTGGCAAAAAGGTGATTTGGCTTGGCAGCACGTGAAATCATTAGATAATGATCTTGTGATCAAAGAAAGGGAAAGATAAGTATAGATTGTGTTTCATACTGACCCGACTGATGTTTCAGACAGTAACTGGGGTGCAGAGAGCAAAGAGGGGGTCTCTAGACAGGTGCTGGGGAAGGCTTCTTGGAAGAGGTGACATTTGAGGAGGTAACTGAAGAGTGAGAAGAAGCCAGGTATGCAAAGGGTTGGAGGAAGACCTTTCTGAACAGGTAAGAGTAAGTGCCAAGGCCCCAGAGCAGGAAGAAGCCTGGGATTCACTCTGCACCTTTGCTTTAGGCAACCATGGCAGGGACTTCAGGTAAACTGAGATGTCCTCAGCGGCCTCCTAGAGATGCCTGACCTCTTTTCTCAAACACGGTGTCACTTGAACAATCTTGGGAGGCACTGGGCAGATTTTACAGCTGAGGAATAGAAGGGGCATCTGACAGTCACACACCGCTGGTTATTGACAGGACATAATGAGGTCCCTGCAACACTCTGGTTTCAAGGCCAAGAGTCCTAACCACAACATCACAACACTCTCCAGCCAGAAGGTAGAGTTGTTCCTAAAGCCGAAACTTCTTCCACCGGAAACCAGGGACTCAGCGCCTGGCAGGATTTATGACCTAGTAACTGAGGACAGAAATAATTGGTTGCATTAATGCCTGGCAATCCCAGGCTGGGCTGCACTCTGGGGTGGCGGGGGGCAGCACTGCCTGAAACAGTGGAGGCAAGCTTACCTCTGTCAGCCCAGGTGCTCTGCTGTGGCCAACACAGCCCTAATGAGCTCTGCATATTCAGGACCCAAATAATTGATGGCCCAATTTAAAGTGTGCAGAGGCCACATTTCTTTCCAGGCTCTGAAGGAAAAACACCAGTGAGGAAGAATGAAGAACGGCCTGTTCTAAGTTATTTTCCTTCTGTGGTCATTCGATCCCCAGGAAGACCACATCTACCCCATCAAGAGCCTGGAGAAAGGAGGCAATTATCTAGAGAAGCCAAGCAAAAAGGAAAGGACAAAATAAAATTCCTGCAGAGGGACGACGTCTCAGGCTCCACAATGAAATGCATACAACCTTCAACATGCCCTGCTTCTCACAGAAGTTTGAGTTAAGGCTTTGGACTTTGGGGTCAGACAGATCCGGATCTGAAAACTAATTCAACTACATATTACACATGTGAGCACAGCAAGACTTCACTTCTCTGTGCTTCAGTCTACTCATTTGCTAAAGGGAGATTAAGAGCACAGACTTTGGGGGCAATCAGATTTGGATTTCAAACCCAACTCTGCCACTGACTGTGTCTTAAACAGCAAGTTACAAACTCCCAGTGTTAGTTTCTTTATCTTGGAAGACAGGGGGTTAAATAGTTGCTTTGGAAGACTGTTTAAGAGGACTGACTGAGAGAGGACATAAAATGTGTGCTCATAGGGCTCAGGAAACTCATGGTTAACTTGTCACTCATCGCTGGTTAAGCTCTAGGACAGGGGCTCTTGAAATGTGGTCCCTGGACCAGCAGCATGAGCCTCCCCTGAGGACTTCTTAGAAACGCAAATGATAGAGCCCATTCTAGACCCACTGAATCAGAAACTTTGGGGAGTGGGGCCCAGGATCCTGTTTTAAGAAGCCCTCTGAAAGATTCTAACACATGTCAAAGTTTGAGAATCTCTGTTCTAGGTGATCATTCAGAATGCACCTGAGACATTTCAGTTTGTCCGCAGCTGTCTCAGGCTCCTGAGTGCCTCAATGCCATAATCCTTCAAAATGAGCTCTCTGCTCATTCCTTTCTGTCCCCAAAAGGGAAAGAAATACCTAACTGCTCAAGATTTTAAAAGGGCCCCTTGGCACTAGGTAGCATTTTCTATGTGCTTAGTATATTCCAGGTATTCTGATAATAGTTGCACATGGATTATTGCAATTTATCTCCTCAATAATCCTCTATGGTAGATATTATTGTTTTGCTGATAAAGAAACCAAAGCTCTGTTGCTAGGACCCATGCACTTCCTAACTCACCACACTGGTTCTTTATACCAACATGGAAAACCAGGGATGTCTAGTTTAGTGAAGAGCAGCATCCAGAACACATGTAAAAAGTTTCTGATGTGGTTCCACACTGCAGAATATGGGACCGTGAGTGTGATTTAAATGAAAGAATGGCCTTCAGCAATAGTCTGAATTGTCCAGAATTGTCTCTCCTTAAAAAGTTGTGAGCTCCCTGTCACTGAGGATGTCTGAGCATAATCTGGGTGAAAATCTGTGTACATGCTTTGATGTTTGTGAAGAAAATGGACATATTTCACTTGCACAGGAAGGAGACTAAAGTGAGCTCCCTGATTTGGAGAAGAGAGAATCCACTTTCCTATGGCTCCAAGGAACTATATCAAGATCCTCTCTGATCCTCGTAGCTGGAAGGTGCCTCTCTCTTTCCTCTGCCCTCTCCTGTCATGTTATACGGATACCACTCTTGTAACACTGAGCCCTGTCCTACTGCACTGTAGCTATTTACAGGTGGCTATGTTTCTTCTGTTAGGGAAGCAGCAAGACATACGTTCATGGAGGCTAATAGACCCATGGGATCATGAGCAATAATCATAACTCTTGGGGTCTCAGTTTCCTCATTATGTAAAGGGGTCACTAAGGATTCCTTATGAAGCTAGAAGGATTCAAGGGGTCAGAAGTCTGGTGCATCATACCAATCCCCCTACAGATACCTCTCTAGTCCCCCTACAGATTTTAACAAGTCTTTAGGGAGAATACACTTCTGATTCATTGAGATACCCTTTCTACTCCTCTCCATGACTTTGTAACCCTCACCTTCCCACCTGAAATATAGAGATTCAATATGTGGTACATTATAGGCACTTATACATTTATTGAAAAAATGAAAGGGAAAGAAACAAAAGAGAAAGCAAGAAACAGAGAGAGAGAGGGAGGGAGGGAGGAAGAAAGAGCGAAAGAACGAAAGAAACAAAGAAAGAAAGAAAAAGAAAGAAAAAGAAAGAAAGAAGGAAGGAAGGAAGGAAGGAAGGAAGGAAGGAAGGAAGAAAGAGAAAGAAAGAAAGAAAGAAAGAAAGAAAGAAAGAAAGAAAGAAAGAAAGAAAGAAAGAAAAGAAAAATTTAACAAATAAATGCTCTTCCTCATTTGCTGTCCATCATCTGGTAGGCACTCCACTTGGGTGGACCTTTTCTTGGGCACACCATGGGGTGTGTGTGTGTGTGTGTGTGTGCACGCGCACGTGCATGCACTTAGCAGAACAATCCACAACAGGCCATAGTATGAAGAGACCTATGGGAGCAAAGAGGAAACAGGAAAGAAGGACTTGAAACAGTCTCTCTATAGGCAGCTAATTGCAGTTTTGTGGTTATTTGGGGCAGTTGTTTACTGTGGAAGAAGCTGGCCTCTAGGGTAACAAGCCTCGCACATACTGATCTCCATCTTGAACCCCTTTGATAGGAGCAGAATGTTTCAGGGGCAGATACTAGGAGACTTAAAAGCAGGTCTGGTTTTCAACACAGTGCCTATTGAACTTCTCCACTGTGGGAGGCAGGCCAAGTAGTGGTTTTTGAAGCTTTTAAAGGCTCACTGGCCCTTCAAAAAAATGGCTGTTGTGGACATATGGTTTTAGAAGCTTTTTAAAAAGCCTTGTGGGCTTAGTTTTAGAGCAAACCTTAACCTTGTAAAACTTCTTAAAGGAGCTACGGAGGGCCCAATCACTAGAGCCTCCTTTGAGCCCTAGGCAGCTGCTCCCCAAGATTTCCAACATAGGCTTTCCTTGTGCTTGGTGTGAGTGTCAGGCTGCCAGCTGAGCCTCAGATTGGCTGCCCCTTGAGAGGCTGTGTCCTGGGAGCTAGAAGACCCAAGACTTGGGCCACAAGTGAATCACCCAAGGAGGCCAAGTTTGCTTGCCAGTGAGTGGACCCAAGAATCATAGACACACAACACCTTAAAGACTCTCCTGTAGGAAAAGAACCTTAAAAGTCATGCAGTCACACCCAATCTGATGCTAGGGCCTCCCTTGAAGCACACTTACAAAGAGCTGTTTCCACTCCTGTTTGCACATCTCCAGCTATGAGAAGATCATTGACTGGGCATTCATTCATTCAATCATTCAACACATTTGTGATTGAGTACACATAATGTCCTTGGTATAGTGCAAGTATACCAATGTCCTTGGTATAGTGGAAATATACTGGTGAATAAAAAATCAGATGCAGTCTTAATGTGGATTAAACATTAGTGGGAGAGCCAGACATGGATTAAAGGATCACATCAATACATAATTGTAAATAAAAATATACCATTAAAAAAATTCAAGGACTTATAAAAGCTTCTGACTGGACCTGCTCTGGTCAGAGATATGGGGGAAGATTTGATGAAGAGGATCTGAAGGATGAGCGAATATTGGCAAGGCAAGAGAAGGTTAAGGGAGGACACAGAGGCCTGAGGGAATATCTCTGCAGAGGCCTTCAGGTAGGAGGGAGGGTTGCATTTTAGTGGAAATGGAAACCCAGGTGCATAATATCAAAGGGAAAGACCTGGTTTGAGGCTGGGGGCACACAGTGTATAGGACATGCATGGTCTTGCTGCCATGTTGAGGATTTTGATCTTTAGCCCAAGACGTATTGGAAACCTCTGACTCCCTTTAAGCAGAAGCTAGGCAACTCACACCAGAGCTGCAAATTTGTTCTTAGGTTGTTAAGTATAGTGGTCTTAAACATGTCCATAATTCTCCTCCCTTCAAAAGTCAGAGCTTAATTTCCCTCCCTTGAATGTAGGTCTGTCTCAGTCTAATTGACAAAATGTGGTAGAAGTGATTCTATGGGACCTCAGAGGCTAGGATAGCTTCCCTGGCACTCTTTCTCTTAGATTGCTTGTTTTGGGGGAAGGAAGCCACCACGCTGTGAGGACACTCAAACAACCAATGAAGAGGGCCACATGGAGAGGAACCAAGGCCTCGCTTCCTACAACCAGCACCAGATTGCCAATGATGACAACTGGAAGTGGATCTTCCAGCCCCAGTCGAACCTGTAGATAATTGTAGCCTCAGCTGCAGCCTCAGATAACTTGACTGTAGCTCCAGAGACACCCCAGGCCAGAACCACCCAGCAAAGCTGTTCTTGAATTCCTGACTCACAGAAGCTGTAAGACAATAAATGCATATTGTTGCTTCAAATGATGGACTTCGGGTAACTTGGTAAGCAGCAATAGGTATCTGGTTAAGTGAGGCACCTCCAGGTAGGAGGAGGAAAGCAAGGACTTTGGGGTCAGAGAGACTTGGGTTTGAAATGTGACTCTTTAACTTCCTGGTTGTTGGACTGGAGGGGTGTTGCTTTACCTCCTGGAGCTCCCATTTTCCATCTGTAATGTGAGATGATGCCCACAGAACCCCCAGGAAATAGTGCTGGGTAGCCATTCCCACTTTCCTTGCCTTCCCCCACTTCATATCCAATTAAGACATGCCGTCCTCAAAGCTGAGAAGACAAAAAAAACCCTGTAGAATGTGGGTATCTTGATTACCCTAGAAAAAAAGGGCTTGAAAACTGTTTGTCTGAGGCTGCCTTAGGCCCTGTTCCATTAATTCAGTCTACATCTTTTCAAGCCTACTCCCCACTTGGGTTTATGAGTTTTATGAGTTCAACTCTTGCTGTGTAAACAGAATTGACTTCTAGCTATCTGAAAGTTACCTTTTCATAGTTGCATGTCTTTTTTCATTTGCATTTCAGTAAGGAGATAGATTTATGATGAGTTTCCTAATGAAAATATTATGTGTAATATACATTGTGAAGACATTTTTAGTTAATTCTTTAAACACAACCCTGGGGCACAATCCATCACTTGTGCCATTTTACAGATGAGGAAACAGGTATAAAAGCCAGAAATATTACTTTGCCATCAAGTATTATGTGATCCTAGCCAGTTATTCAACTTCTCTTATATCTTAGTTTCCTCATCTGCAAAATAGGGGATAAGAATAGAACCTATGCAAAACTAGGATGACATGAAGATTAAAGGCGTTAGTATGTATAAAATACTTAGAAAAGTGTCTGATGTATTTGGATATATTCCTAATTAGCTCCTACCATTATTTTTCTTATTTTTAAACCAATGTTTCAAAAAGTCAGAACAAAACTTCTGTCTAAGCCATTTTGCTCCATCCATGTTATCTCTCTCCTGAAATAATAGTCCTTTCCATTTTTATGGCATTTTAAAAATATCCATTTGGTTCTTGCAACAATTCAGTGACTCAGCATCATTATCTTGCTTTTTCAGCCAAAGCAAACTAAGACTCAAAACGGTGAATGGGAATTGTTCAAAGTAGCTTTGGTTGCAAACAACAGAAACAAAATGGGGCTAGCTTCAGCTAAAGAGAGAAATTTCACTGTAAGATGCAGGGGTGATTCAGGGAACCAAGCTCATGAGCAAGCCATGGGAAAAGTTTCCAGGAATGACAGGAACTGGGGAGAGGAGGGCTGCAGGGAACTTGGGGAATGGTGCTACTCCTTCTCTCCCCTTTTGTCTATTCGGCTGATGGGTTGCCTCTGTCTTTCTTTTCTGAGGCTGGCTTTTTTCAGCCACTCAGTTCAAATGGTTGGTGCATGGCAGCCTGCCACAGCTTCCAAGCCCACAAGTTATCACGCCAACCACAGGAGAGATTGACCTTCTGCTTCTCTCTGTTCAGATTCCCCATTACTACAGATAGGACCCCGATTGAAACAGCTTTGAGTCAGGGACCTTCCCCCAGTCTGGTCAAACATGGCTAAGGAGTGGGGTCAATGTGTACAGAGTGGGGTCAGTTGCTGCTGGCCACTCACTCCTATAGATTCCTGTAGGAAGGTCATGAGTAAGTGAACAACACTCCAGAGGGAGTCCAGAACATGAAATGTGTTTCCTGCCATTTTACATACTGGAGTGACTGAGGCACAATTCCCCTCCGGGTCTTCCTCTCCTGTGAGGCCAACACTTTTCCTATAAGGCTTCAGCTACATCCCTGTAGGAGACCAGCACCTCCTGGGATTCAGGTAGGGGAAGATTCGGGCACCGCTCTAATTGTGGTCAACCCAGCTGCAGAACTGTTTTATCTTACAAACTGAAACTTAGCACTCATTAAACAACTCCTCCCCATTCTCCCCCTTCCCAAGCCACTGTTCTACTTTCTGTCTCTGTGAATTTGACTACTTTGGGTATTTCACATAAGTGGAATCATACAATATTTATCTTTTGTTGACTGGCTTATTTCATTAGCACAGTGTCCTCAAGGTTCATCTATGTAGTAGTGTATATCAGAATGCCTTTCCTTTTTATGGGTTGGACAACATCCCATTGTATGCGAGTACCACATGTTATTTATCCATTCATCTGTCCATGGCCACTTGGGCTGCTTCTATCTCTTTGTGAATGGTGCTGCTCTGAACATGGATGTGAGGAGTTGTCTTTTTGCAACATAGAGGACAGAAGGAGGATCCTGAGAACATAGTATGAAGACAACAGAAAGGATGTCATTCCTGCTCTGTATGAGAAAGTGAGGGGGAGTTTTGCTCCTGATGGAAATGGGGAGAGAAGAGAGTAAAGGCACCAAGGAGGAGAGGCGGGAAGAGGTGACCCAGAGTCATGGGTGGACTGGAAAACACCTGGGGAGAGGGCCAGGGAAGAACTCCCACTGCTGTGTGATCTATCACTCAACATAAAGTGGTTCCAGTGGTTGTTTTGTCCCATCCCCACTACATAGTGAATTTTGGGAACATTTCCTACACGCACGTACACAAATGCTCTGTGTGAGTTGCTTTTTGGTGTAAACTGAAGAAGGAATTAAGTCTCCCATCTGGTCTGATGTGAAGCAGACTGAGACAGGGAGCACAGGAGGGCAAAATCAGCTCTAAACTGTTCTATGCAGCGGAAGCAGATGTTCCAGGGATGTCCCTGAGAGAGTGAGTTCCCTGGGAATTAGCAGACCATTTGGGAAGAGATATGGACCTCCATGGAACATACCAAGGGTTCTGAGGCAATCTTACAGAGATCAGTGCATCTTACTCTTTAGTGTGCCTGAGAATTTCTCGAGGGACTTGATGAGAGGCAAATGTTGATTCAGTCTGCAGTGGGGCCTGGGATTCTGCATTTCAGACAAGCTCAAGCTCATGGCTGATGGTGATGCTGGCAGTCTGTGGACCACACTCTGAATCAGAGGGTTCCAGATCTCAAAGGGATGGAAATTTCCTAATAGTGTCATAGTGCCTCTCTGTCCCTCTGTCTCTCCATCTTTATCTTTCACACATACACCATCTCCTGGTGTTCCTGGGAAAACATGGCTCTCCTGTCCTCTCAGGGTGAAGCTGTGGCAGAGGAATCCATAAAGGAGCTACTGCTCTCTTGTTAGCTCTTCATCTCAGTCCTTGCTCTGTTCCCACCCAGGGAGTGTGGAGGTCATGCCAGGGGACGCTCAGTGGTCCACTCTGCATGCTTTGGCCAGGGTATGAGAACAACAGTTTTCAGGGTGAAAACCAAAGTCTCTTTCTCCATGGTTGGCCTCAGAACTCCCTCTCTCAGAAAGATGGAGCGAGGCGGAGAAAAAAATGTTTTAAATGGTATTTTTCTTGAGAAAGGTCGTTCTGGGGAGCCAAGCATTAATTGAGTACTTGATTGTGAGAGGGTTGTGTGGTAAACTCCCTTGTTTTCCACAGATGTTGAAGGACTCTGAGCCAGAGTTCAGGAAAAATGTTTTCCCGCATATCCACCCCTGCCCCAGAGGCTGTGATGAAGTTGGCAAAGGACCTTCAGGTCAAGCGGGGCTCCGGCAACCTCACAGAAACACAAGAATTCACAGAATCTGAAGGGGAAACAGTAGCAAGGGAGCACCTAACACGAAAAGAAGAGAGGGAGAGCAGGAGAGCCCAGCCAACGGAGTACCCCACTTCCACCCTGGCAGAGCCCTGTGCCAGAAGCTTCAGTTACCACAGGTGATGAAGGAAACCCTCCGCGGCTTTCTTGTCTGGTCAGGTGCTTCTTTTGCTGGGGGGTGCTTCCTGCGTCAGAGACAGCCCAGCTCACTCAGGAGCACTCACTGTGGAAGGACTTCCCTCACTCTGGGCTGAAACCTGCCTTTCTGAAAACAGCCATGCTCAGGACTTTCATGCCAGTGCTGCCCTCCAAAGCCACAGTGAGTGAGACACTATCACGTCTCTGCAGTGCATCTCACAGTTAAAGCCCATCCCGGCACACCCATGGGCCCATCTGATCCTCAGAGCTGTCTGAAAGGAAGCAGGGGGGCAATTTTTCTTCCAGGGTTTCAGATAAGCAAGTGGAAGGGCTGCTCACAGTAGAGGTTGAGAGCCTAGGCTCTAGAGTCTGACTGCCTGGGTTCACAGCCTGGCCCCTCATGGTTGTGTATCCTTCAACAAACCCCCTGACCATTCTTCTCCTGGGTTTCCTCTTCTATAAAATGGGCATAATGATATTACATAGTGGAGAAAGTTGTGGTAAGGACTTAATAAAAGTAAAGCGTTCAATCTTTGGTTTATATGAACTTCCCTTCTGCTACTGAGGAGGGAGAGGAGAAAAAGATGGCGGTCAAGTGATTTGCCCAAGGCCAGAAAATGGTGGCACCAGATCGAGAACTCAGATACCCTGATGCTACTCCAATACTCTTTTCATTACAGTCAACATTTTGCATTAGTAAGCCCATCAGAGATGGAAAATCTCCAGTGATCCTCACATTGGCAGGGCCTGTTCCTGCACTGAGCTGTGTGCACAATAGGGAGATAAATAGTTCTAGAGAGTTTTGCCTGCACAGTATAGTTTATAGCTTCTTTCGTCCCCCCTTGTCTGTTCTCTCTGCTCTGTTCCATATCAACCCAGATGGGAAATGTAATCATTTCCTTAGTTTCCACCAAAAAAAAAAAATAGTCTCATCTGATCTTCCCAATACTTTGAGTTGGTCACTAGGCTCTTAGTTTTATACCTAACAAAACACATAGAGGTTAAGTAACTTGCCTGGAGGTCATACATCCATTAAGTAGGGACTCAGCTAGCTCCTTCCTCCATGCCTCTCTGCCTTCAAGCTAGCAGGCAGCAGCTAACACCCTGGGGGCCTTAATCAGATTCTTTTAGGATGTCACAATAGGCACAAGGGGTTGGCCGGCCCTTTTGCTAGCCCCTCCAGAAATAAGCCTCATTCACCAGGGTGGGGAGGACACTCAGAGGAATGTGAGGGCACGAGGGGGAGTCCAACCAAACAGGAGGAGCAGGTTTCCAGAGACTTTGGGATGGGAGTGAGTGAATGGTCACGGAGGGGAGGCTATCAGGTCAGGAATTCCAGCTGTTTTCCAGAGGTTAAGTCTTCGCCACTGTGGATCTGTGGAATCCAGCCACGTGAGTATCCAGGTGAGCTAAAGAATTCACAGCACCTGGTTAAGGGTAGGTAGGAGTGTCCCACTGGGGTCAAACGACAGTGTTTACAGATAGGATGAGGCCTCCAGGGAAGTAGCTGGAGAGGTGGAATATCCTAGGAGTCAGGAGAGATGTCTTAAGGCCATACTGCTTGGGTTCTCCTTCTGATCCCCCACTTGTTAGCTGTGCGCCCTTGGCCAGTTACTGAAATGTCTCATGTTCCTCATCTAGGATACTAATAGAGTCTCAATCATAAATTTGTTGTGAAGAGAGTCTCAGTCACAAATTTGTTGTGAAGATTAAATAAGTAAGGAGGAAAGCAGCTCCCAACATCTGGGAACTGGCCTCACATTAAAAGCAGGGCTTCGGTGTTGTTAAGTGATGACCTGGCATTTGTAGGTAGGCTGTAGTGTTTCTCTTGCTGAACATAAATAATCTCATAAATGAGAACCCCCCCCACATACACACAAAAGGGTAGCCTTTTTTTCTAAGCACATACGAAAACAGTCACTGTGCAAACCACAAAAATATTAAAAGTCCCCCTCTCCCAGCTAATATGAGTGATGCTACCACTTTACTATTTACTTCTTAAGCTTCTTTCTATTATTCCCTCCTTCTAGATAATATTCATTAGAGTACCCAATCATAATCATACAGAGCAAGCCCCGCCTCCTTTGAACCCTCTCCAAAATCACCTGACCCAGACTTTCATCCTATAGGTCCCTTTTAACATCCTCTACTGCAACACTCCATGGTTTCCTATGATGTGGAGTCTCCCTCATTGCAACGAGTCAAGCAACCCAGTGTTCAGTTACAGATGTGCTCCTGGTCTTTGGCTAGAGGGTATGGACACAAATTAATAAATGGGAGCCTGTAGAGTAGTTCCTAGCACAGAGTAAGTGCCATCATAATTACTGGCTAGAATACCAAAGCAGCCTTAGGGACAAGGAGATCCAAGAGGGAAAGCTACAGGACAGAGGCCAAGTGGAATAGCAGATTTACAACGAGGAGACTTCAATTTAAGTCCCAACTTACCATTCAAAATAGTAAATAACACTTCATTGCACACGTCAAAAGTGCCAGACACGGAGTGAATGTTTGATGTAGAGAGTCTCACTTACTTACTGTGAAACCATGGGCAAATTCCTTAACCTTTCTGAGTCTCAGTTTCTCTGTCTGTACAAAATGGAAAAAAATTAAAATTTTTTTAGGTTTGCTGTAAGGTTCCAACAAGAACATAAATGTGCTCTCGACCACAAATTTTATTAAAATGTCACTTAGATGGGCAAAGTTTAGGTGATAGGCATAAGGCAGTCCTGTAATCCCAACTTGAACCCAACGTTGGCAAAAATGTCCAGAAAGCTAAGTTGATTTAAAATAAGTTTGCTGAAATTCCTGTATTATTATACCTTCTTACAGATGAGGCCTGTGCTTGAACTCTGAATTGTTCTCTAGAAGAATGGTGAAAAGACCTCTATCAGGAATCCCTTCCTTGGCCTCGTTTCCATGAAGTTCCTTTTCCAGGGAGACCAGGAATGATGAAAAGCTTTTGGCTCTGTGTCACTTATTAACATGAGCAGACACTTACTTGAGACCTGGTTTCTCAAAATGGGAATAAAGTCAATTCCTACCTTATATATTTGTGGTGAGGATCCAGTAAAAAGATGTCCATGCTACTGTGTTATAAGCTACAAAGGGGACACTATCAGTCCCTCTGAGGCTGCCTCCCATAGAGTAGTCTCTCACTTGGGGACCCAGCTGTTTGCTTTCTAAGGGCCAAGGTATTGGCCATCGACCAAGGTGCTTGCTTATGGGTCTCCATGTATTACCCCCTCCTGTAAAACTACTTGCATCAGGGAGACTGCAGGGATCCCCCACAATGGGCTATGTGAAACAGGTTTCTCTCTTCCCTAGCAATCTAAAGGAAAGCAGTCTGGGTTAGCATGGGGCTCTGTGTCACAAGCCATTCCAGGTTTCCAACAACTTGTTTCTATACCATCCCTAGAGTGTCATCTTCTTTTCTGGCTGTGGCTGGGTTACTGTCTTCTCAGATTTCCAGCCTGAGGAGGTGAAAGAAAGGGGGCCCTGCATAAGGGACATTGTCTTTAAATAGGTGACGTGGAGGCTCCATGTATCACTTACTCTAAATCACATTCCACACTTCAAGGAAGGATGAAAAAATGTAGTCTCTAGCTGGGTGATCAAATGCTCAGTTTCAGTTTGGGAGCTTTATTAATCTAAGTTCAAGATCAGGAATAATGGAAGCAAGGAAAGCATCAAGGAAATAAATACGGATCATTTCACCCCTTGGGTCTCTGAGCCTAAGCCTGTATCTGTGCTGAGTAAATATCTGGATGAAAAGCAGAGTGAACTTATGCAGATGCTTGAATTATCCAATGCCAAAAAGTCAAATACTTGGAATCATCCCAGTGAATCTTCATATTTTTTAGTTTCCTCCTAGATCTTGGCACTAGGAGACAGAATCCTAGCCACATAACTCACTACATGAACACTCACATGCACCCACACACATATAGACATTGTGTGTGTGTGTGTGTGTTTATACAAACCTATATACAAATGCAATATAGATTTACACTTGCATAGATCTTCATTTTGTACAAGAGGAGCATAAGTCTTACCTAGTTACCTCCCTCTTTTCAGTGGGATCAGGGCATTGTTGAAAAAAGTAAATTCTTAGAAGCCAGAGGTCAGGTTTAAATGCAGCCCATGTCATTGATATACATTGAAACACTGCATGAGTTACTTCATTTTCTTGACCTCTGTTCCACATTTCTAAAATGAGTATTACATAATCTGTCTCCAAATATTATTTTGAACTTAAATACAATGCCATACTTATTTGCTTACTAATGCTGCAGATATAGTTGTTACATAATCAATATTAACTTATTTATTTTTTTTATGAGACAAATGAGCACAAGCACAAGTTAATGGCAGGGCAGGAATTTTCCAACCTCCTCCTAAATATGAAGAATAATACTTTCTAAACTTGTACTGCCCTCAGCTATACTTATTGAAAAAAAGAAAATTTGTTAAGACAATTTTTCAAAATTAATTGTTTATGAAAGCAAACATAGATACAGAAAAGTGCATGAATCATAAGCATATGGCTCATTGATTTTTCAAAATGGGATCCTACCCATGTCATCAGCACTCAGATCAAGACCCAGATCATTACCAGCACCCCAGAAGTTCCTTCATTATCCTGAGAATAACTACTATCTTACATTATAGATTAATTTCACCTTTTTATACTTTATAGAAATAGGATCACATATAGATACTCTTACATCTGGCTGGCTTTTTTCACTCTATGCAATGATTGAGACGTTCATCCACATTGCTGCATGTAGTTGTGGCTTTGCCCGATCACTCTCTGCCATACAGTGTTCCAGTGAATATACTACAATTTATTGATCCATTCTACTCTTGATGGAGACTTGGGTGGTTTCTGGGTTTTGGCTATTTTCAATAATGTTGCTATAAACATTCTTGCATGTGTCTTTGGTGAATGCATTTCTGTTGAGTACATATCTGTGACTGGAATTTCTCAGTGTTAAGATTTGTACATGTTCATCTTTTGTAGATCTGTCATGCAGAAGGTAGTGGAAGTAGTCCCTACTTTTAATAAGGTTTATTTATTTATGAGAGAGAGAGAGCACATGGGGGTAGGGAAGGGGGCAGAGGGAGAGGGAGAGAGAGTCTCAAGCAGACTTTGTGTTAAGTGGGGAGTCCAACGTGGGGCTTGATTTCATGACCCTGAGATCATGATCAGAGCCAAAACCAAGGGTCAGACACTCAACTGACTATGCCACCCAGGTGCCCCAGTATTCCCCATTTTTAACTGGTAGAACCTTGAGAAATTTTGATAGTTCCGTGTGCTTCCGATCTCTCTCACTGGCCCTGTATGTCCTGGAATCCAAAGATATACTCTTACTCTTTGGGTATAAGGAATAAATAGCCTCCAGATAACCCAATGTATTAGTTATCTATTGCTATGCAATACATCCCCTCCAAACATAGAGGCCTAAAACAGAAGTACATATTAACTATCTCTCACAGTTTTTGTAGATGAGGAATTGGGACATAACTTGGCTAGTGGTTCAAACTGAAAGTCTCTAATGAGACTGAATCAGTTGTTGGTCTGGGCTACAGTCTCTGAAGAGTTTATTGGGACTAGAGGGTCCACATTCAGGGTGGTTCTCTCCTGTAACTGGCAAATTGGTGCTGGCTATTGGCAGGAAGCCTCAGTTTTTTCCCCACATGAGTCTATCCACGTGGCTGTCCGAGTATCCTGACAACAGGGTAGCTGGTCTCCAGTGTGAGCAATCCGAGAGCCCACGGTAGAAGCAGCAATGCATTTTATGACCTCACCGTGGACACCACACAGTCCCTTTCTCAATATTTTATTGATCGGCCGAGTCATCCTTATACAATAGGAGAGGGCTCTACATAAGAACATGAGTATCAGAAAGTGAGGACTATTAGGCGCCATGTTAGAAGCTGGCCACCACACCATTAAGCCCTTCCTGCTACCAGATAAAGACTTTTCTGTGATAATTGGATCCCCAAGTTATTAGCACAGGGAATAGGTAAATTTTGATGGACAAGGAAAGGAAAAGAAGAAAGAATACACAGAACAAGTAAGTCCAGGGAGAAAGGCAGACCTGAATATAGCAACCAACCGGCAGTTAGTTGTAGCATTTGAGTATCTGAGTAGGAGTAAAGGAAAATGTGTTTGGGGCAGGAGTCTGGAAGATTATATGTATGGGTCCAGAAAAATTTTCCTTTGTTTCCTAACTAGATCATGTTATTGGACCATGAAGACTCAACTCTGGCATTGTTTGCCTAAAAATAATAGCCCAAATTGAGTATTCTCAAATTTTCTCACAGGTTATTCAATTTACCATCCATCCATCCATATGTCTAACTCTTATTAGCATCTAGCAAATGCCAGGTCTATTCTAGAGAGTGATGGGGGATGCAGAAATGACCAAATACACAAACCTGATGCAGCGAACGGGAGAGAGAGAACTAATATTTATTGTGTACCTACTGTGCTCCTGTACTTCACATTCATTGTTTAAATAATTCTCATAACTACTCCAGATATTGGGCATAATGGTTCCCACTTGGCAGATGAATAAACAGACTTGAGAGTTCATTTATTTACTCAGAGTTGGAGTTGAAAAGTGGTGAAGCTGAGCACTCTTCAGATAACAATGGTACAAAGTAGAAAGTGGTTAAATGCCAAAAAAAAGTTCTGCATGTAGTGCAATGGCAGCTCAGAGAATAGAGTGAGTTCTTTGGCCTGGGGAGACAAGAGAAAGCTTTATGGAAGGGGTAGCATTTCAGCTGGATCTTGATACATGAGTAGGAGATAATGGAAAAGAGTCGTATGTCAGGAGTAAAGAATATCAAAAACAAAGGCATGAAGGTAGGAATGGATATTAGTAATGATCATACACACAGAGACACATAGGGACATACACATATAACGTGGCTAGAGAAATGTGCACAAAGGAAAGAACTGGCTGATAGAGGTGAACGAAATGGCTTCGGGCCAGACACCAGACCTAGCTGTTCTGTAATGTGACAGGAAGCCAGAGAAGGCTAGATCATCATTGTACACCTGAGTTGGAACTCCTTTCAGACTTCTTGGATAACACCTTCTTCAAGGTTATTATTAATTAAATTATGATTGCATCTTCACACCCAGCAACAATAACAACAAGGCTGACAAATTATATAAGAGTATTCAAATTATTGAATAAGAATGAGAAATGCCATTGATCGGTAATAAGGGCAATAAATGTACTGATGGTGAGGTCTGCTGCTAGTTAAAGATGGAAGAAAAACTATGGGAAAAGTCAGCAGGACCCAGGGCTATTGATTCCCAGAAAAAATCCAAGAATCTCAGAGTGGGGAGAGGCCTAGAGGATTATTTCCTCTAATTTTGCAGTTTACATAGGAGAGAACTGAGGTCAGAAAGTAGGAATGACTTATTCTTCTAGAGCAGAGCTCCTTCTAATACTCCTCAACTTTGTGAGAAGAATCGGGTACAATCCCTGATACCAAGAAGGCAACGAGTATGGAGGGTGCTACGAAAATCACTGTTTGTAAAACATGTCTGTTATGAGTTGAGTTGTGTCTTCCCCAGATTCATAATTTGAGATTCTAACCTCCAATACCTAAGAACACGGTCTTATTTCGAAAGGTTGGTGCAGATAAAATTAAGAAAAGGCCATATTAGAGTAGAGTGGGCCCCAAATCCAGTATAATTGGTGTCTTTATTAAAAGAGGAAATTTAGACATACACACAGGGAGAATGCCATGTGAACATGAAGGCAGAGATTGGAGCAATGTGTTTACAAGACAAGGAATACTGAAAATTGCCAGCAAACCACTAGAAGCTAAGAGGGAGGCATGGAACAGTCTCCTTCACAGCCCTCAGAAGGAACCAACCCTGTGACAACTTACTCTTAAACTTCTAGCCCCCAGAACTGTAAGACAATACATTCCTATTATTTAAGCTTCTTTTATGGTGGTACTTTTTGTGACAGCCCTAAAAAACACATACAACTGCTAAAAGAAAACACATACAATTGCTATATGAAAACCACAGGAAGTAGGCATTATGAGGAAGGAGTAGTGGATTAATGGAATAATAAAGCCATTCATTAATCCATTCAAATGCTGAGTGTTCATGAGGCACATCTCTTGGCCCTGGAGCTGATCAATGAAGTAGACTGTAACTCTCCTGCCTTTGAGAAGTTCAAAGTGTGGGTTAGGTTCACAAGAGAAGTAAATGTTATGGGGACCCAAAGGAATGAGATAGGGAAAGGTTTGGATGCAGAAGGTAACATCTGAGCCAAGTTTTGAAGGATGAGTGTGTTTGCTTGCTGGTTGCTAAATTAAGCCGATTATTTCTGCCACTGGAAAGAGCTTTCTAAAATCTCCATCCTGGTCCACATAGCCATCAAAGAGACAAAATCACTGACTTACTAAGTTTCTTCAATCCAGCATTTCAGACAAACAGCTTCAACAACCCAGGCCAGTTATCTCAGTTTCCTGCCCTAGTTGGCCTGCCATTCGTAGGAAAAACAGGAACAGAGAGGCTGACCTCTGGCTGCTCGGCCCAAGTCCCCTTGGAGCTTCAGGCTCGTGTAAAAACTGGCTTCAGAAACGCACCCCAGTGGGGGATCTTCCTATTCTGGCTACATAGACCTCTCTGCAGTGCTGAAAGTCAGATTGTGTTATTTATGTATAAAAACAACAACAAAAATAACCTTTTCTTTCCAAATATTCCATGCATAGGAAGCCAAGCCTTCAGTAGGTCATTGCTATGTTGACATTTTGAAGAACTATGCTTCCAGGCCCTGGAACAGGAGCCAGGTCTGCTGGCCTTGGTCTTGAGATGTCTTGGCTGTCTCATATTAAGGACCCCCAGGCTCCCAAATCTGAGCTCTCGGCAGCCACTGCTCTGAGTAATGCTGGTAAGAAACACAGCAAAGAACAGAGCCAATTGCAACTGGAGCCACATCTTCCTCTGTGGAATGATGTCAAGTGTGTTAGGAGGAAGGCAAAGGGTGTCACTTAATTCTAATTGCTTCCCTACTGGTCAGCCATGCTCCCTGAAATTCCATTAAGATTATGGACCTATTCCTTTAGGTTTCTGAGCAAGAACAATGGGACAGGAGAGGGTCTGAACAAAAACCAGCAGTCTTTGCTTGGTTGATTACATTGGAAAACCTTTAAACAGAGCATGTATGCTCAGTTGCCCCAGGCCATAGGGTTTCCCTAGAGTATTGCATCAAGTCTCATTCAGTGGCTGTTACCTGCCTGGCCCCTTCAAGCATTTGTTTCGGTAAGCCCTGCTTAACTCATCCATGCCTATGCTTTTGACCACCACCTGGGTGGAAATATTTTAAAACTTCCACCTCCAGTTCATACCCTTAAGCTTCTGACTCTTCTATCTAACTACCTGTCCCTGTGCACATGATCTTAAACTAATTCATCATCTTTTCTCACAAAACTATCCCTCTCCAGGGTTCTCTTTGTCCTACTTCCCAAATCAGAAAACTGGAAAGCATCCTTGACCCTTCCCTTCCTGGCATATTAAATCAATAACTAAGATTTACTAACATTATTTCCTAAAAGTTTCTTTTAACTGTTCTTCCTCCCATGCTTTCTGATAATTCTTTAATTCAGGACTACATCATCTTTTGCTTAAACTACTAGAACAGCTTCCAAGAGGGTCTCCTATTATCAGCTCATCCCCAACCCATCCATTCTCTTGTTAACAGCTGAAGTATTTTTAAAAAGTGTGAATCTGCAATCAAAAAACCACTAGGAGAAGGAAACTACTTTAACATAATAAGGGCCTTATACGAAAAACCAACAGCTAACGTCATATTCAGTGGTGAAATACTGAAAACTTTCCCCCTGTGATCAGGACGAGCATTCCTGCTTTAGCCTGCTTTCTATTCAACATAATAGTGGAAATCCTAACCAGAGTAATTAGGCAAGAAAAAGAAGTAAAAGGGGTCCAAATTGGAAAGGTAGGTGTCAAATTACCTCTGTTTACAGAGGACATAATTTTATATGAAGAAAATCCTAAAGATTCCATAAAAATCCCCTGTTAAAGCTAGTAAATGACTCAGCAAAGTTGCAGAATACAAAATCAACATGCAAAAAATCAGTTGCATTTCTGTACATTAACAATGCACAATCTGAAAAGAAAATTAAGATAATAGCATCAAAAAGAATAAAATACTTAGGAATAAATTTAATCAAGACAGCCAAAGAACTGCACACTGAAAACTACAAAATACTGGTGAAAGAAGTTAAAGAAGACACAAATAATGGAAGGACATCTTGTGTAAAGGGAAGGGAAGACTTAGCATTGCTAAGATGTCAATACTACCCAAAGCCATCTGCAGATTTAATGCAATTCCTGTTAAAATCCCAATGATATAAGTGGAAACACCCGTTCTAAAACCATAAGAAGTCTCGAGGGACCCGGAATAGCCAAAACAATCTTGGGGGAAAAAAAAAAGAACAAAATTAGAGATCTCACACTTCCTGATTTTAAAACTTACTGCAAAGCTATGGTAATCAAAACAGTGAGGTACTGGCATAAAGATAGGCAAATAGATCAATGGAACATTGATATGGTAATAAATCCTCACATATATAGAAAATGATTTTCAACATGAGTGCCAAGACCATTCAAAGGAGAAAAGGACAGGTTTTTCAACAAATAGAAAATTAGATAGCCATCCCCACCCCCCGCAAAAAAAGTTGGATCCTTACCTTACACCACATGCAAAAATTAACTCAAAATGGATCAAAGATCTAAATGTAACAGCTAAAACTATAAAAAACTTTTAGAAGTGTGTGTATATATGTATATTTAATTTACTTTTATTGGTGTCTTCACATGTTATTGCCAAACTTTAAAGAAATTCTGTTATACAAAAGAGGAAACTGAGACTGGAGAAAATAAGAAATTTGCTTAAGATCAACTAGGTCTTAAGTGGATCTTGAGCAGATCGTGACTCTTTAGGTCAGACCTCTGGCCAACTGAAAGTAAAACCTTATAAAGAACATAGGCTTTAAAACCAGAAAGAATACTGACTGAAGCCATAAAACTGGATGTTTTAAAACCTTTCTGTTGACTCAATTTCCTCATCATGAACATGAAGATAATAATATCTGACCTTTTGCAAGTCACAGGTGGTGAGGACTAATTAAAAGGAGGTGGAGACAAGGAAGAAGAAAGACCTATGACTTAGCCCTTCAGGCTCTCTATAGCCGTAGAAATTCACAGCTGAGTCTGAAGAGCTGCGTGGGGAGGTGATACATGCTCTGGAAATGAAAGGAGATGGAAATAGAAACAAGAGAGGGAAGGAAAAGTAAAATGAAGGTGAACTCTTTAAAAAAAAAAGTGGTGTGAGAAAAGATTTTGGAAACTCTTTTGTCTCATTGATCAATGAGAAAGGAAGTAGAAATACGTATATCATGTACATTACCTTTAAAAAACCATTCTGAGTGATTTCCAAAGGCAGTGTGACATAGCAGAGAGAGTACTCTAAACTCCAACTCTGGTTTCACAACTTCCTACCCTTGGCAACGTTTGGACATGTCGCAGAAGTGCTCCAAATTTCCAGGTCCCTCTCTCTGAAACAGGAATATTGATGCCTACCTGACCTCCTGGGAAAAACAAAGTGAGAAACAGAGGTACATCTTACTTGAAAGGTTAAAATGCCATTGGGGTCCAGGTTAAAAATCCCTTTTCCTAGCCAGATGACCCACACACCACCTCACTGTTCTGAACCTGTTTAGTCACCTGTAAAAGATTAAAAATAGAATCTACACCATAGATTTGTTAAAGAGATCAAGTGAAACAGTGAAGGTAAATGCATAGCATGGCGTCTGGCACATATTAAGGACGAAATAAATGGCTATGTTCGTGGTAGATACCAGCAACAACAGCAAAAGACACATTTCTTTCCTGCTGGGAAGGAAAAAAAAGTAAGATCTATTGGGAATTCTAGGAAAATAATTCATGGCAATTTTTAAAAATCTAGCTTTCTTGGTCTTCTTAATTTCTCCTTACCCAGAGCAACAGCAAGAGAATGGCATGCTGGAGGTGGCGTGTGTCTCTGTGAATTTTTCTTTGACTCTACAAGGTTAGAAGCTTCTTGTCTCCTGTGATTGAACACCCCCAAGACATTGGATCATTTCCTGAACTTCATTTATTTAATAACTAATCTTTTATTGCCTTCCGTCCTTTAAAGCCGGTCGGCCCGTCTCATTCCCACCCCCACCCTATAGGTCTCACCTCTTTAATCATTTGGATAATGCTGAGACACACTACAAACCATCTTAATGGAAGGCTGATAAGTGAAGGCCATTTTTCCTCCCGTCTGCCTCTCTACCCAGCAGTATTTCGGATGATTTTCAATAATCCCAGCAAATCACTCATGTCATCCCCCCACAGTCACCTAGTTAATATCTCCAGTCAACAGGTTTCTTTTGGCTCTTTTGTCTGGGAAAGCTGCCTACACAAGGCCCCAGAACTCCAGAGGAATGAGTCTGCACCTGGAATTTGTACAAACTAAGAGTAACTACAAGAGTAACATTTTCCCAAGTTAATAAGAATAGCTACCATTTTTGAGCCATAATTGTGTGCCCGACACTGTGCCGTATATCTGTACTATCATGTTTAATTCTCATAAAACCTATTAAGGAATGCTCTCATGTCTATTATATGGATGGAGAAACTTGTAGTCTGGGACACTGGTACTCAAAATGTGGTCTTCCAAGCAACAGCGTTACCTGGGAACTTGTTAGCAACGGAAATTCTCCAGCTCTACCACAAAACTAGTGAATAAGAATCTCTGGGTGGTGTTGGGGAATCGATGTTTTAACAAACTCCCCTGATGATTCTGCTGCAGACTAAAATTTGAAAAGCACTGCACTACAAAAGGTGTTTAACTTGCCAAATTCACAGACCTAGTAAGTGGCAAAGAGAAACTTAGAAATCAGAGTCTGGCTGACTCCTAACCAAGTCAGAGAGGCTCTAGAATGAGATGGCCCACAAAGTTTTAGGATTTCAAGTAAATTTGCCTTGTACAATGTAGACATCTATTATTTCATATAATAGAAGTGCAGAAGTATCTCAGTTCTGGGATTGATTTAATCGAGCAGTTCAATGCCTTTATGGCTCATCACTCTCATTCTCTTGGCTTTCTCTTCATGGTCATAAGAGAGCTGCAGCAATTCCGGGCATTACATTTTGCCCCTCAATGCCCAGATGTCTGGAGTGGAGGCAGAAAGAAAGGCCCTATCTGTTCTGTGTTTTTTTATGAGCAATACTTTTTTTCCAAGAAGTACTTTCCCCAGTAGACCTCCTCTCATGCATTACTGCTTAGCGTTTCATCACATGTTCATTCCTAAACCAATCACTGGGAAGAAAAATGGAATAACATGATTGGATAGACTAATTAATATTCACCTTACTTGGGGCATGTGGGTGGCACAG
The DNA here is from genome assembly GCF_002007445.2 of Ailuropoda melanoleuca. NCBI lineage: Eukaryota > Metazoa > Chordata > Mammalia > Carnivora > Ursidae > Ailuropoda > Ailuropoda melanoleuca. Next base: position 33,399,413 of record NC_048219.1, on the reverse strand, counting down.
TCAGTTAAGCATCCAACTTGGTTTCGGCTCGGGTTGTGATCTCAGGGTCTTGAGAACAAGCCTGAATCAAGCTGTGCTCAGCACGGTGTCTACTTGAGATTCTCTCCTCTCTCCCTCTGCCCCTCCCACTCGTGCTCACTCTCTCTCTAAAATAAATAAATAAATCTTTTTTAAAAAAGCTTCACATCACTTGAAGCACATGCATGCCTATGTGAACACAGTGGATGGACGTGCTAGGTCAGAGCAATGTATACAAAGTATGAAATGGTGGGAAATAAGTTTGGATTCATAGGGTAATGTCGGATGATAGGAATCCAGATAGAAAAATTAAGAGTTTATGCCATAAGAAATAGACAGCCTTTAAATTTTTGAGCAGAGGAGACAAACATGTAAGGACATACATGGAAAGAGTCTACTGGGAGTGTGTAGGATTGATGGGTGTAAGACTCAGGAGAGGCAATGAGGAGAGGCTGTGGAGGACCAGCTGTTGCTGTAGCCTTTGTAGAATCTGGCAAGGCCCTAGTCTAGGTAGGTGGTGATGGCTATGAAGGGTGGGTAAAGATAAAGTCGTTCGGAAGGAAAATTGGCCAGAGTGGGTGACTGACTGGCCATGAGGAGACAAAGAAGGGGATGAATCAGGGGTTACAGGCCAGCTTTATGTCTGCGACCAGCTGTTCTTCTGACCCCATGGAGCCATGATGGGGAGAAAAGTGCTGACTCCTGCAAAAGAAATTTAGGCAAGTTAAAGAAACACTGTCAGATGGACAATGGGTTATTTAGGGGTATATGCTTAAATCCTCAAATTCACCTCTTGGTTCTGTGAATAATAATAATAACAGTGCCATTTATTGCTAGTTGGATATGTCTTTCTGTTTTACTTAAATTTATTTTTATTATAGAAAAATTCAAAATATAATTTATTTTATTGTAGAAAATTTGTCCCTACAAAAGTAGGAAGAATCATGTAATGAACTCCTATGTACCTGTCAACCAGCTTCACCATGATCAAATCCTGGCCAGTTGATCTTGTTTCCTCTGTTTTCCCTCTCACTCTTCCCCAACACCTTCAGCCCACATTATCATTGATTCAAATAATAACTTTACTGAGACATAACTGACACACCATACAATTCACCTATTTAAAGCGTACAACAAAATGGTTTTTAGTATATTCATAGAGTTGTGCAACCATCACCACGATTGATATTAGGACATTTCATCACCCCAAAAAGAAACCTCATAGTCTTCAGCTATCACCCCTGACCCGGCATCCCCCTACCCCCAGCCCAGAGCAATCGCTAATCTGCTTTGCCTGTTACGAGTTTGCCTGTTACAGATATTTCATATAAATGGAATCATACAATATGTAATTTTCTATGACTGGCTTCTTTTACTTAGCATAATGTTTTTGGGGGTTCATCCATCTTGTAGCATATATCAGTACTTCATTTCATTTTATTGCCCAATTACACTCTACTGTATGCATATAGTATATTATGTATTTATCAGTTGATGGATGTTTGAGTTCCACTTTTTAGCTATTATAAATACTACTATAAACATTTGTGTACAAGAATGTTCATGTACGAGTGGACGTATGTTTTCATTTCTCTTTGGTATATACCTAGCAGAAGCATATTCTGCCACATTAACTTTATAGTTAACCTTCTGAGAAACTGCCAGACTGGTTTTCATAGCAGCTGCATGATTTTACGTTCCCACTAACAGTGTATAACGATTCCAATTTCTCCACATCTTTCCGAACACTTTTTTTTAAAGATTTTATTTATTTATTTGAGAGAGAGAGAGAGAAAACATGAGTGGAGAGAGGGAGAGGGAGAGGCAGGCTCCTCGCTGAGCAGGGGGCCCAACCCGGGACTGGATCCCAGGACCCTGGGATCATGACCTGAGCCGAAAGCAGATGCTTAACCAACTCAGCCATGTAGGCACCCTTTCCCCTAACACTTTTTCTTAGTTTTATTTATTTTCCAATTTTCAATTTTTAATTTTTTAAAATTTTCTTAAGGCTTTTATTTTTTAGTGTAGTTTTAGATTCTTAAAATTGAGAGGAACGTATAATTCCCCCTATACCTTCTGTCCTCACACATGCAATGCATCCCAATTATCAACATTCTCCTCCAGAGCAGTGCATTTGTTACAACCGATGAACCTGTACTGACATGTAATAATCCCCCAAAGTCTGCAGTTTACATCAGCGTTTATTCTTGATATTGTGCATTCTCTGCATTTGGACAAATGTCTAATGATATCTATTCATCATTAGAGTATCATACAGAGTATTTATCCTGCCCTAATAATAATTCTGTGTTCTTGTTGTTTTGATTTGCATTCCCTGATGGCTAAGGATGTTGAGCATTTTTTTCATGTGCTTATCAGTCGTTTGTATATCTTTTTTTAGAAAAATATCTATTCAGATCATTTGCCCATTTTTAATTGGGTTATTTGTCTTTTTATTATTGAGACGCAAAAGTTCTTTATACAGTCAGTATATAAGTCTCTTACCAGATATATAATTTCTAAGTATTTTCTCCTACTGTGCAGGTCATTTTTTCTCTCTCTGGATGGTGTCCTTTGAGGCACAAATATTTTTAATTCTAACAAAGTCCAAGTTAACCTATCATTTTCTCTTGTTGCTTATATTCGTGGTGTCATAGTTAAGAAACAGTTGTCTCATGTGTTCTTGTAAGAGTTTTATAGTTTCAGCCCTTACATTTATGTGTTTGATCCACTTTGAGTTACTTTTTATAGATGATATGATAAGGGTCCAACTTCATTCTTTTGCATGTGGATATCCAGTTGTCCCAGCACTATTTGTTGAAAAGAATAATCAAAAGACTGTTGAATTGTCATAGCTCCAGTTGTCTCATGTGTTCTTGTAAGAGTTTTATAGTTTCAGCCCTTACATTTATGTGTTTGATCCACTTTGAGTTACTTTTTATAGATGATATGATAAGGGTCCAACTTCATTCTTTTGCATGTGGATATCCAGTTGTCCCAGCACTATTTGTTGAAAAGAATAATCAAAAGACTGTTGAATTGTCATAGCTCCCTTGTCAAAAATCAATTGACCANTCCCTTATCAAAAATCAATTGACCATCACCCCAGTTATTTTGAAGCAAATGCCAGACATCATATCAATTCATCTGTAAATATATTAACATGTATCTCTAAATTTCAATGCCCCATGTTTTATCTATCTCATCACTGATCCTCACAACAACCCTGGAGGTGCCATTATCCTCCTTTAAAAGAAAAAGACTGATGCTTGGAGGGGTTGCGTGACTTGTCCAAGATCAAGCAGCCACCTATGTGATAGAGCCAGATCCAAGGCTGTGTTCTTCCCAGTATACCATCACCCGTGTGGCCAAAGCACAGTGGAATGTAGTAAGAGGGCAGCCTGACCCAGGCAACACTTGCCCTCAATTCCTTAAACGTATCATTTAACTTGTTTTCTTTCTTCATTGGCACCATCACCATCTCTATTTGCCCTTCACGCGGCATTTACCCATCAGGAGAGAAAGAAAGACAACTCTCAAAAAACCCAGAAATTATCTCCTCAGAATCCAGGAAATGGGAGGTGGAAAAATCAAAAGCCCAAGGTGAGAAGTCTGGGAACTTGCATCCGTTTGAGAGGTGACATTGTTTATTTTGAAGTGAGAAGCAGGTTGAACAATTTCAACTTTCCAATGGAAACGGAAATTTTGTTTACTAGAAGGAAGGCTTGAATTACTAAATCTTAGCCTTGAAAGACACTTCAGTAGTAGTTTGACCTCTTATCTCACTCATGTAAAAATTCTAGTGACTTTCCCAAGGTCACGGGGCTGGTTAGTGGCAGAAAGGGGACTGAAAGGCAGGTCATCTGATTCCTGTATTAAGGAATATTGGAATTTCCTATTCCTAGAGCCTACTGGGCATTGAATGCCAGATAACTTGCCTCAGCAAACAAAGGTATAAAATAATCTCATGAGACTACAAGAATTACAGGAATGGGAAAAAGGGGAGAAAAATCACTGAAGAATGGGATTTTATTCTTTTTTTTAAAATAAGATTTTATTTATTTATTTGAGAGAAAGAGTATGCGCAAGCAGGGAGAGGGTCAGAGGGGGAGGGACAGAATCCTCAAACAGACTCCCCACTGAGCCTGGAGCCCGACAGGGGGCTCGATCTCATGACCCCGAAATCATAACCTGTGCCAAATCAGGAGTCAGATGTTTAACTGACTGAGCCACCCAGGCACTCTGAAAACTGGGATTTTTCTGAACCTGCCCATGGGGAACAGAAATTTTCAAAGATCTGTAAGGTGGCAAGCAATCCAACTTCTGAGTCAGAGGGAAGATATATGATCTGGGAATTGGAGAGCATCTTACACATTCTGTCCTTTTTTTTCAATAAGGCGAACAGAGACAAAGTTGAACTCAGACACACCTGCAATGTAGGGCCTAGGGCTCCACAGAAACACTGTGGAGAGAAGACGGATCCGAAATAACTGGAGTGAGAAAAGATGTGCAGCCTATGCTAAGATGGGTTAAGTCTACATCAGAGGGCAGAATCCCACCAAGTTAGACAACACAGGGGAGAGGACATCAACCAATGACATGACCTTCAGGACTGGTGTCATCTTACCTCCCATGCTGCCCTTATTCCACCTCTAGCAGAGAGTAATCTTAGCAAGGGCTCTGATGGCCGCTGAGCATGGGTGTTGTAACGAAGCTTTAGGGCCAGCTAGATCAAGTTCAAATTCTCATTCCTTTACTAAATAGCTATGGGATCTTAGGCAAGTCATTTCAAGCCTAGGTTCTTCCTCTGCCCAATGAAGGATGTTGTGAGGATTTAACAAATGGAATGGCATAAAGCACATGGCACCATTCCTGGGACATAGTAGAGGTTTCATTTGTGAATATTTGCACCTCTCCTTGGTCTTTCTCAGCTTCATATGAATTTTGGTCTCCATGCCACCTCTCCAGGTACTCTCTGGATCTCAGGACCTAGATTTTTCAGTAGGGATGAAATATTTCATTCTCCTATTGAGAGAATTTTAGCACTGAAGTTGCAGAGGCCTTGCTTAGGAACTAAGGCCAGAGTGCTCATGGCAGAGCAGAGGTCTGGACACCATTCAGTGCTCCCTTCTCAGNTGGGATGAAATATTTCATTCTCCTATTGAGAGAATTTTAGCACTGAAGTTGCAGAGGCCCTGCTTAGGAACTAAGGCCAGAGTGCTCATGGCAGAGCAGAGGTCTGGACACCATTCAGTGCTCCCTTCTCAGCATCACTGTGGTGTGACTGGATGCTGGTTGCCATGACCACCTAATTATTTTCTCTAGGTCTGACCACCATGACGAACTGAAACCCTTGCCAAACTCCCATATAAACAGGCAGCAGATGTCCAATTTGAAAAACATCATTCCTGAACAATAATGTTTGGTTTCCCATCCATCACATGGACCCATCCCCAGAAATGGAGTCAGGGAAAGGCAGCTATGGGGGAGGCAGGAACAAGAACTGGGATGAAGCATGGGGCCAGACTTATGGTCTGTGCCTTGCCCTGGACCAACCATTCAGGAGGCACTCCTTCCTGACATGACATACGGATTCATTTATGGAGTCATTAACAATGAGCTTACAACAAGCTCTCCATAGCCACACAGCAGCTGTGGAGGGCAAAATGAATGGCTTTGAGACTCAGACAGGTGTGGTTACCAATACCACTTTTGCTTCGGGCGAGCTGGGTAACTTTGATCAAATTCACTCCTTTGAGGCTCAGATTTCTCACATAAAATGAAGATAATGATACCTGTCTCATAAAGTCATTGTGGGATTAAAGCAAAATGCAGAGAGATATAGCACAGGGCTCGGACTTAGTAAGTCCTTGATGAATGTCAGTTATAAATCTGTTTTTAAATTATTACACACCCTGATATACCCACTCTGCCATGATACATGATGAGTGATTGCTTTTAAGAAATACAGAATATCATGCAAACAAAAAGTGTCTTATGAATTGTTTCATACAGTACTCTTATTTTATGGAAGACAGAATTGAGACCCAGTGAGCTTAAAGCATTTGCCCGAGATCACACAGCTAGTGAACAGCAGGGCTAGGAGAGAATGCCAGAGTTCTGACATCCAACCCAGTGCCTTTTCCAGCATCCTATCATCCCTAAGAAAGAGAAGGAGGGAAGAGAATCAGCATTTATTGAGTATCTACTGTTGACGGGATATTCTTCGTGAATTGTTTCACTTACAGCCATAATAGAATGTATTATTGCTTTTACTTAATAAATGAGCAAATTAGAATATAAGTTTTGAAGAGCAGGAACTATGTCTTTCTTACTCATTCCTGTGTCCCTAGCAGGCAGAATAATGCCTGGCATGTAGTAAGTGCCCAAAAAATATTTGCCAGTGAACAAGGAGAAATAACTTGCCAAAGTCAGATAATTAATAAATGGCAGAGCCAGGACTTGAAGTAAAATCTGTCTGACTCCAACACACATGATTTTTCTGAGGTGGCCCTTGTACTTTCTCCCCTAGGTGAACTAGGATGCAGGAAGGAAGAAACGAAGACTCCTTCTTTGAGAAATTTGTAAGTTCCAAGGTATTAAACTAGGTTTAATTTATATATGTTATCTCATTTGGTTTTTGCGACCACTAAGGATAACTCTTTTCCTTTCCATTGGAAACTGAGATGCAGAATGTCTCGGTGACTATTCTAGGGTAAAAGAGTGATTAGGAAAAACAAGGGCTCAGATTCAGTCCCAGACTTTCACCTCCAGCCTGGGCTTCTCTCATAAAATCACAGTTGCTTATAGGATGGGCCCTGAAGGAGGCTGGTGGTGGGTCAGGAAGCTATCAGGCCTGTCAAGCATATCCCTTGGGTTGTGGTACTGGATGGTCAGGATGCCAAGAGCTATGGTGGCCTTTGATGATCAAAAGCACAAAGACAGAACACCAGGAAGCTGAGGATGGCTGAATGCTTGGTGACACTGTCAGGGCTTGCAACAAACCTGGAGGTGCCTGTCTCCCCTCTCCCAACTAAGTTCAATAACAAAAAGCCTTTGTTTCTTAAGCTTTTATTGGTTTTATTCTGTTATCTGCAGTGGAAAGCATTTCTGTCTGATCTGCTGTACTTTTCAGGAGTGAGGGAGTAGTCAACAACCATGGCACATGTTGCCTATCCACTCATGGACAGGCAAATCTGTATACTTCTGGAATTCTCAGTGTCCATATTTTTATCGGCGAGAGATATCTGTTGGTTGAAAGTGTCAGAAAGGGGGATGCCTGGGTGGCCCAGTCGGTTGAGTGTCTGCCTTCGGCTCAGGTCATGATCCCGGGGTCCTGGGATCTAGTCCCATGTGGGGATCCTTGCTCAGCAGGGAGCCTGTGTCTCCCTCCCCCTGCCGCTCCTCCTGCTAGTGCACTGGTGCTCTCTCTCTCTCTCTCTCACTTTGGCAAATAAATAAATAAACTCTTAGAAAAGAAAAGAAAAGAAAAGAAAAGAAAAGAAAAGAAAAGAAAAGAAAAGAAAAAAGAAAAGGAAAGGAAAGGAAAGGAAAGGGAAGAAAGAAAGAAAGAAAGAAAGAAAGAAAGAAAGAAAGAAAAAGAAAGAAAGAGTCAGAACGGAAATTGAGCTAGCTTATATGAATGAGGGCAAATTGTTACAGGAATAAGGACATCTCATGGAACCGAAGTATAGGGATTCCACTGAGGGTGGCAGTGGTCTGGGACCAGGACCGCAAAAGCATTTGGCTCTCTGTCTTTCATAATACCTATTTTCTTCTCCTCCTCCCCTCTCCTCCCTTCCCATCCTCTTCCCCTCTCCTCCTCCTCCTCCTTCTTTCTGCCTCTCCTCTCCCTCTCTCCACCTCTCTCACTGTTTGAAAAACAGCCTCCATCCGCACCTGCATTTACGCATAACCAGTTCAAACCACTGGAAGAGGGACTGAATCTCAGGGCCCCATTTAGCATTTGTCAGAGGGCGGTTGTGACTGACCACACTCAGATCTGTGGCCAGTGCTGCAACACTCAGCCCTTCCCCAGAGGAAGGAGGGCTGAGTAAGAACCAGGCTTCCTGGGGACAGTCCCCGTACACCATGCAGATGATGGGGCAGGGACGTTCTGAATAAATGGACTGGGGAGCTAGCTCCAAGCTGTCTCTTATAAACTCCCCTCTCTTTGCTCTTCCTGAGGCATAATTAAAGGTTTCAGCTATTGTCATGGCCAGGTGGCAACTCGGCCCTTGCTGCCGTTTGGTCTCTAACTCATTTAACATTCAACAGGCATTGAGTCTCGAGCAGTGGACAGAGCTGGTCAGGTCACNCGCAGATGATGGGGCAGGGACGTTCTGAAAAAATGGACTGGGGAGCTAGCTCCAAGCTGTCTCTTATAAACTCCCCTCTCTTTGCTCTTCCTGAGGCATAATTAAAGGCTGGTTTCAGCTATTGTCATGGCCAGGTGGCAACTCGGCCCTTGCTGCAGTTTGGTCTCTAACTCATTTAACATTCAACAGGCATTGAGTCTCGAGCAGTGGACAGAGCTGGTCAGGTCACNTGGCAGATGATGGGGCAGGGACGTTCTGAAAAAATGGACTGGGGAGCTAGCTCCAAGCTGTCTCTTATAAACTCCCCTCTCTTTGCTCTTCCTGAGGCATAATTAAAGGCTGGTTTCAGCTATTGTCATGGCCAGGTGGCAACTCGGCCCTTGCTGCAGTTTGGTCTCTAACTCATTTAACATTCAACAGGCATTGAGTCTCGAGCAGTGGACAGAGCTGGTCAGGTCACTGCACTCAGAAGTCTTACACTTTCCCTCTTCAAATGTGTGGGATCTCCCATATCCTTCCAAGAATCATCCCTTTGCCTAAGCTTGTCTGAGATGGATCTTTGTCACTGCTAACCAAGAGTTCCAAAGGATGCATGAATGGGTACAGGTAGGGGAATGTTACAATCAGCACATTCCTGAATGTGAAACTGGCTGAGTTGGGATAGAGCACGGAGTTGTAAGGACTCTGCCATACGGGACTGGGGTATCAGCAATCCTCGTTAGGTGGTAGGAAATCAGTTGGTTAAAAGATTATCAGTTGTCTGTTAGAACTCAGACCATTGCACACAAATTAGAAACTTTAGGTGAACTGGTAGAGAAATGTCAAAGTATTGCTATACGTGGCTACCTTCTTCTAGTGTGTTAGTGATTTGGGCCCATCTGATAGCAGATAGAGAAGAACCGGGCAGGTTTAGAGCTCTGTTTGGAGAATTAATTTCTTTCTACCTGTAGTTAGCAATATGAACCAGTTGAATCAGATAATCAGATGCCTTAAGAATACAGCCTTAAATTGGTGCATGAATCAGCCTACAGGCACTGGGAGGATTTAGAAGAACCCAGATGCTTCTGAGCGGCTCTGCTGTGCCTCCCTGTCTGGGAAAGTGGGAAATGCTCACCTGAGTGAGCAGTGATGTGGAGAGAGGAGCCACAATGGTAGGGAAAAGGAGGCTTGCCTCACAGCTCCAGATTATTCTTCAAACTCAAAGGCAGAAGCCAATAAGTGAAGAGTTAGACCTATGTGCAGAGTCCCCCAGGTTGGGAGAAATCAATGTCAGAAAAGTGAGGTCCAAATTCAAAGTGAAATTTTGTCAAGATCTCTGGTGTTGAATATCAGCAAACTGAGTCTTTCCTGCATCGTCCCAGCCCTAACCCTGTGCAGTTAATAGGCTGGGCTAAGAAAGGACTTAAAAGTTGTACCATAAGAAATGCTCAAGCCTAGTAAACAGAGACCTGTGTTCAATCCTGAAGGCAACTCTGAGTCCACGTTCATGACTCAAACAGAAATGAACTACCAAGGTGGTTCAGACCCTTATAATGGAGCCCATTAATTCTGCTTTCAATTTCAACGCGGATTAACACTGGCCAAGTCAGTAGAACTCAGGGCAGCTAGAATGATTGGTCAAGGAACAGATGTCCATGAGAGTGAGTGGCCCAACAGAATCCAGATAATGCTCCAGCCCACTGAATGTCTTATTGCTTTCCCCACCCTCACTAGGTGAGTCTTGCTATCCTTTATTTCCCTGACCCTTGAGTAATGAGTGTATGGGGCAATTAAGTACATTATTTAGCTTTTAGCTTGCAAAATCTCAAGGAACCACAGGGATATGTTCAAGAAGAGGAAATGGCATTCACCAGAAAAGCTGGGCTTAGAAATCACTGGCTGGGCATTTCACCTCTGAATTCATCAGCTGGAAAGGATTGAGTTTGGATGAAATGAGATGATTTCTGCAATAATAATAGCTAATGCTTATTAAATCCTCACTAAATGCCAGGCAGTGGTCTAGGGGCTTATGCGCATGACTCATTTAAGTGTCCCAACTACCCTGTGAAGTAGGTACTATTATTACCTGTATTTTATAGAGGCAGTTAAGTGTCTTGTCTAAAGTTGAGCTGAGATTTGGAGCTATGGCTTGGGTTCTTAACCATTACATTCATTTATTTTTAGGTTACTTATCTTGCTGGATTTTGCTTTTTTCCCCCCTCCTACCTCTGCATCTTCTTGGCACTGATTTTGTTGAAGTGCAATTGACATACAATGACTAGTACAATTCCCTGAGTTTTGACTTATGTTTACACTCATGAAAACATCACAACAATTCAAATAAGGAACACAGTCATCGCTCCCTCCTCCAGTTTTCCTCATATCTTTTTGTAATCTATCTCTTCTCCCTTTCTCCCCCACCCCCGGCAACCCCTGATATGCTTTCTGTCATTATGCAATGGTTTGCATTTTCTAGAATTGTCTGCAATTGGAATCTTATAGTATGTATTCTGTTTCTGTCTGCCTCCTTTCATTCAGCATAATTAGTTTCGTGATTTAGAGTGTGTCAGTCATTTGTTCTTTTTTACTTTCTATTATTTTGTTGTATGGATGCTGCTATGTGTCGTAGTACACAGAGCAGCATAAGTGTAGCTACTGTGAACATTCATGTACAAATCTTTGTGTGGACATACACTTTCATTTCAATAAGTATCTTGGAGTGCCAAGTCTGGCTGGTATGTAGGTGTATGTTTTAAGACACTGCCCAACAGTTTTGCAAAGTGGTAGTACTAGTCTACATTCTCCAGCAATATTCGAGTGTGCCAGTTGCTCTATAGCCTCACCGACACTTGATATGATTCGTCTTTTTAATTGCAGCCATTCTACGTGTCCCGTAGAAGTTTTTCATGGTGGGTTTAACTGGTGTTTTCCTAATAGTTAATGATGTTGAAAACCTTTCCATGTGCTTGTTTGCCATCTATACCTCCTCTCTGTCAAAATGCCTCTATTGACAAACATTTTGCCCCTTTTATTTTTATTGAATTCTTTATATTTATTTAGGCTTGTTTTGTTTTGTTTGGTCCTATTTCTACCCTCTGGAGTCAGCTTCTTTTTTCTCGAAGCAGACATTCTACAAATTAAAACACAGATCAAGGAGATGAACATGGTTCAGTAGATAGGGCACAGGTTTGAAAATAATCAGGTCTACTTGCCCTTGCATTTTAGCTCTGTTACTTGGTAAGTTATGATGCCTTGGGCAGTTCTATTCATGCCCCTGCACTTCAGTTCATTTGTCTGTAAAATGAATCTAGTGCCCCTATATCCTGCTGTTTCTATAAAGAATGAATAAAAACTCTTCTTAAATGAGTGGCATGAAACAATGGGAATAACCCTTGTTAAGGCCATGTACTAAACAGGAGACTGCTTATGAGAATTTTGATTGCAAGAATTATTAGAATACCCTCAAAGCCAGATATTCCTGTAGGATAATATCGGAGTGGCATCTTGATTATTATTTCCTTTTTTCTTTCTCCTCCCCTTCTAATGCATAATATACAAGTTTGCAAAAGAGGTCTGTCATTCACACACATCTGATATCATACCCCAGTACCTGCTATGGTACTAGTCACTCACCAGGGAGCAGGGAACCCTCTGATCTCCAGCTCCTCTTCTTGGTCATCCTGTTTTTACACCGCCCTCATGCCTTTCTGAGTCCCTCCCTGTCTATATCCTGCTCAGGTAGACAAAACAATGCTCACTTCCATGTGGGTTATTTTTTAAAGCAATGGTAGAGAATTCCGTCTCTCTGTGCGGGGCTGATAGATACAGACGGCCATCGACATCTAATGAGGAGGTTTGTTCTCCTCCATTGTCCAAGAAGCACAGTGGTAGCTCTGTGGATCTCTACCCCACACTCAGAGCATCTCCATGGGAGTTGAGCTGATTGAGCTGTGCTCTTGGAGAGAGGCCCATAGCTATTGCCCCTGGCTCTCTGACAAGAAAAGAGCATCTTCCAGAAGGGCCCAACCTGCAAAAAGGCTCCCCTGCTGTGCAGGAATTATTCACTCTAGGACACGTTTCCTGTGTCCTAACATCAAATACTCCCTCTGGCTGCAGAAGCTCAGAATAGGACTGTTTAACTGTTTCATGTCCAGTCTGCATGAGCTGCAGAATCCACTGCCGGAATGCTGTGCATATAATGAGGGCCTGGTTTTGGCAGTTTCCTTTCCCTAATTCTGATTGTTACTCCCAAACAGGTATCAGGGACCTCTAAGTTCCCCTGTGGTTGCTGTCTATGTAAGTGAGGCTAATTCTTACCACCGTCCCAGGGACTATATCAATTCTTTTTCCCTTAGTCCTACCTGCCCTGGATGAACCTAACTGTTGGCTTCATAGAAGAGCTAAGGAGCACATGGAATGTCACAGACGCATCAAAAGGATCAACAGCCTTCCCAGTGTTTTAGGACCGAGGCCTTTCCTAAAGAACTTTTGGTATTCTCTACCCTGAGGAAATGTGACATATCTTGAGGAAAGGCTGGTGACATATCTGAGATAACCATCTCTCTCACTAAGTGGAAACCTTCTGGTCCTTTTGGTGGAGAAATTCATAGCAATAAACCTGCAGATTACAAAGGGCACATGGAAAGAGACATTGCATTAAGCCCACAGTCCTCCGGGATGCCACAGGAAGGTTGGCTGAGACTCAAATGCTAATAGCCTCGCTGATGAGCATGGAAGCAGGATTACACAGGGAAGGCAAGGCCAAGTTCTGCACTCTCTCCCCAGCTGGCAGGAGCAGTCTTCCTGGAAAGGCTCCCTGCTACCTCCGTCCTCTCTGCAATCAAAAAACTTCCGGGAATCTGATTTCCTGCCCTCAGCCTCTTCAAACAAAATGAACGGATGAGAAACCACCCTTCTCACAAACCTCAGTGCCTTACCTTCAGGCACCGTGATTAGAAAACAAAACACTAAATTGATTATTTTGTAGAGCAAAGTGTTAACAATAGAAAGAATACGAGGCAGGGTTTAAGGGATGCCAGGAAACAGAGGATCTGAAGGAATCTTGTGGAGAGCTGACCATGTGCCAGGCCCTCCCTGTGCTGGGCAGCAGATCCTCAGGATAGGTTTTAATCTCCAGTTTAGGAGTGAGGGGACAGAGGCTCATGGAGTTTAAAGAATTTGTCTCAGGCCACAAAAATCAGCAACAGACCTGGTTTTGATCATGAGTTGGTCTGATTTCCAAAGCTCATGGGTTTCCCACTGTTTACTTTCTAGAGTTTTGCATTGACTAGGCCCCTCATTCCACACATCTGTACCTCACATAGCCAACCTTTTAGTCTCCAGCCATGCTGTGCCTCAGACCCTGAGGGGGTGCCAACCAGTACTTGTTTTCTCCACTCTTTACACTTTTCCTGAATCATATCAACAAGTCAGCTGGTTGGAATTACCCAGTCTCTTCCCCTTCATTCTCTCCTGGTCTCTCTCTGGGTCTCCTCAGGGCCCAGGGGTCTCTGTGGAGAAGAGTACCATCCCACAGTGAGAAACAGGGTCTGAGTCTCCTGTTTCAAAGCCGGCACTGCTCTTCAAACCCCACTTTTTGTTACTTCGGTGGTGGTGATGTGTTTGTTGGTTGGCTGGTCTGAGAGCACTTTTGCCCTCAAAGCTCACTTGGTGACCACAGATAAGTGACCTACCTTCAGCCTACTGGCAATCAAACCTCTCCCCACTTCAGATTAGTGGCTCCACCTACTTTTTTAAGGGGTTCATTTCCCAGAAGCCTCTCTTAGCAAGAATGAATAAGACATGGTCTTAATCTTCTAATAGCAGCTCTCAGCAGGGTGAGATAGATGCTATCATTCAGTGTTCAATTCAAGAAATGAAAGCCATTCTAGATATTTCAAGCAGAAAAGATTTTAATATGGGGATTAGATGCTAATAAAATCATTGCAAGTTTCTGAAGGAGTAGGTTATAGGCTCCAGTGATAGCTTCCAGAGGGAGCTGCTACCGCTGCCCCATCAGGAAGGGGAAATCAGGAGGACTCAAACTGAATAGTGAGTTCTAGATTCTAGAATCTGTAACAATCACATACTTTTAATCTAGGGAATCAGAAAGGCAGCACTGGGAAGCTGTTGTGCTGCTATTAAGACTGACTCTGGACAATCATGAAACTGTTGACTAGTTACTGGAATACAATGCAGAAAAATGTCATGTCTCCACAACTGTGCTTGCCAGCAGAAAATATCTAAAACAGAGAGATTTTCTTCGTTTCTTTTCTGCTTTTCAAATGTTACATATGTGCCTCTATTAGCGGAATTTAATTGGCATTCAGAACCCTATATATCTACAGAGAAGTCTGGAAAATGGACTTATACTACAGAAAATGAGCGTGGATATTGGGATCATAACTAGCAGTGTCTTCCATAGACTCATGAACATATATGTGCATTGAAGTATAGAGGAAGCATGCTCTACAAGGTTGACATGGGTCACAAAGAAGGGAGAGAACAGTTCTACCTGGGGTTCTGAGAAAGTTGCAGAAAAAATACTCCTCCAGCTGGGTCTTGAAGAATATCCCTTAGCAGTTTGCCTCAAAGAGGGCTGAAGGACATTTGAGGCAGAGTAAGCATTATGAGTTATGGCAGAAAATATGAAAAAATGTAGTGTACTTAGGATCACCCTATGCTTCCTTTGTCTGAAGCAGAAGGGAGAAAGAGGAGAGCATTGAGCAATGAGGCCCATGGCAGGCAGGACCCAAATCAAGGCCGACCCCATACGCCATGTTCAAGAGCTCAGACTTTCTCCTGGTGGGGGCCTTTGGAAAGTTTTACGCAGAGGAATGACAAGATGAGAAGGGTTTTAGAAATCTCCCTTTACATGCTGTGTGGAAGACACATTGGAAGGGGTAAGAATCAGGATAAAGAGAGCAGTTGGAAGGATATTGCAAAATGGCAGACTAGACATGGTCAGGACCTAAACCAGGACCTTGGATGTTGGAATGGGAAGAGAAGGCTTGCAATATATTGGGAAGTTGAATAAACAGAATTCAACTGAGCTAAAGTAATTAAGAACAATTTGTGTATGTATACTACATGCCAGATTCCGTTCTGTATACTCTGCATTTATGAATTCACCCAATCCTTACAAAACTCTGTAAAGTAGGCTCTATTATCAACCCACCTCTACAGTGAGGAGACTGAAGCATGGCTGGCAAATGGCAGAGCCAGGATTTGAAAACAGGTAGTCTAGTTTTAGAAAACAAATATTCAACCAATTTGCTATGAAACTGATAAAATTTGCTTTCCTGCATTTGCTGATAAAATTCACTTTTCTGTACTTTACGATTCTGCATCTCACTTATGAATTCCCATTTTGACTCTGAATCAGGAGTTCTTTTAACCTAGATGTTCATGGATGAATTTGTGCAAGTCTAATGAATCCTGAAATTATAATAAAGTTTTTATATTTTTTAGTGTTTGTGTAATTGTTTTTCTGGGAAGTGGTGGCAAGGACAATCAAATGGGTTGTCAAGGATTCTCAAAAGGATCTTTGACCTAAAAATACATTTAAGAATATGTTTGCCTGAGAGCTGTGGTTCTCAATGGGTGATCCCTGAACTAACAGCATCAGCAACTCCTGGGAAATTGTTAGGAATGCCTATTTCCAGGCCCCATCTGAGACCTATGGAACCAGAAGCTCTAAGGGTGGGGCTCAGGAATTTGTGTCCATCAGTTTTCCAGCTGCTTTTGATGGATGCTTAAGTTTGGGAACCACTGTCCTAGAGCAAGCATAAGCATGAGTGATATGGCAACAAGGGGCTGCACCCCAGCCTAAGTGGGCCATTCACAGTGGATGTGGTATCAAGGAGGACAGAGCAAAGTCTGAGAAGTCTGAGATCTTTTTTAGACACTCTCAAGAAGGAAATACTGCAACATAAGCTCTGAAGTGTGCCAGTATTTTGCACGAGGCACTCACTGAGGGCTTCCGCCATGCTCAGAACATGCATTTCTGGGACCTGCTGTGCTCGGAACTAGCAGCCGAGAAGATGCAACCCAGAGACCCGGGTACCAGTCCCGTGGCGCCTCAGATGCCAGCCTCCCCCTCTCCTGCACCGTTTCTTCTAGGGCTGCAGTTTAGGTATCTTGTTTCATCCAAGGCACAGGGACCTCTAATGACATTTCAGCAGAAGATAACCTGCCTGGCTTCCAGGGCATTTAGCACCCACTGACACCTTAACTGCTCACAGGGAGGTGCCAGGGCCTCTGGTCCACACCTTGCCCAGTTGAAAAAACAGCTGTGCAATCTCGCAGGATTCATGCCTGCCGGTCTTCTTACATCTCCTTGGAGACGTGAAAAGTCGCAGAAACCACCTGCTGCGCTAGATAAGGAGACAGCCCTTACCCCTCTGCAAGGCTTCCTGAGCCCTCCTCTCCTGTGGCCCCTCCCTTCCAGAAAGGCTCAGCTCCTCCTTTCTGCTAAGTCACAAAGCTGGAAAGCTCTTGGGGTAGGGAGAGAGCATGTGCCTGCTGGTTGGCTTGGAGAGGTTCTGGGAATTCATTCTGATCTAAACAACTATTACAGTTATTCATGTGACTCAGCCCCTGAGAGCGGGATCTTCCTGTGTCCACAGGGCTGGGTGTTGCTGACTCAGTGCTGAAGAGGGCACCTTGTCAGCCCTCCTGGTCTCCCAGCTCCCCTCCCCCTCCCCTTCGTCCCCAGAGGACACCAAAGGGAAGCAGACAGGGAGGGGGAGGGGGAGCCGCTCAGCCGGTTTTGTTTCATTTCTAAATAAGCAGCCAAACTCCTCCCATTACAGCTGGCTCCTCACACATCTGTCAGTCTTCTGGGCATTTTGGAAGGGACATAACCAGAAACAGTCACCCATACGCGTTCACATTCGCCTTTCGCACATTTTATCCAGCACCTACTAAGTGTCTGGCTGCCTGCTAAGGGTACCTTTCAGGGGCCTGGTTGGGGAGAATGCATTAACAGTCATTCAGGAAGGAACGGAAAGAGCACTGTAGCAGAGCTATAAAGAGCTTCGAGAATGCCAAGCAGCAACCCACAACCCTTTCGAGGGACTTGGGATTTCTCTTTAACACGTGGAAAAATTCAGAGCGCAGATAAGAATTACTTCCATCTGTGGAAGACAGAAGAAGATGCCAGGAACCAACATGGTACAAAAGAAGGACTTTCTGGAAGAATTAGGCAAGAATGAAGGAAGAGGTAAAAGGGCAGGAAGACTAAAGTGGCAAATTTTCCAGTTTTGCCAAAGGGCCTTTTCTTAACTTGGACCAGCTACACATTGTATCTACCCGGCAGGATGGCTCAATTTCCCCAATAGTGAACTGCTTGAAGTCTTCTCCTGCCTATGAGAAGGAGGAGAAAAGAAAGATCACATGCATGAAAATTTTCTGGATGAAAATTGAAGAAAAGTGAAGACACTAATATGGACATTAACTGTGTATCAAGCCTTTACATGTCTGATATTACACCTCATTAAATACTAAAGGAATACACACTCACATGCTCACATAGGTGGTTAGGTGTTGAGACACAGAGGGGTTAGGTAACCTGCTTGAGTGTGTCCGAGCTGAGACTAGGGCCCATGCTCTTGCCACTTGCAAACTTACTGAGCACTAAGGTACCTAATATAAAGAGATGCTCATATCCCCATTTTATGGATGGGGAAACTGAGGGTTGGAACTGTTAACTAAACTGTCTAAGGTCATACAAGTAGAAAGCGATTTAACAAGACTTCAGACCCACATCTGTCTCAATTCAAAGTCCTAGTCTTTCTACCACACCAGCCTGTTTTTCTCCCTGTTTTGAGAGACCAGCTTTCATCTCTCTTTAGGTTCTACTGTCTGAACCTCTAAAAATAGAACCTGACAACGGTAATGTTAGAATGAAAATGGTTCATCATAACCCCAAGCATACTTTCTTATCATGCATTCCTTCATTCCATCGGTTTATATTGAATATTCATCCCCTTGTGCCAGACACAAGGTCCTGAGAATAGAGCAATGAGAAAGGTAGGCACAGTTCCTTCTTCTCATGAAGCTTGCAGTGTGACAGGGGAGGGAACTGTGAAGTAAGAGTTGCACAACCAAGCAGTTTATGACAATTGCAGTAAGTGCTATAATAATGATAGCCAACCCTTCAATTGAACTTACTATGTGCCAGGAACTATTCTAAGTGCTCTACATAAACAAATGCACTTAATTCTCACAAGGCAATGAGGGGAAGAAGAGAAATCAATGAAGACTTCCTGAAGGAAGTGTCAGCTCAGTTGGGAACAGGAGGAGTTAGTTATGCTGAGGAGGAGAGGGGCAGACAGGAACAGGGGTACAGTCTAGGACTGTGCTGCCCAAGTAGCCACTAACCTCACGTGGCTAATGGTACTTGAAATGTGGCTAGGCTGAATTAAGGTGTGTTATAAGTGTAAAACACATACTGGGTTTCAAAGACTTAGTACAGAAAAAAATAATGTAAAATATCTCACTAGCTTTTTGCACTGATTACACGATGATATGATGATATCTTGGATATATTGGGTTAAATCAAATTTATTATTAAAATTAATTTTGCCTTTTTAAAACTTTTTTTTGCTATTGAAAAATGTTTTTAATGTGGTCACTCAGAAAATTTTAAATGATGTATGTGGCTCACATTATATTTTGATTGGACAGTGCCGCTCTAGAAGGCCGAGGAGGCTCAGGGAGTGGCACATCCGGGGAACTAGAGCCTGGAGGGGGTGTGGAGAGTGATGAGGGAAGACGAGAGGATGCTGAAGGCAAATGTGAACTGCCAACCTTCCATCTGCAGGTCTGTAGGGTGACTAACTGCAACCCGCGTGAGCCCACATCTGAGATGCGGGGCTTGACTGACCTACTAAAAGTCGTCTCTTCCTCAAATCCAGCTCCAGCTATGAGCCAGGGAATGGTTAATGTTATTCCTGAGCCTCGTACTGTAGATAGAAAAGGTAAGAACAACCAGGGCAAAAAGTAAAGAAAAATGCAGGAACATCATAGGGTAAAATTCAAGCCCCCAACAATGGCCCACCCAATGCTAAAACATCTTCCTGCCGGCCCCTTCACCCCTTGGACCTGGATCTCATCTCCTATTCAGCTTCTCCTTCCACCCCACCTCCACTCCAGTAACATTGGCCTCTTTGCTGGGCCTCAAACATACCAGGCATGTTCCTGCCTCAGGATCTTTGCATTGGCTGCTTCCCTTGTTTGAAGCATTCTTCCCCCAGCTATCACATAGCCAACTACCTTAACTCCGGGTTTAAGTATTACCTTCCCAGTAAGGCCTACCTTGACCATCTGATTTCAAATGCAATCCCCATGGGCACTCCCTTACCCTACTCTTGTTTTTTTTCCCCCATAGCATCTTTACCCTTTAACATGCTCAATAATTTACTCTTGTTATGTTTATTGTTAATCTCCCTACTAGAAGGTATTTGCCCTAAAGACACTGATCTCATTTTATTTCCTGCATTATCCCTGACACTGAGACCGTGCTGGACATATAGTAGCTGCTCAATTAACATTTTTTTAATCAATGAAAGTGTCAGTGGCATTGCTTAGGCCACCACTGGTTGATGAACAGGCATCCTCCCTGCAGTCTTTTCCTTTTTCTCCCTCCCCCCCGCCACACTTGGTTAACCATGCTTCCCATTCAGCTTTTACTTCTCAGGGTTCTGCCCTGTGCTGGAGCCCTCACACAAGCCTCCCAAGAGACTACAGGCAGCAGCTGAAGCTGCAGAAAGCATGCCCCGCCCCCGTCCTCGGACTGGGAGTTGGGACTCCCAGATTCCCTCCTGGCTTTGCCCAAATTCAGGTCCCCCTCCCCCAGTTTCTCCAGCTGTCAAGGATTCCAGGGTCCTTCGGGAGACAGGGCAGCGATTCTTAAGGAATGGTCCCTGGACCAGAAGCATCAGCGTCACCTGGGAGATTATTAGAAATGCATAGTCTCAGGCCATACCTGGGAGATTATTAGAAATGCATAGTCTCAGTCCATACCCTAAACCCATTGGATCAGAAACAGTGGAGGGAGGGTAGCAATGGTTTTTAATAATGATTAAATCATTGACTTTATTTATTAAATAAATTAATTAACACTGATGCACTCAAGTGTGAGAATCCCCGGGCTAGTGAAAAGGGCGGGGGAACTTTGTTAGAGACTTGAAGACTTAAAAGGTCAGGTGAGAGCACCAGTCCCCGTGGGCGGGCTAGCAGTGGGTGGCTTGCCTGCATCAGAGCCCTGCAGGGTGGTCCCACCCCCAGTACGACCCAAGAGGCTAAAGGCCAGAGCTCCCAGGTCCTCCCAGCCCCACCCCAGGAAAGTCCCCGCGGCGAGGAGGCCGTGACCTTCCTCCAGCCACGTCCCACTGCCGGCTGCCCTGGGTCCACAGGCGCGGGCGGAGGGAGGTGGCTGTGCTCTGCGGGCTCTGCCCTTCCCACCCCTCCTGGGGTGGGGCGCCGGGCCTCCCAGACCCAGCCAGCAACGTCAGTCGCCTTCTGCCCTACCCCTCGGTCTGGAGCCCGCCCTCTCCGTGTCTCTCCCCTGCTCGATTTGTTGATTTGTTCTTTCCGCCCTACTTGACTTTTTCATTCCCTTTCAGTGTTTTAACCAAGTGACCAAGTGCCCAGGGCGTACCTTGCACATGCATCCTGGGCTCTGGGCAGAGGGCTGCGTCCAGCAGGGAGCTGACTGGGCCTGGTTCTGTTTCTCCTCATCGCTATTCTTTAAACAGTTATCACCTGTTAACCCCTTAGCCAAAATTAGTTTATTAACCTAATGCAGACAGCCGTAACCTATGGGTGTTACCCAGCCTAGATAAACCAGTATTTACCTACTTTACCTTCGTGCTAGATGCTCATTTATTCAAGAAAATGTATGCATTCAGTCCACGATTTATTAAGTAGCTAGTGACCCAGATGCTGTTCAGGAAGGGCTGAACACTGCCCACTAGAAATAATAATATAAACCACACAGTGTTCTCCATAGTGCTATGAAGAAATTAAAACAGTTACATAAGGGATTGAAAATTACTCATCTAAGCCTTACAATCCCCCTTCAAGTAGAGTAATACTATATAACCATTTTATATATGTGAAAACTGAGCCTGAGAGACCATACAAACCGCCCCTGCAGCTGTGAGCAGTCCCGCCAACATTCGGACCCAGTTTGGCCCCAAGCTGGTTCTCATTATCCTCCGAGGCCAGGCTGAAGGCAAGGCTGCCATGAAGAAGAGGGAGGTGAGGAAGAGGAGTGGAACGGCTTTGGGGATGACCCTCTCTGCGCTTCGGTTTCCTCATCTGTGGAGTAGTGATCATAGAGAGACCTCCCTCGCCTGCTTCTGATGAGGAGAGTCACGTTAGACACAACAGGGGCTGGAGCCCAAGAGGTGCTCTGTAAACTTCGACTTTTATTAATATTCCTGTCTTTCTTATTTGGCAGCAAGGACTGGGTCTTTTCCTCAGTGCCCAGGCATATACAGGGAGGGGTTCAACAAATAGTAGTTGAATGAATGACTCAGAGACTCCCACATGCCATGAATTCTTTGGTCTCTGTTCAGCCCTCTCCCCTACCCCCTGGCTTTGCCCCCTCTCCAGTTTTCCTTCGAAATGGGTCTTGCAGCTTCTGCTTTCCATTCAGTGCCGGTGCTCTTTCTTGGTCAGGGCTCCCCCACCCCTTGCCCGTCTTCCTATGTGTCTCTCTGACTCAGGTACTTCCTAGCTCACCCCAGCCCATAGCTCTGCTTCAGACCCAACCTGCTACCTCTCCTCTCCTCAGCCTCTGATCCCACGAGAGCTCATGCTCTCTACTGAATTAGTTCGGAGGACTTCACCCAGGGGTTTCAAGGTCCTCCAGCATTTGGGTCCCCCGCAACCACGGATGCACCTGTCCCTTTCTCACTGTTTGCCTGTGCCCTTCTCTGAGCATGGCAACCCCCTCACTACCTAAGCAGCCATCCATCTGAAGCACTCACCTTTCTGGACTGATGTTTGTGTCCCCCTGGATTCATCTGTTGAAACCCTAACCCTCTATGTAACAGCAGCAGGAGGCAGGGATTTTGGAGGTAATTAAGTTGAGATGAGGTCATGAGGCTGGAGCCCCCACGATGGGATTAGTGATCTTATAAAAAGAAGAGACATCAGAGCTTCCTCCCTCTGCCTTGTGAGGACCCAGCAATGGTGGCCATTTGCGAGCCTTGAAGAGGGCCCTCAGCAGGACTGACCATGCACGCACCCTGATCTGAGACTTCCCAGCCTCCAGAACCATGAGGGGAAAAAATGCCTCTTTTTATAAACCATCTAGTCTATGATATTTTGTTACAGTAGCCAGAGCTGACTAAGACACTATATGCCGGGCACCTCTTCTTCTAGTTCTGCAACCTTTGCTATGACCTTGTTGTGGATATAGGAACGGGAGAGAAGTAAGGGGAAGGACACTAACCTTTACTGAGCACTGGGCAAGGCACTATCAAGCTTTCAAAATAAGTGTATTATCCCTATTTCACAGAGGAGGAAGCTCAGAGAGGGAAAGCAAGGACCACGGCCACACAGTCTCAAGGGGTGGGGTGAGGATTTGAACCCAGGTCACCGGGGCTCTGGGATCTGGGATCTCTGCCTCCCTCCCCAGCTCGCCGGTGGATCAGGTGTGTCACTGAGTAAGCACTCTAGCGCTGTTAAACACGGCTTGCTCGTGTAAGAGAAGATGTTGTCTGTGCTTAGAGAACGTTAAAGGAGTTTTACAAGCCCAAGGAATTGCTGTCATTAAATTTTCAACAGCCTCCAAAAAGAACGACCTTTTCCTGTGGATTCTGCCCATGCAAAAGGTCAGTGAGTGTTGGCTCTCACCCAGAGTGTTATCACAGCAGTTTCCAGGAACAAGGCTGGGCACGGGGCAGTCACTCAGCGAGCACTTGTGGGTCGGTCTGTTGGCAGAAAGGTGCTCCCAGCTCCCTGCCAGCCTGCACAGCCCCCCTCCTGGGGAGCTCTGCCTGGTGAGGTCGGCAGCCTGTGTTATCACAGGTGGCAGAAAAGCTGTAGCCTCGAGCTGCCACGCTGTCTGCCACCATGGGCCCTGCAGGCAGGACACACACCCTCGGGCTAGGGGGTTTCTGAAACTTCAAGAAAGCTTGAGTCCAGATCGCCTGCCCACCCAGATTCTTCCCCTGCAGCCTAACGTTCACCCACAGCCCCCCTGCACTGAAGAAATTCAAAGCCAGGTTGGAAACCATTGGACTTCTTGCAAGGGGAGAGTGAATCAAGTGACCACTCACCTCCCTTCCAGTCATGTAAGACTGGGATGAATTAAGGGAGAAAATATTTTTTCAACTAAAATTGTTTTCTCCTTGAAGGCAAAGACCGTATCATTCTTTGACTTGGCCTTGTAGCTAGCTTTACGCTCCCTTCCTCTCCATGCCCTTGGCCCTCACCCTAGTCAAGAGCACCACAGTCATTGCCCCGACTCACAGCTATAGCCTCCTAACAGGTGTCCCCGCGTGTATCTTGTCCTGTCCCAGCTGTACTCAGAAGCCGGACTGGTGCTTCTAGATCTCTGGCCTTTTTATAATTCTTCAACTGCCCTTCTTGATGGATTTCAAGATCTGAAGTTTTTCCAAGTGCTCAACTGTCCTATCTTATCCCTTTACCCCTCGTGCCTTTGTACCCTGCACTCTGGCCACCCCACAGTGCCCCACCGCAGGCACCTCTCCTGTGCTCTTCTCCCTGCTCCTGGCACCCTCAGCTCCCTGCTGATCTCCTCCACAGCCTGCAGGTCCCGGGCACTAATATAGGGAACCAGTCCTTTCCCCCAACCCCTGCATCTCAGGCAGGTGGCCTCCTCTGGGCTCCGACAGCACTCACAGCCTTCTTCACCCTGGGTTGTAATTTTCTGGTGCATTTCCAGTCTTTCTCACCAGCTGTAAGCTCCAGGCAGGATGTGTCCATTTACATGCTTATCATCATCTTTCAGCGTCCAGCCCAGTAAGACCCTCACTCTCATAAGAGGCACTTCACTGATGCGTTTTCGTTCCACCGAGCAGGGCTCTCTTCTGAGCCAGGTCAGACTCCTTGCCTCCTCCTTGCTTGAAAGGCTCTGTGGCAGAAGGCCGCCAATGTGGAAGCCATTAACGCAACCTCCCCCTGCTCTTAACTGAATTTGCTCAGAACAGGCAGGGGGCCTTTGGAAGCACCTGAATCCTATTATAGAGCTTGGCCCCAAAGCCAGACATAATTGGGCCGCCTTCCCCACCCCCCCTTCTTAGCCAGATGACCAGCATCCCGTCTCCTTAGGATCCCTGACTGCCCCTCTGCCAGCATGTTCTGGCTGCGACAGCACTGTCACCACTGAATGGGCAGCTGCAGTCACATTCAGGGAGGGTGAGGCAGAGAGACTCACTTCAACTCTGACATTCAATCTGTCCCTGGTGACTCAGGTTGCCACTTACCCCTGGGGCTGCAGGATGCAAGCAGGGATAACCCTTTCATTAGCTATCTGTGACATGGGAAAAGGTCAGACAGGCGGCCCAAACTGCTGAGTCACGGACCACAAGTGCCCACCCCTTGGGCTCCACATCGTTGCTGGCCCATCTCAGGGGGCCCCCGGTCCCCTCGCTGAGGCCGGTTTGAGGCATGGGATGGGTTCAAGTCAGGGCATGCAGGGGAGGATGTTCCTTGCCTACCCCTGTAAAGGGTGGCGACAGTGATAGAACAGGGTCGGGGGGAAAGCCGGCTGTGTGCCGGCCCACCTGAGCTAGAATCCCAGCCCTGCGACTTGCCACCTGTGGCACCCAGCACAAATTGCTTAGCCTCTCGGACCCTCAGCGCCTCCTCTATCAGGTGGAGGTAATATTACCTAATGCAGAGGAAGACTGTTGTGAGAACACATGAGGTCAAATGTGTAAGCAGCTTAGCAGAGCGCTTGGCCGGCAGTAAACGGTCCATGGCCGTAAGGGTTCTTATTGTCTACCCTGGGCTCTCAGTAGAGGCTTGATCCCCCCCACAGTCACCAGGCTCCAGCCCCTACTTCCCACATCTGCAGTCACACAGTCCCGACTTTGGAACATGGAGTTTAAGTAGGCTGAGGTGGGAAGAAGCAAAAGGAACTGAAGGGCTAGTGACATTTGAAAAATTTCACGATTTCAGATTGACAAACTGTTTCCTCAACTCGAATGGTTCCTGTGTTTGTCGGAGGGGAACCAGATGCACAGGTGGGCACAGGGACCGCAGGAGCCCAGAAAGCAGAGTGTGACGGAGCCAGGTTTTTGCCTCAGAGAACAAGAGAAAACAGACCTCTGAGACCCCTGACGCACACACACTCCCCTACAACTCACTGAATTCAGACTGAGGCTGTGCCCTTTGCTCTTGGATCAACACCCTCTCCTGTTCCTCCAATACTTCTAACCCTCTGAATAGAGAAAAGACATCACAGGACTCTTTGGACCAACATGGAGAAGACCGAATTCGCTCAGCGTCAGTTGGCAAGCTGTTTAACCTCCCTTGTAACCTAGCTATCTTTAGCCTCCTTGATGCTATTTTGAAATGTCAAACTAGCAAATACTGCTTCCAGAATGGTTCTGATCTGGGATGTGACAGGATGCTTGGGGGTGGGGAGACGAGAGGGAGGTGGGGACGGTAAAGGAGCCTTCTGGTAGAGGGTGAGATAATGCACCGACTTTACGACTGCCAAGATTCCCTCTCTTCTTCTGTCCCAGCCACCTTCTCCAGGGGCCAGCACACTTAAGGGGAAATGTGGCATTGAGTCCCACCTGGGCCTAATCAGGAGGCATGTCTGCTTATCTGACTCTGGAGCCAGAAGTGGACGTCCCATCAGCCAACAGAGCAAATGGACTCTTGTGTGCCCAGCCCAGTTCTAAAAATATTTATTCATTCACTCACTCATTTATTCATTCAACAGGTATTTATTGAGTAGCAACTATGTGCCAGGCACTGTACTAGGTACTGTGGATATGGTAGCTTGAGAAGGTTACTACGCATTGGAATCATCTGGGAGTTTATTAAAATGCACCTTCTCAGGCCCCAGCCCCAGGAGTCGATGCAGGAGGTTTGATGCTCAGCCAGGAGGGTGCATTTTTAACGAGTGCTTAGGCATTCTGATGCGGGTAGTTCAGGTTGTATGAGGAACCCTAGTCTAGCTCGTAGTAACATTCGTTTCCTAAGAAGCTCCCCGGTGTGGAAAGCTGGGGATATAGAAATACATATTATAGCCCCAGACCTTGAAGAGCTCACAGTTCACAGTAACCAAGAGAGACAGAGAAAGATCATTTCAGGAGCTAAGTGCTTGGAAAGCAGAGATTACAAAGTTCTGTTGGGCCCCATGAAGGAGGTAACTAGCTCTGGGAGAGCTGGAGAGGATTTAAAAGGAGGTGATATTTGAGCTGGGTCTTGAGCATGAGAAGAGTTTTTCAGATAGAAAGAGTGGGTGCAGAAAATAGTTTCCAAAGAGACTCATCAAGGTCTAAGTCTCATCCCATCCCCTCTTCTAACAATGGGAATGACATGCCTCACAGAAGTGGGGCTCTGTTCTCTGCTCTTGACTTTTGGTGGGGGCCTGTGACTGCTTCCACCCAGAGGGTGTGGCAGAAATGACGCCTGTGATGTCCGAGGCTAGGACACCACCAGGCCATACAGCTTCTTCTCGGCTCTTTCTCTCTTGGGACATATGCCTCAGAAGCCCTGAGCTGACCTGTAAGAAGTCTGGCTTCCCTGAAGCTGCCGTGCTATTGACACCATGTGGTGTCCATAGAAGAAGCTATAGAGGGAGAGGCCAAAGGAGCCCACCTTTGGAAAATTCTAACCTCCAGCCTGGGAGCCTCCCGAGCTGACACCGAGTAGAAGAGGAGCTGTTCCCGCTCAGCCAGGCTACGCCGCAGATTTGTGAGTAAAAGAAATGTTTTCATGGTTTCGACCACTCCATCCCCAGGTGCTTTGCTGTGCGGCATTAGGTACCTGGAAGGGGCTGTAAAGGCATCCCAGGAGGAGGAGGTGACCGCAGTTCAAAGGCGTGGAAGGTGAAAGGTGCATTAACTCTTTTTGAAACTTAGATTCAATATCCTCTTATAGAATTTAGGGGCCTTGATTCCCTACAGACCAAAATGTACAACGAAGCCACCTGTGTGCTTGCCTCAGCAGTGAGGTCTGTGCTCTTTCCCCAGACCTCGCAACCCATCCACTTGGCGATGTCCCAAATTGGCATACGTGGTTTTAACTGTCCTGTCTTTGTAGTGATGTAATTTTAATGGTGTGGTGGCACCTTCTCGATTCCTAGGGAAAGGGTTCAGAGGCCGTTGAAACTGTAGCGATTCAGGTATCACTCAGTCCAATAGTCTCTCAGGTCTGACCACACCAAGCACAGTGCTCAGAGCACAGTGGGCCATTGACAATGTGACTGAGTGTTTGAATGAGGCCGGTGTGTGAGTAGTAACATTAGAATGAGGGCCTGCATCTGTGACTCATGGGATCCCAGAATCTTGGTCATGGAGGGATCTTCACAGGTCATCCTGCCAACAAGACTGTTGATATCAAGGACTTGGTTATGCCTGCTTACACACCTCTTCTAGCAACCATTCCTGACTGTTACGAAGTTCTCTTTTTAACTAGAACCCAATTGTCTTCCCTGTGAGATAACATAAATCCAGTCCATGAGTGAGTAAATTGAAGCTCAGAGAAACCACCCAGCTTCTAAGTGATCAGCTAGATGTGACCCCCATAGCTGAATGCCTTCCCACTCCCATAGACTGTAAGCCCTACAAATGAAACAGGAGCCTACTACCTCTGTACCTTTGCCCCACTGTTTCCCCACCTGAAATGCCTTCCCCATCTTCTCTCCTTTGAAGTCCCTGCTCTATGCCTAACTCCTATGGGAGACATCATTCACAAGTGTGTAAGACCCCAAAGATGAAGCTTTTGGCTGAACATCGATGCATGGCCCTTTCTTCCTCTGGGTTCCCAGGAAAAGAACCAGATTCACCCACTGGGGGCCCATGTTCTTTTCCAAGTTCTCTTGTGCCTGTGGCTCTGATATGACCACAACAATTAGTGTCCAGTCCAGCCAAGTACAAGGAAGATCTTTGTCCTCCTCAAAGGCTCAATAGGGCAAATTGCTTGGATAGGAGTTAGAAATTATACTGAGAATATTCCTTTCCGTAGTTCCCATGAATTTTAGGTTTCTGTCTTTTCCATGATGCCAATAACAGTCGAAGGCACATTTTCCATGCTCACCCCTGCCTCTGGTCCTGTGGTTGCTAGTTGCTCCTGAGTAGCCCATCACATTTATATTACATCCTGCATGGCCCCAAACCCTTCTCAAAATGACTGCTTTAGAGTTTGTACCATACCTCCAAGGTAATACAGCTCATTTACATAATATTAATTTTTTAAATTATGGATCTCACAATTAAATTTTTATTTGATTTCTTGGAATTCATATGCATATATATGAGGGAGATTTGATGCTTATTAACACACGAAATAAGGAGAGTTTCTTGGGTTTTTAAGGAGAGAGATTTGTGCCAAGAGAAGTATGGCAACTTCCTGAAATAAGTGAAGATATTTCAGGCCTAATAGAGAGTCTCAGCCAAATGATAAAGTCATACTGGAGAAACTAAAACTGTTGTGGGTCAAAGGTAGTTGAATTGATGGTTGAGCACTAACTCCAGAGGCAATGGCTTTTAATGCAATGAACTATAAACCCAGGTTCTAGATTGTCCATCCATCCAACCATCCATCCATCCATCCATCCATCCATCCATCCATCCATCCATCCAACCTACCATCCATCCATTCAGAGAAATACATTCCAGGCAGATGAATAGCATATGCTTTGACCCAACAGTAAGAAAAAGCATATCCCATTTGGGAAAAGATAAAGATATTCCATAAGAATGAGTTCAAGGATGGGGGTGGGTCAGGATGACAAGAGATGGAGTTTGCTGGATAAGCAGAGGCTAAATTTTAAAGGATTTCGTAAGCCTTGCCTTGAAGTTTGTCTTTAAGGCAATAGCAGGGGTGGGGAGGGGTGGTATTGAAGAGTTGCAGGAAAGGGAATACTTATGTTAATTCATCAGTTTGTTATGAAAATACTTTGAACATTTCAGGAATATTTTTGGAGCTCTACCCATACTCTTCATGTTTTGGTGGTCCTGAGTTTGCAGGGTAGAGATAAGAATTAATTTCATTTCTAAATCACAGCATGTCTTAGGCAAGTCACTTCCTACTTGGGATCCTTTGTTTTCTCACTTATAAAGCAAAATAAAAGGGATGTGTGGGTGGCACAGTTGGTTGAGGGTCCAACCCTTGGTTTCAGCTCAGGTCTTGATCTTGGGTCGTGATCTTGGGTTGTGAGATCGAGCCCTGCACTGGATTCAGCACTCAGTGAGTGCAGAGTCTGCTTGAGATTCTCTCTTCATCTCCCTCTGCCCCTCCTGCTCATGCTCTCTCTCTCTCAAATAAATAAATATATCTTCAAAAAAAAAAAAAAAAGAAAAGAAAAGGAAGGGTATTGGCAAGTTGAGCACACTGAATAGTTTTCCTTTACTGAACCGTTCCCAGAGGGTCAAGCAGATTTCAGTAGGTGTGATTAATAAATTACAGAAGATAAATAGAGTGCCTTGAAAGATTTTATGTTCCTTATTTAAATTTTACCCGTCTTTATAGCCTGCCGGGAAGCCTGTCATTCAACCCTTAGCAATAAAACAGCCCTGCACAAATGAAGACAAAATAAATCAGAAGCCGTATGCTTTTAAACTCACTAAATGAAAGCCCAGCATGCATGCTGCCTCCCTCCAAATTAATCACTGGATTAAATGTGAGACGTGCACCCCAAATCAATAGCTTGTGACAGAGAACTCCTGCCTCTGCTTCAGGAAAATTCCACTTCCTTTCAGATGTTGTCGCTTGAAATGTCAGGAAGTCTCCATTCATCACCCACCCTTGAAAAGGCCACCATCGCCATACTTCACATTTCCTTGCTGCCTTTCTTCAGGGAAATCAAGGCATATTGCCTAGGAAGCCTACTCATTGTCATAGCCTCTTCTGGAGGCTGGAAGAGGGGCAGTGCGCAAAGAGGGGAGGTGTAGAGATGCCCAAGTTAGGAATAAGAAAACCAAAGTATAAAGATGCCCAAAGTCTTGTTCAAAAGTCCCAAAGAAACAAAACTCATATATTCCCTTGGATGGCAACATAACATAGTGGGAAGAAGCTGGGCTTAGGAGTTTGAGAGACATGGATTTAAATCTTGGCTCTAACACCACTGGGCACTTCACTTTTCTTATCTAGGAAATAGAGGAAATACAAATACAATGTGTCACGAGCTGTGTAACCTTGTGCAAGTTGTGTAACATCTCTGTGCCTGAACATCTTCATTTGTAAATGAGCTGATGGAGTTTAAATGTCCA
This sequence comes from Ailuropoda melanoleuca, assembly GCF_002007445.2. Taxonomy (NCBI): domain Eukaryota; kingdom Metazoa; phylum Chordata; class Mammalia; order Carnivora; family Ursidae; genus Ailuropoda; species Ailuropoda melanoleuca. The sequence goes on along the minus strand of NC_048219.1, from coordinate 33,368,665 downwards.
TCCCATTGTCACAGATCAACACATGATGAGAATGGGGTGTTTCATCTCCAGTTCAAAGCTCTACCCACTTTTTCTGCTTTTCAAAACTCAATTCTGCCATCACCTTCTCCAGTAGCCCCAAGATTGGGTTACATCCCTTTTGTTCTGTCATTACAATATTATTAATAGTAACTAAGAAAAACAGTGATAATATGAACACTAAAAATGAACACATTGATCACTTACTACATGACAGGCTCTGAATTACTTGAATTTACTCATCTAGTCCTCAGAACAATCCTATAAAGTAAGTGTTACTGTGTTCTACATTTTACAGAAACTGAGGCAACAGAGTTTACATTACCTACCCAAGATCTCATCACTGGTAGGTGGGAGAACTGTCCTGTCTCCCAGAACACCCTGGGCTTCACTCTTTCTTGACTTGACTGTATGACTATGATAATTCCCCTTATATGACTTTCATCTCTACTGGCCTTCAGGTTCCCCTGAAATAGTGACTGGGTATTATCCAATTTTGTATTCCCAAAGTTTAGCACAGAGTAGGTGTTCTTGAATTTGAAATGAGAGGAAATTGACTCATCATGCAAAGATAATAGGCTACAAGTATTTAATACCAAGGACTCTGAATTGAGAAGGTGACTTCCTAGGTCGGAATGTTGCAGAGCTAGACATCATCTCACACGGAAGGGACTCAGACAGACTGGGACAAAGCAAAGACAAGAGCAGTACAGATGAGACAACCAAAAACAAAACAAAAAAACCCCCCAAAACCCACACAAAACTCTTCCGTTAGTCACACAAATGAAAGACCCTTAATAGATGCTTAATGTTGCTGGAAGTTGCCCTCAGAACTTCAGTGCATGGTATATATGGTTGTCAAACGCAGCAATGCCAAATAAACGTCAAAAGAAAGCAGTCATTCTCAACAAATTCTTGTGTCAGTATCACAGTCTTGAGTTGAAACTTCCTGGGGTCTTCGTAGAAATGGATTTTAGGACTGAGGAGAACTCATTGCAGTCCAGATTCTGATAGTCATGGCACAAAAGAAAAACGTATAAACATACAGAAATGTGCTCAACTGCATATTATTCAAGGTTTGTAAAAGTTACAAAGATCAACAATATCTAGGTTCATGAGGCCCTGAGGAAATAGGTATGATATACCCAGTTAGTGGGAGTATAACTTTGGAGTCTTCACCAAAATTCCATTTCTAGGAATCTATCACAGAAATACCTGCACATGTGTTTGCAAATATATTTTCAAGTGTGTTTATTCTAGTCCCATTTGTAATAGTAAAAAAAAAAAAAACCCACAAAAAACTAGAAGTTTCTAAAGTAGGGAAATGGTTTAAAAATTATGGTATATTCATACAATGGTTAGGGAGTGATGACAACAAATTCAATGGGTCCATATGTGTTGAAATGGAAAGATGGCCAGATTCTGGCAACCAACACATGAACCCTGTCTCCACAGGAGGCCTTTAGCAGTCTGCTCCAGCTCTTTGTTCTGATTGGTCCATGTCTGTGCCATACCAGACACATAACTAAATGATTATAAGGGATAGGAATGGGAAGGGAAGGGTCAGATGGGACCTTTTTCTCCCATTTATATCTGTGACTTACTCCCTTCCTTCCTTCCTTTCTTTCCTCCTTCAGTACAATGAGTTTGTATTTTTTTTTTTGTTATCAATATTATTCTATCTGTTCTTTTTAAAAGTTCCGGTATCCAGTGACAGCAAAGTCAGACTTATGATGAGTTTTAGTTCAGTGTGGGTATACCATGTGTTACACTATAATAAAAGTATGGACAAAGCCCCCTGTTACTAGAGACAAAAATGTGAAACAAGACATCTGCCTAGAAGCACAGGGGAGGATCTTACAGGAGAAGAGGGCCTAAGATTCAGACTGAGACTTGACCAGGGAATAGGAGCGCTCTAGGGGAAACAATGAAGGCAAAGCTTTCCAGGCAGAGGTCCACAAGGGCCCAGACCTAGAGGCATGGAACAGGTGGAGTATTGTGGGCCTGTAGTTGGAATGTCTCCCTCAGTGCTCAGATGGTTATTCCTTCTTGGGGTGGGGCACCAGAAGAAGCAGTGTGAGGAGTAGCCCACATTGAACTCTACCTGGGGAGCAGCCACGGGGGAAGAAGGCGAGGAAGCCAGGATGGATGGTTTGCACGCTGTTTTCATCTGACCTGCTGTGGAATGTGACTCATAACTCATCTGCATAGGCAGCTCTTGGAGTGGACAAAGGAAACCCAGCCAGTGGAAATTCCTGGGAAACTGTGATGGGGCCCAAATAGGAAATGCCAGTCAAGAGATTTTACTGGTGCTAAGCTCAAATACCGACGTTGGAGCTGTGCTCCTCAAAGATTCTGCTTGTTAACTGTAGAAGAGACACTTGGGCAGAAGGGATATGGATAATAATCAGGGTCCCATAGATATCATCCTTTCCAACCCTTTTGCATTCACCATCTAACTTGATGCGTTAAGAACCTTTGAGCCAGGGGTGATTATCCTCATTTCATATACCTTGGAACTGAGACTCAGGGAGTTTAATGACTTGCTCAAGGTCACACAGCTAAGGGAGACTGGATGGTATCAGAAAAACAAAAAATTTTACTTTTGGAATGGTAAGACTTGTTTTAAAAACTTTATTGCATAACTCATTATTTGGGGAGATTTTGGCTAGCTTACTTTCCTCTCTGACTCCATTTTCCCATATGTAGATTATGGATAACATTATCTACCCTACAGAGCTGTTGGAAAAATGGAGCGAGGTTATATATGCTGCCTACTTGCTACCTATTTGCCTCTTCCTTAGTGACTCAACCCTAACTTGGGATTCAGGGGGAAAAGCAAATACATTCTGTTAAAAATATTCCATTTCCCAGCCTCCCTTGCGCTTGAGAGTCACCAGATGACACAGTTCTGGCCAATGAAATGTAGCAGAAGTCTCTAGAAAGGTTATCTGGTCCTGAATTAGAAAGTTAAACTTTTTTAGGAAAAGTCTTTCTTCTCTGCTTCTTCCTTCTTGGAGTGGAACTGCATTCCAAGCATTGGAAGAAATGCAGATTCAGCAGTCATTTTGGAACGGTGGCAGAACTTGTATCTCTGATGGTTATGTTGGACTGCTTTTTCCTGGACCTGTCATTGCTTGATACATATAGACCCTTGTTAGTTTAAGCAGTTTGCAGCTGTCCATATTTCTGATGGAGTAATCTAGGCTTTGACTTATCATACATACCCAAGGAACCATAGGCATTTTGATTAGAGCAGGAACCTTTCTCTGAGGTGGAGGGAGATTTCAAGTCCCTGTCTCCTACCCATAAAATAGCATTAACCTGCCCAACCATGCCCACATCACACTTAGGTGTTCATTTCTCTCTTCTCTGCCTTGCCTACCTCCAAAGTTGGGTACATAGCCCTCTCCACCTGCAGACCAATTTCAGTTTAAGTGAGATAAGATATATAAAATCCCTAGCATGTTCCTGATACACAAGTATAAAACAAGTGGGATTTATTGTTCTTGAGTCAGAAAGCTTTAAAGCAACCTCAGCATACTGGAATCTTTTTACTTAATACGCATGGAACAGTGTAGAGGGTCTCCTGATCAACAAGATAAAGAAACCCAAGCAGCTTTAGCATGGTATTCAAGGCCCTAACTCCTGCATACAGCTCTGGGTTTCTCTTCCTAAGTCCCTTGATAACGTCCCTTCTCTTGTCACAGTAGCACCATAAGGTTTTGCTTTCCCTCTGCTATAGCACTCATGTGATCATAGCCATTGTGTCTGCCTCTCCCAATGAAGGTGAGGCTTGAGTCTCATTTATCTTTGACTCCCTGGTAACCCTGCACAGAGAGGCACTGGATAATTTACTGCTGAAGGAATAAATAAGTCTCTAGTCAGTGCCTAGAAGTTGAGTCACATGGAGGTCTTGGCTTTTTCCTGAACACAGCTGAGCATTTTCATGCTTCAGAAGTTTTGCATATGCTCTTCCTTTTGCTTAGAATCTTCTTCCTCCATTTTATGTCTATAGAATTCCTACTCACCCTCATATAGCCACCTCAAATATCACCTCTGCCAACTCACTCAGTTGCTCTCTGTTCTCTCCTAAGTTATCTGATGCTTACTTCTGCTATGGCAAATAACTTGCTACTCATTATTATTATTATTTGTCCACATGCTTCTCTTCCTTGCCAGACTATGAACTCTTAAGAACATTTAATCATATTTTTCTGTCACTTATACTCAACATAGTTCCTAGCACATGGTAGATATTGAGAATTTCAGTGAATTAAGCTACAAAAATTTTTGAATTTACACAAAACTGTGTTTTTGAGTTGTTGCCTATCCCTGGCTCTGTAATGAGGTTCATAACATTAGGTATGGTGGGGAATGAAAGGAAATGAGCCTTTATTTAGTATCTACTGTGGACCAGACATTATTATTGTCCATGTTGTTTCCAGAATAAGTATGAAACCCACCCTAAAAGAGCTTATAACTTTATTAAGGAATTGCACTTTACTTATATAAATGCTTTAGGAATTGGTATAAATTTTGGTAACGGTTCCTTTTTCACTTTAGATCACACCTCCTGGGTCTGACACACAGGGCACCCATCATTCTAAGAAGCTTGGAGACAATCAGTGGCCCTGACTGTATTGTGACTCTTCCTGCCCACCCTCAATAGAGACCTGAGAGCCTGACCCAAGCTGGCTCAATCAGATTCTCTCTGAAAGAAATATGAATTTGGAATGGATTGCTGAAGAGATTGGAGTTGTTGGGGGTGAGTCACATGTGTGGCAGTCCTCCAGGGTGAAAGGCTATAAAGAATTCTGAGATACCACAACTGCCTTGGGTTCTCCTATCTTGGTAGTTCAGCATTTCCTTTGATTCTCTGAGACACCCTCAACATCCTTCCAATAAATTTCCCCTTTGCTTCAACTAGACAAAGTCCATTTCAGATGCTTACAGGTTAAAGAAAAGAAAGAAAGAAAAAAAAAAAAGAAAAAAGAACCAATACAGTCTGATGCCAAAAGAATTTCCTGTTTGGTCTCTGAATTGGTTAAGATTTGCATCAGCTGCAAATGAAAGAAAACCCATAATAGTGGCTTTAAAAGAACACAAGATTATCTCTCTCAAGTGAATGTAGGCAACCAGAACTAGCTGCTTGATCTGCGGGAATCCAGATTCCCACTATTATCAATCTCAGGATGTATCTTCTGTCTCAAGGAACAAGATGGCTGCTCAAATTCCAATCATCATGTCACCAATCCAATTTATAGGAAGGAGGAAGACATGCCCCTCCCTTTAAAGGTGTGTCCCCAAAGCTGAACACACTATTTCTGCTCCCATTCCATTGGCCAAAATGTAGTTACATAATTCTCATATGACAACTATCTTCCATTTGCCTGTCCAGACCCACTGCCTTCTATTCTTCATCTGCCCTCTGCCTGGAGAGACAGGCCTGTGTAGACCATATCAATGGGAGAGTATAATCTCTGGCTTTTATGGTTCTAGCTTGGACAACAGAGGTTCTGGCAGGAAATCAGAAAAAAGAGAAGAGTGAGATCAAAGTATTTCTTTCTCTGGATCCCTTCCTTCAAGGTTGCATTGGGCTGGCTCTGTCCCTCAACTGAGGGTGACTGGCCCTTGAAAAGTGATTGAATCTACTCGACTCTCTTTTTCTAGGCTTTAGTAGCTATTCCCTTCCTTCATTCCATTATGCCTTAAGGGAGGCAACAGCCTAGCTGCTATGAGCTCTGGATTACTGCACTGTACTTACAATTCCTCCACACCTTATTTTAGTAAATCACCCCTTTATAAATAAATCCTCCTTGGCTTATCCCATTTTGAATGTGTCATCCCTTTTCTGTTGGGACTTTGACATACCTACATAACTACAAGGTTTTTATTATGGGCCAGGTACCTAAAAATTGAATCTATTACTAAAAAAGGAGAGGAAAACCCATATAATGGGACAACTATCAGTCTTTGCCATGGTCCCATTGGTCTTTCTTGATCAGTACTTATATCTAATTTTCATGGGTTGAGCCTTCTACCCCTTACTCCTAATATCCATAAGGCAAGGTAATCACCATCCTTTTTACTTTATACAAAGTTAAATAAAGCTATAAAAATCTATAGATACACATCTATATATGGGAGAGTTATAATTATTAAAAACTGCCAGGAAGGGTAGTAAAATCAACACATGTTTAGTGAATGTATGGATGAAATTATGAAACTATGTTTTCAGTTTTTCAACTGCAATATTGGTGTGTTGTGCCATACGATGTCCTAAGTCTTTTCCAGTACTGATCTCCATGTATTATTTTGTTGGCTCTGTATCACAATTTCCCATGAGGCATAGAAAGAAATATGGCAGAACTGTCATGCTGGAGGTACAAGGTCCAGGAAACACATAGGAGTGAGACAGATTCAAGAAGATACTTGACTTGGTAATCCGGGCAGAATCAGGAGAACAGTCAGGAGTATTGGCTCATGCAAATTCTGACTGTTGAAAGAGACAAGAAACAGAAGGCAAACTTAGCAGACAGAAAGTAATCTCAAACACCCAGAGGAAGCGCATAGGCCCAGGCAACCAGGAGGCTGGAATCATATACATGGCAAGACAATAGTCAACCTAGACAGAAACCAAGAAATCTGCTATCCCTTAAGAGAAAACTTGAGTCACCCAAGTCAAATCCCAGGTGCTATCTATGGTTCCTCCCTCTTCTTTAACCCCATATTTAACCAGTCTTCAGACTCAGTTGATAATGCCTTCTAAATATCTCTCATTCACATACTCATCTCAGTTCCCATTTCCAATAACAGCTCAGGCCTAAATTATCTTTGGCTTGCATTAATTCTACATCTTCCTGGTGGATCATTATTTCACCCATTCAGCCCTATTTCCCGAACTACCCCATGATATCTTTCTAAAATACAAACAGACCATGTTAGTCACCTGAATAAACAATTCAGTAGTTCCCCAGTTCTCCTGGAATAAAATTAAAATGTTTAACAAGACCTTGCATTACTCAGCTCCTACATCTCTTTTTAGCCTCATCTCACCCCACTCCTCTTCTTCCCACTTGACACTCCAGCCACTCTGAAATACTTGAAATTTCCCAAAGAAATTAAATAGGGTTTTGCATGTGTATGCTTTACTCCCAACCCCTCCTACTTCCTTCCTCTGATGCATTCTTACTCATCCATCAAGACTCTACTCATAAGCTATTATCTCCTACAGACAGTCCATCTTGACACCCCCACCTTCACTCAGGTTGGAATAGGTACTTCTCCGTGTTCTCATAAGCCTTGGGCTTATCTCTACTGTATAACTTATAATCTATTGCTATTTCCATGTTAGTTGTCTATTTCTCTCTGATCTATGAGTTTCTTAAGGACAAGAGCTATATCTCATTTAATATGGTATCTCAGTGCCTAGCATAGAGAATGACAAAGATGGTGCTCAAAACATGCTTATGAAATAAAAGAATGAGCAAGACCAATAGTATGCAGAGTGGGGTTAAAGGCACTATCGCCTTCCTTGTCTTGGACATCACACTTCAATTAATGCAGACTAGGATGCCTTTCACATTTTAGATATTACTCTTTATACATGTTGTTTCGATTTGTTGTAATATGAATATTCCTGCTTCCAGTCTTGAGGTTTACTCTTTTCTCTAATGTACAAATAAATCACAATAGCTGAACTTCCATTTCAAGCCATGATGGAGTGACAGGGTTCAGACATATTCTCCCATCACAAACAATAAGGAAATGTGGAAAAATTATAAAATACTGTTTGCCATTGAATAACAGATGGTATGCTATTGTGATTCCCAAGAAACAGGAAGTAAGTGAGATAAACACTTGGCCTTTGCATGGAATCACATTCTGGGTCTTGTTGCAGGAAGGGAATCCTAAGCAGAGTACAGCAATCTCACTAAGTTGAGGAGACAGAGATCAAAAATCTGGGAGGTTGAGGTGACTCAAAACTGTGGAGCAGAGTTTCAGAGAAGAGCAACATAGGAGAATACTTCAGTATTTGCTGAATATTAGCCCATGTATGCCTAGGGCAAAACTCTATGTGAACAGGCAATGGATGACTGGGGAACTGTAGACTGAGAAATTCACAGAGATTGAAGAATTGGGAGACTCCATCCCCCAAATGTGGAAGGTCCTTGCAGATTCCCTGGGACATTCAGTAGCCACAGAGGCATTCTTCTCTATACTTGCCCTACAAAGTCTTTAAAAGAAGTCTGGAAAAGAACAAGCTAATCAGCAAGTAACTTATCTGCCTGTCAGAACAAAGCTCAACTCTCTTTACAGGATAACAACAAAATCCAGACACTCAACATAAAACACAATACTCAGTATCAAAAAAAAACAATTGCTAGACATGCCAAGAAGTAGGCAAATAAGTGTGATATCCTTGGGGGAAAAATCAGTCAATAGGAACAGAAATAATAGAATAGCAGATAAGGACTTTTAGCAGCTATTAAGTTATACTGAATTATTCAAAGGTAAACATGAATGTAGTGAGGAGAGAAATGGAAAGATATTTAAAAAAAGGCAAAATGAAACTTCCAGAGATTTAAAAAATATAATATATGCTAATAAAATCTCCTCGAAAGATGAAGGGTATAATATATATTGCAGAAAGAAATATTAGTCATCTTGGAGTCATAGTGATAGAAGCTCTCAAAAATAATATATTATATATATATATATATATGAAAATGATTGAAAAACCTTGATCTGTGGGACAACTTGAAATGGTCTGACATAGAATTCCAGAAGGAGAGGCTAGGGCAAGGAGAAACAGAAACTTTTGAAAATATAATGGTTAAAAATTTCCAGAGTTGAAAAATAAGCTCAATGAACCTCAATTAAGGTAACAGAGAAAACTCCACCAGGGCATACGATAACCCATTTTTAAAAATAAGTGATGTATGTATGCAATGAAAGTATTTTATTGTATGTAAATAATATTCCATAAACCCTGAGCTTCCAGCAGTCTTCCCAAGGGTTCCAAAGACAGGATCATTCAAAATTTCTGGAGATTGCCCAATGAACCCCTGCTTCTTTGTTCTACGAATTCCTCCTCCACTGAAATTCCCCACCCTCTTCTCACTCTCCCATTTTTGCTCCTCATGGTTGTTCCAGTTCTCTCTAGTATGGTCCACTGGAAAATCCCACCATGTTTCTTTCTCCTTCATCCCCCAATGCACCATACACACAAAGCCATCTTGTATAGAGCATTTTACTAAAGGTTTAGTGATGAAGTGGGGAAATCACGTCGCAAGAGAACAAACAATTAAACCTAAATGTCAAACAGCATGTCGGTGGTATACATTGTCCACTCCTTGAAGGCAGTGACTCACTGTCTCCTCACTCTTGGCTGCAGCCTGCTTCCATGGGGCTGGCCACGTTCCTATCTCTCTATAATTCAAACACTAAGATTCTGACAAGGGCTGATAATGGGAAAACCCTCAAGTCCTACTATATTGTGAAATAGAAACATGTAAATCTCATCCTTTTTTTGACCTCTCTCATCAAGATGAGCACTGGCATCTACATTTGCAGAGCCCCAAAAGCCAATTAAAGTAATTTCTCAAACAAAAGAGGATTTATTTCCTAAAAACAGAGTGTTCCTGGATTAGTATTTTCACCTGGGATGATTATAAAACATGCAAAGAACTGTGTTCACATCAGAGCCACTGAACAAAAATGCCTTGGCCTGGAGCCCACGAATCTGCATTTCAACTACCATACCACCTCGACAAATCTCCCTGCCTTGATTTTTTTTTTTTTTGGCACTGTAAAACAAACAAACAAAAAAATCTCATTGCTTCGTGATTAATAAATCCTCCTGATATACTGTATAAATTGTCCTTTCAGCCAGGGGACTCTCACCCTTAATTTCGGTAGTCAATGTTTAAATTTTATGTACAGGATTGGTTTCTCTCTCATTCTCCCTCTCCACAGCCCACCTTTGGATCACCAGCCTACCAATATTGCAGCGAGGGTGGAATCACAAAAATGTTGTGTCATAGGCCTTTCTTTGGGTTCCAGATTGTATTTAAGTCTGGTAGCCTGGGAAACATCTCAAAAGTCCATAACATGAAGTCTGCCTGTTGTTTCTGAAAGCACAATGTTACCCCAAACAATTGTCACTGTTCTTACCCACAGATTATGGTGGGCTGCCTGTGCCCCCAGGACGTTTTATGGCATGCTCTGAAAACATGAGTTACCTTTTAGGACCTTTAGACTGGCAAGATCTGTTGGAAGTTGTTAGATCAGGTTCTGGAAAAATGGTCTGGGCACGGGCTTTGTGTAGAGCCAAAGAAGTGCTTAAGGGAAAACCTTGAAATAGCAAATGACAGAACTTTCCCTGAAGTTCACAGATGTTCTCTACGAATTCTAGAAGTATGCCAAGAGCTAAATTTCATTTTGGGGGCCTCCTATCAGCAAGCAGACAACGATCAAGAATCAACACTAAACATGTGGTTTGATGTAAATAAAGTTCTCAAAGACCCTCTGTTTGTCATTCTAATAATTGATTACAGCACGATTCTCTATCCCACTCCCAGACCCTGCTGAATTGCTTTGATTCCTTCTGGGGTTCTCAATGTAGAGACTGACATATAGATGCATTAACTTGTCTTTAGCCAGAGGTCTCTCAGGGGCATGTTGTTCCCCTGCTCATGAAAATTATGGTGTTTCTCATGGTCCAGAGATCACTGCATTTTGTAAACTTCTCATTTTTAAAATATAAATGCTATATTTGTACTTTTTTATTGCAAATTTTCAATCTCACTGAATATATCTGAGGTGTTAGTTTTTACTAAGCATAAGGATGTTTCCTTTTAACTCCCTGGATAATAACAGCAGCTAACATTTTTTTAGTGCCTCTCTGTTAATGCCACCTTATATGTCTATTATGGCCTTCAATCCTCAACATAATCCTATGAAAAAGGTTCTATGTTCACCCTCATTTTGCAAATGAGGATAGTGAACAAAGTTCTCATAGCTTTAGAGTGAGGGCCAGAGATGCAATTTCAAAGCAGTCATGCCTAACTATGATGTTACACTCATTCGACAAATATTTGCTGAGTGTCTGCTACATGCTGGGTGCCATGATAGGCACTGAGGATACCACAGTGAACAAAAGAGATAAAGATCCCTACCCTGATGGGGCCCCCATTTTATTTCACATCTATTATGTGAATTTGTGATAATTTGCCTAATTGATTTCTACTGTGGAATGTTTAAACTTTTTTTTAAAGATTTATTTATTTATTTGAGAGAGAGAGAGAGAGAGAGCAAGCATGTGCGGTGGAGGGGGGGCAGTGCAGAGGCGGAGGGAGAAAGAGAATCCCAAGCAGACTCCCCACCGAGCATGGAGCCCCGGAGGGGACTCAATCCCAGGACCCTGAGATCATGACCTGAGCCAAAATCAAGAGCTGGAGGCTTAACCGACTGAGCCACCCAGGCGCCCCTAAACTGTTTTTGATTCAATGCCCTTAAAAAAAAAAATCACACCATGAGGGACAACATTCTGATTTATAAATCTATATCCAACTCTCTGCAATTCCATTAGAAGAGTTTCCCAGAGTAGGAATTATAAAGTTCAACGGTATGAATATTCATTCAAGTTCTTCACACGTATTGCCAGTAACTGTCAGAAAGGGTGTAGTAAGTTACAGTCCCACCAAGTGCAGCAGTTTCCGAGAATGTCCATTTCACCACAACCTTGCCAGCATTGAAGATTCTTTTTCTAACTTTTTAATCCTGTCTACTTGACAGGCATCATGTTCACAGCTCTGCAACAACAAATACCACACTGACTTTGTTTTGTTTAGAGAAAAACGAATGTCACAGGCTTGAAATAGTTGTAAGAATGACAATTTGTTTTAAAAACACCTCACATCCCCTCATAATCAAGTAGAAAAATTCACTACTTCCTTCTTGGTGCATATAAGTTATGTTTATTAAGCTCATCAGTTGTTTCTGAGTAAAGCACAAAGTGCTTATTGACACATGAATCTCTCTGTGGCGCGGCTCATCTGCATTTCCACACCTTTGTACTAGGGAGCCTGTGAGCAATTGGCTCCTTTGGGACTTAGTGACCTCGCCATCCCCGAAGGGATACAAAACTGTGCTGGAATGACGTTGATCTGGCCCTTTTTAGAGTCTTCCTTGAAGGACATCTCTTAATTAGATGTGGCTTCTCCCTTTTTTGGATTTCCAGGCACATTTATATAACTCTGTTATACTATTTAACATACCCAGTCATGTTCAGTGTGTACTTTTCTTTGCTCTCTGACTAGAAACATAAAGTTAACAGCACCTGCCATATAGATCTGTTGAGAGAGTTCAATGAAACAATGCATATAATGCGCTAACTGTGGTACCTGGCACAGAACTACCTTCCACAAATACTTGTGGGTTGAAGGAATGAAGAGTCAATGCACAGTAAATCTTGGACGCTGCTAACTGGTGCAACGTGTATGTAATATTAATCAGAGGAACTTGTGAAAATACCGGATGCAAGCCTCCTCCTTCAGGCACTGCAATGCAATAAGTCTGGGGTGGAGGTCCAGGAATCCAGGTGACTCTGAGACAGGTGGCCTGGAGACTGCACCTGACTTTGAGAATCCTGGGGCCTTGTGAGCTCTGTGGTGGCACCTATTTGCTCTAGTTCCCAGTGTGCAGCAAGTGCTCAAGGACTGTAGCCTCAGTGAATTGCTGGTATTTGGTTGTAGGAGACATTGTTTCTAGACCCATCCATATGAAACAAACAGACAACTGAGGATTCTAAAATGTGTGCGGAACCTTGTAACCTCCCCAATCACAATCTCAAAAACTTAGCCACTGTTGTCCTATTTTTGAATTTCCCTAAGTCTCGTGTTCTTTTATGCCCCCCTCAGCAGCGCCCTGTTTTGAGCACTTGACTACATGCCACTTTTTTTTATTTAATCCTCAGGATCTCTCCGAGAGGGAGGAAACTGAGGCTTGGAGTTTGTTACCTGTCTGGAGTCATATAGCAAGTGCCAGTTTCCAGACTAGGCGTGAGGGACTGCCAAACCTGAGCACATTCCATATAGCTCCCTCCTGAGATGAATGAAAGGAATTGGGGAACTTGGCCTGCTGGGGCAGGTGAGGTGCAGAACTCACTGTCAGTGTGTGTGTGTGTGTGTGTGTGTGCGTGTGTGTGCGGGTTGCCAGCAAATTCCTGATTATAGGCAACCGCATCAAACAGAGGCAATTTTTCCCTTGTAAGTAGATATTACAAATATAGCATATTAAGCAACCCTGACTTCATCCCCACCCAATCAGCCCCTGCCAGTTTGCATGCTACGTATGTACAACATGACTCAAAGGACCCTCAGGCAGTGGGTGGGTTAAAAATCAATCAAACAATAATAATTTTCATAAGTAAGAACTCCCTGGCTTCCCAGTTGGCTGTTCAGTTAGTCCTGAGTCATGAATTTCCTTTTTAGGGTAATATTTACCATAGAGCATGGCTGGTTATAGGGAATACGTAATATCCACTATCTGATGGGAAACTTGTTATTAAAACATTACCTAATGATAGATTTACCTGATAAATAATCCCAAGGATTAAACAATATAGGTTGGCGAGAGACTAGGCAGGGTCTGCAGGGAACAGAAAGATGAATCAGAGTAAACTATGGTTTGGAGGTAAATGACAAGGTGTTTGTCTGGAGCTGGGTGTCAAAATAATCCTAAGTATAATAATTAGACTACAGAGGAGAGAGAAGGAGAGACAGATAGGGACAAAGAGAATGGGAGGAGGAGACAGGATGAACACTGGAATGGGTAATAATCATAATCGTAGGCACTTTTTACTGCACTGTTAGTATACACAGGTATTGGGCTGATCGTCTGACATATATCTTCTTTTTTAGTCTCATGAAAATCCTGGGGGTCACTCCTACTACCATCCCCACTCCTCAGATTCCAGCCAGTATAGCAAAAGGCCTAAAAGCAAAGACCCTGAAGAAAGACTGTCTGAGTTTACATCTCAGCTTCCTATTTGCTAGCTGTGAAACCTTAATATTTTTCTGCCTCAGGCTTCTCATCTGTGAAAGGGAGGTAATGGTAATTTTGCCTACCTTAAAGGGTTGTTTAGGCGACTAAAGTAGTTAGCAAACAAAACCTTTGTAAACTCAATTCAGCTGCTATTTCAAGCTGAAGAATCTGAGGTCAGAAGTTAAATCACTTGCCCAGGTCACAAAACTATGAAATGGCAGAGCTGGGATTTGAATCTAGATCTGTCTGATTCCAGCCCCAATATGCTTTCAACCTTTATGCTTTGGTGGATGGGAGCAATAATGGTGGGCACTAAAGAGACATCACAGAGTATGTTTCCCAAGCACATGATGTCAACCATTTGAGTCAAATCACCTCAAATTTATGGACCATTTTATAAACATAGGATACAATCTCAAAGCAACCCTAGAGATCACCTCATCCAAAGATTGCAAACTGTCAGCTTAGGGACCTCTCTCTCTCTCTTTCTTTTTTCATTTCAAATTTTTTTTTTTTTAGAGAGAGGGCACCTGGGTGTCTCAGATGGCCAAAAGCGTCTGCCTTTGGCTCAAGTCATGATCTCCAGGTCCTGGGATTAAGTCCTGCATCAGGCTCCCAGGTCAGTGGGGAGTCTGCTTCTCCCTCTGCCTCTCCTCCTGCTTGTGCTCTCTCTGCCTCTCTCTCTCTTAAATGAATAAATAAGATCTTAAAAAAGAGAGAGAGAGCACACGCAGGGAGAGGCTGTGGGAGAAAGAGAGAGAGAATCTTAGGCAGGCGCCATACTCAGTGCAGAGTCCAATGTGGGGCTTGATCTCATGACCCTGAGATCACAACCTAAGCCAAAATCAAGAGTTGGACGCTTAATGAACTGAGATACCCAGGTACCCCAGGGACCTCTCATTTTCTAGAGATATGTTGTGTTTGGCTGCCTAGTGTTGGTTGGTGCAGAGCTATGAAAATTTTTGAATAAGTTACCAAAACTACAAATTGTCAGACTTAACAAGAAAACCTGGACTGAAATTTTCTCTAAAAAAGCTGGAGTGTCTGGACCCATATCCCTAAATGCAATAGTCAGTTATACTCAGCCACCTGAATATATTCTCACCACTTCCTACTGTCTCTTGCATCTGGCTCACTTCACTCAATTGTGTCTTCTTGACAGCCTGTTGAATATGGGATACCAGAACCCATGCTCTCTGAACCTCCTTTCTTCAGACTCGATACCTAGATCAGTGAATTTTTCCAGAGGGGCGAGTTTTTATTCTCCCCACAGCTTGGCCCCCTCTTCTGAACCTTGCATTTCTTCAAGTTCTTCTTACAGAATGGGACTCTGAGAACTGAGTTCCCTGAGCTGACCAGCGCAGAGTACTGGGAGGAAGCTTACTCACATCTTTTGAGATCTTCTGAGATCTCCCATCAGAGCTTCTCCTGTAGACTAGCCTTACAGGTCGGTGAGGCCTTCCTGGTGACAAGGAAGCCCAGGCTCTCCAAGGACCTTGGTCTGCCCAACCTGGGCACTTGAGAAGACTCTTGCCTGAGGTTATCTGATGCTACAGCCACACAGTCATGCTGTTTCTCTGCTTCTGCAATTTTCAGTGTTTCCTCTTCCATTACATAGTCAAGCCCATCTTGCGCAGGTGTTGACAAGATCATAGCAACACCACTTAGCTTGTATGGTTGCAAACAGTGACTCCCAGCTGACCTCAGACAGTGTTGCTTCCTTCAGGAGCCTCAAACTCAAAGCTGAGCAAAGCACCAGCACTCGTGAATACCTCCTTTGTGCCAGGCTCTGTGCTGCTGCTGAGTCACCATGGAGAAGTGATGCTAACCTTGTTTCTAGCACCAGTTTATCTCATTTAATCTTCAGAATAATCTCCTTACTACTCTGTGAGGTTATGTATTGGGATCCCCATTTTCCAGGCAGAGAAACTGAGGCTGTGCAAGTTTACTATCTTGTCCAATGACAAGTCATCATAATCCCAAAGTTCTGTGCTCTTACCTTCTGGCAAGGATAAAACCTCAGATCTGTGCAACAGAGGAGGGAGCATTAGAAATGCTCTGTGAGATAGGAGGTGGTTCAAAAGAAGAAGAGCTGATACCTGACCGATGGGATCAGGAAGAACACATGGAGGGGTGAAGTGGAAGGCATCCTTGAGAAACAGGGAAGGTCCTCATGGGGGAAGAGAAGATTACATATGGAGGCCACAGCAATATGAAGTCTCAGTGGTGGACAATCTTGACATATGTCATTTAGTTTACCTGGCCTGGGACATCTTCGTAGGAAAAAAGAAAAAGAAAAGGCCAGATTTTGAGGGTGCTTGGACTGTCACATGGAGAGGCTGGGACCAAAACACCCTGGGGAATCTTGGACAGAGTTTAACAGTGACTAGTCATAATTGTTAGCCCCAGAGAGACTCTCTCTCCTCCTGCCCTTCCTCTTTCCATTGTTGGGCCCTCTTGCCAGAGATGGGCCCTAGTGTGGGGGTGGTAGGAGATGGCTCCTGTAGTAGAAAATGCTTTGGAGCTTTGGAGATTACTTCCAGCTCAAACAGGAAGGGTTAAACACTATTCATGGAGAAGGGAGCATTTGACCAGTGACATGGAGGACAGATGCGGTGTCGGCACTCAGAGATGAGGGCAAAGGACAACCCAGGTGGAGAAACCAGTGCGAGCAAAGGGACGGGGCAAGAATTTAGCAAGCACACTTGGGGAACAGGGACTAATTTACTCTTCTGAAATGGAAGGTGTATGAGGGGGTGAGGTGTGACGTGGGTATAAAGGCAGGAATAGTAGTGTTGATAAATGTCACGCTAAGGAGACTTTATCTAATTAAAAAGGGAGGCCTGGGAGGATTTTGAGCAAGGGAGTGATATTGATGTCTTGAACAACAGCGTGCAGGATGGATGGAGGACAGGGAAGGATGGACTTGAGACAGATACCAAAGAGAAAGTTGGCCCAACCCTTCTCTTCCCGTGAGGTGTGGTGAGTATGTGAACTAGGACAGAGGGCCGTGACCTCAACCTTGGGCATCAGGAGGACTGCAGCCTGGCCGTCAACAGGACATATTCTTGTCAGTAATATCACTTATTTCGCTGTTCTCTTCTGCCTTCCTCTTGCCCCTCCACCTGCTCCTTCTCTCTTCCTCCTCTTCTGTAATTACTTACCTCTTAATAGTCCTCTCAGATTTATTTTCACAGCCGTTTCCTCACTGGGATGTTTTTGAATTTTGACTTTTTTCAACTCTGTAAGAATTAGGATTGGACTCTTGCAGAGTAACAAAAACTCCAAAATAACAGCGAAGCTCCTTTCTCTCTCATGCAGGTAGGTCGAACAGACCTAGTGCGGAGTTCCCAGGCTCTTGCTACCCTCCTGCACTGCCATGCTCAGCCCATGGCTCCCACCTTGAGTCAAGATGGCTCTCAAGCTTTCCCCAATAGATCTGTTTCTCAGGCAGGAGGATGGCAGAAGAGGACACTCCCTGGAATTTGCACTCTTCAGTTCTGCATACTTCGAATTAGCAGACCTCATCCCATTACCACACTGCAGGGTCAGAGAGACGGGAAAAGGAGGGCTCTATTCTGGGCTATTATTTGCTAGAGTTGAGACCTGTTAGCGTGGCAGAAAGAGAGCTACTCCCTGTCAGCCGGTTCTGGGGTCCGTGCAGAGTGAGTCAATTGCATCTCACGTGAAGCCATCCCCCAGCAAACATTTTCTCACCACTGCCCTGGAAGTCCTGTGCTAGGTGCTCTCAGGGCTGTGGAGAATTACCGAGTGGTATATGAGCTGCAGATGCCTACACACTTATCTACTGTAAAATCTTGGAGCTGGAAGAGGTGGTAGGGGACGTCCATCCCAGTCCAGTCTGTCTTCTCTTCCATCTTAAAGAAATCATCTGCAGCTTCTGCTTGCACATGTCCAGAGTTGGGGGCTACGTCTGACGCGGCTTGCTACATGACTCACAACACTCACTGCTTACACCGAACAATATCTGCCTCCCGGGAACTTCTACCCAATAGGCCTGGTTAGGCTAGGGAACCGGTCTTGCTTATTCCTCACTCTAAAAAAGAACTCATTTGCTATGTGAAGGCAGCTCTCACGTCTGTCTGTCCATCTGTTTGTCCTCTGCTTTCCCAACCAGTCCCCTCCTTCCTAGAGGGGGTGTGCCATATGGCGAAGCTGACATGCTTTGGAGTCGTCAGGGCTGGCTCTCTTACCAGCTTACTTGATCTTGAGCAAATGACTTACACTTTCTGAGCCTTTATTTCTCCATGTGTAAAATGAGGCTGATGTTAGCCACCTCGTGAGATTATTATTGTGAGGCTTAAATGAGCTAATGAATGCAAAGCACAGAGCTCGACACCAAATACAGCAGTGATAGTCATTACTACCATCTTCATAATTAATAATAACAAAACATCTCTGGCTCCTCTTCCCTCTTGAGGTATTAGATAATAGGAGAAGAAACTTTGAACACTTTGGGGGGAAATTAGCATAAAAGTACCACCCAGGATTGTGACCAGGAGCCACGATTTTTTGCTCCCTTTACCCATTTCACTGTGTTGCTGATGCTGTCCATAGAAAATCACCTCCTGGGGTCTATGGTTTGCTCCCTCCGTTTGCAAACTGCCTCTTGGGAAACTCCATCTGTTATGATGGGCATCGGCATTCCTGGGCGAATTTGCTGTTATTGTTAGCAGAAACAGTCAGAACACAAGTACACAAACATATTGAAGTACTCAAAGTCTGTCTGCCTTGTAGAAAGAAAAGGAATCAGGAAGCCTGGGTCCTGATATCTACCTTAACACTAGCTGCCTGGGTGACCAGGGATGAGTCAAAGGGCCCCTCCAGGCCTCTGATTTTTGACAGTCTGCTCAGCAGCAGCATCCTGTGACCAGAGAAAGGATTACCATGGCTTGTGTTCCCCTGGAGTCTCTCTCCCCACCTAGGGCTAGTCCAGGTAGGACCATTATCTGGGCGGAGGCTGGGTGCATGCCCAGGCAGCCCTGCTTGGTCTGTGAGCCAGGCAGAGCCCGCCTGCTACCAGGGTGTGATTGTTCTTGTGATTTGGCAACACCCAGCAAACGTGTCCCATCAGGGCTGAACTAAAAATAGGTCCTGTGCTATGGGGCCCAGGAAAATTAGCGGCCTAGCACACACAAGGTTGGCTAACCAGGCAGAACCAAGTGGCCACCACCATTTTAGGGGCATAATGGCTAAAGAGAGACGTTTTGGCTCATTTTCCCACGAGCATCCTCCTTCCCCGCCCTCCTCCTGCACCACACCCACACAAGGGCCAGAGCCTTACTCTCCCTTTCCTCCCACGCCTCTGCTTCTGGAAACACTGACTTTTGCAGAGGTGCTGCATGTGGCCACAGTGTACTGGAAAGAGCTGGTGTTCAGGCATCAGTGGATGTCGGTTCAAATCCTGGCTCTGCTATTTTCTGCTGTTTGAACAGGAGCATGTGCTCCTCTCGAGCATCAGTTGTTTTGGCCATAGAATGCTGTTCATTGCACCTGCTGCTAAGGGTTGTTAGGAATACGAAAAGCAACATGTGACTCAAGCAATGATTCAAGAAATTTATCACGCATCTGAATCACCTGGGTTGGGGGAATCTTGTGAAAACTGAGGCTGCGGAGTCCTGCCCCCAGGTTTCTGATTCAGTGGGTCTGGATGGTACTTATTTTCTTCCTAACAAGTTGCCTGGTGATGTTTATGCTGCTGGGGCCACTGGGTTAAGGGTGAAAGTGTGTGAATTCTGGAGTCATACCGCTAGGGTTCAACCCCTGGTCCTGCCACCTCTAGCAGAGTGATTTCAGGCAAGTTTCTAAACCTTATCTGGAAAATGCGGGATTAATCATTCCTACTGTATAGTGTTGATATGAGGATTAAGTGAGTTAATTCGTTTACAGCACTTAACAGAGGGTCTGGCAAACAGCAAGTCTGAGTAAACATTAACTTTTATTAGTATCACAGAGTTTGCAGAGAATATGAGTTCAGTACATGGTTCTTTTTCTCTCTCTGCCTGTTGTGGTTGTTGGCTTTGCTGGAATCTGTCTCCATGCTGCCCCTCCCAGGGTCTTTGTGTTCTGAGCCCTGCCTTCTGGGAGGGCTTATACTGGGAGGATTTGGGGCATGGAGGAGCACAGACTGAATGTCAAAGATTAGAGATCAAAGAAGAGCCTGAAGCCCTCAGGCTGAACGGGCTTAGCCAAGAGGATTCAGTCAAGAGGGGCAGAACTGAAAGTAGACCCAGGTTTCCTGACTTCTCAGCCAGAACACTTTCCACAGCATCGTGGTGCCTCCCTAGAGGCAGCCTGGCTACCCCCAAGTGTGCTTAGGGAAGAGCCAGCTCGCCGCCCCACGCCTGCACTGTGGCTGGGCACTTGGGTTGTTTCTCCTGTAACTGTTTATGATTGAGGAAGACACAGCTGTAAACATCTAACATCTGAGTATCAATGACTATTTTCTTTTGGGCTTTTTTTCCCTGGGCTTATGTCCTCAGAGTGGAATTGCTGCGTCAAAAAGTACAGACAGTGTTATAGCTAGAAGAAATCTAGACATAGCAACTCTTCCAGGGGAAAGAGCTTCTCATTTCCCAGAAAGCGTAAAATGGCTGGGGATGTTGGTGTTTGAAGCAAGTTAGGGAGTTCAAGGAGGGCCCCGAGCTGAACCTTCAAATCAGCGGTGGACACAGCTGTGGGCGAGAGAAGGGAGATTGGAACTAGGAGGGGGATGCCTGGCAACCACTGATAATTTTCCCCCAAATGGTGCTGAGACTAGTGCTTCACAGATATTAATGTGCACAGGAATTCTGAGGATCTTGTTCATATGCAGATGGGGGTGCCCAAGAGTCTGCATGTCTTTTTTTTTTTTTAAAAGATTCTTATTGATTGATTGATCGATTGATTGATTTCATGCATGAGAGTTGGGGGGAGAGACAGCGGGAGAGAGAATCCCAAGCAGACTCCAGATGAACGTTTAGCTTAGCTCAGAGCCCCACTCAGGGCTCGATCTCATGACACAGAGATCATGACCTGAGCTAAAAATCAAGAGTCAGATGTTTAACTGACTGTGACACCCCGCTGCCCCAAGTCTGCGTCTCTAATAAGGTCCAGATGATGCAGTGTCTGCTGATCCATGAACCAAACTTTTAAGTAGCAAGAGTTTAGGTTACCCTACATTTGTTCATGCTATTCCTCTGCCTAACCCACCATTGCCACTATTTTTCAGATCAAGCTCCAAACACTTCCCTGGACTGAGTTCACTGGGTTGAGCTAAGTGCTCCTTTTCTCCTGTATGTATGACTATTGCAGCATTGATCATGCTGCACTAAAATGTCCATCCCTTCCTGAGGGCATGGACCAGCATTATTCACCACTATATTCCCAACAGCTAGCACAATGCCAATCATGGTTTGGACCTAATTATTATGATTGGGTAAGTGAGGGGCACCTGGGTGGCACAGCGGTTAAGCGTCTGCCTTCGGCTCAGGGCGTGATCCCGGCGTTATGGGATCGAGTCCCACATCAGGCTCTTCCGCTATGAGCCTGCTTCTTCCTCTCCCACTCCCCCTGCTTGTGTTCCCTCTCTCGCTGGCTGTCTCTATCTCTGTCGAATAAATAAATAAAATCTTTAAAAAAAAAAATGATTGGGTAAGTGAATGGGTAAATGGGTAGGTGGGTGGATGGATGGATGGATGGATGGATGGATGGATGGATGGATGGTTGGATGGACAGATTAATAAATGGCTGTAAGGAGAGGGAAGTAGGAAGTAATGGGTTAGGAAAAGCATGGTGAACAATCAGATTTGGCCTCAAGATTATTATTGTCTAACTAGACCATTTACTGAAAGCCCAGAGTCAGTGACCCTCCTCTGATCCTTGCCAACTTTTTGCCCTCAGAATGCCAACCCTGAACCAAGAATGAACTCAGATAAATGAATAAGATCCAGAAAGCTTAGAGGTGCCTCACAGGGTAGCTCTAATAAATACCAGAAAACAAAAAGCAGGTGTTGGCAATCTTCCTTTTGCCCAAAGAGTTATTTACACAAGTTTTCAAAGCAATCCCCTTCATCGCTTTTACATGCCTATTACATGGTTCTCTACAGAGAAAGGTCTGGAGTTGGTTAGCTCAGTGGATTAGAGAGTAAGTCCCTCAAAGCCAAGGGCAATGTGAGCCTTTTCCCTTCCTCTGCTCAAGGCTGCAGGCTGACTGCCCAGTCCTGGCCGGGGGCACTGTGGTCCTGCTTGGTCCCAGTGATTGAGAGTGGTCAGTGTGAATCCACCACTCAAAATGGTAGGTGGTGCCATGAAGAAGAATGAACTTGCGTTTTGATATTAGACAGCCCCAGGAATGAAACATGGATACTTCATTCCCTCACCAACTGTATAATCTTTCAAAAAATTTTTTTCTTATTTTGAAATAATTTCAAACTTACAGAGAAGTTGCAAGCAAAGTACAGGAAACTCCTGTGTACCCTTTGCCTGTATTTACCAATTTTTAATATTTCCTACATTTGCTATTTCATTCTCTGCCTTCTAATTTTTTGTTTCAGTCCCTCTGATTGAAGATGATAAACGTTCATCAAAAAGAAAAAATTACATTCTGAAACAAAAATGTTCTGAAACAAAAAATTAAAATAAAAAGTTATTCAAAAGTCACAAAATTAAATACATGTAAAAGAAATATAAGTAAACTTACAATGGAATTTTTTGTAAGTTTGTAGCATTTATACTTTCTGGAGTTATTCAAGCTTAAAAATGCACTCAGATATTTGGGATACTCTGTGATGTTATATAATGTATAAGTTATGTTTTGGAGCCACTGGGGAGTAGATTGCATATATCATACCACATATATCATACCTCTTAGTACTTTAGGGTGGACTAACTAAGAACACGGACATTTTCTTATATAACCTCAGGTATAGTTTCAGAAACTTTAACATTAATAAAATGTTTATATATACAGTCTGTATTCCAGTGTCTTCAATTGTACCAATAATGGCTTTTTCTTCCCCTCCAGTATGTAATTACTTGGTGCATTTATTTCTCTTTGTATTCAGTTTTACATTTTTCTTGTTGATTTAATTTTTTCACTGTGTAGAACATGAACATGCTTCCAAAGTCAAAACTATACAAAAAGCTGGACTCAGAGAAGTGTCCTTCCTCCCTCATCCTTCCTACATCATTCCCTCAGCCTCTTGTGGACAACTAATTTTATTGATTTCTGGTTTATTACTCTGTATTTTTTTTTTTTTGCAAAAATAAGCAGACAGATACATGTGTGTTTTCTTATTTCTCCTTCTTTTTTACACCAAGGGTCATACCCTACCTATACACTTTTGCACTTCCTTTTTTTTTCCCTAAAAGTCACTGCATGTCCATTCATGGAGATGTGCCTGACTTTTTTACATGTGAGTATTTGTGGTAGATTATCATGGCCACAAATTATTTGCTGCTTCTCCCTGAAAAAGCTGGAGTGTATTTCCTCTCCCCTTGAATTGGGGATGACTTTGTGAATTGTTTTGAGCAATGCATGTCGTGTAAGTGATGTCCTAGAACTTCCAAACACAGACCTTCAAAAGACTATGTGCTTGTTTTCTTACACTTGGAAGGCATCCACCATCTTGTAAAGAAGCTTAGCCTGGACTGCCGAGGGATAATAATTCATTAAGGTGGAGAGTGGGTCTGGAGAACAAGAGAGCAACTTGCTGTTTCAGCACCAGCTGAGCTCCCAGCTGAATATGCTCAGCTGAGTGGACTCAGAATATAGCACAGGAAGAACCACCCAACTGAGCCTAGTCTTACTCACAGAATCATAAATAATAAGTTGTATTTTTAACCTGCTAAGTTTTGAGTTAGATGGTTACAAAATGAAAATGAAACAATAGTACTCTACCATGGGCATGCCCAATCTTCTATGTTTGGGCATTTAGGTAGTCTTTGCAACTGCAAATAATTCTTCAGTAAATAACGTTATGCATATGTATTCTGTATTATTGGAGGTCTATCTTTAGGGTGAAATTCTGGAAGTGGGATTGCTGGATTGCAGAAAAATGCAGTTATTTTGTTATATATCACAAGTTTCTCTCTCTAGGGAGTATATAATTTTGCACTTCTACCAGCAACGTCTGCTTGCGATTGTTTCTCGAGCTTTTGAATTTTTGCCAATCTGGTGTGTAAGAAATGGTATCTTCGTATAGTTTTAATGTGCATTTGTATTATTATGTATGTTATCTATTGTTGCATAATAATTTATCCCAAAAATTTAGAGCCTTAAAACAATAAAAAATTATTGTCTCACAGTTTTTGTGAGTCAGAGTTTGACCTGTGGTTTGGCTGGTGCCTGTAGCTCAGGGTCTCTCACAAATCTGTGACCAAGCTGTTGACTGTGGTTGCAGTCACCTCACAGCTCAACTAGGGGAGGATCCATTTCCATATACTTGGTCACAAACAGGTCTCAACTGTTACCAAAGATTGGGATCTTTCCCTGCATATTTTCAGACCACAATGCTTTGAAACTTGAACTCAATCACAAGAGGAAATTTGGAAAGAACTCAAATGCATAGAGGCTAAAGAGCCTTCTACTAAAGAATGAATGGGTCAACCAGGAAATTAAAGAAAAATTAAAAAAAAATTATGGGAACAAAGGAAAATGAAAACGCAACTGTTCAAACCTTTGGAATTCAGCAAAGACAGTCCTAAGAGGGAAGTATATGGCAATACAAGCCTTTCTCAAGAAACAAGAAAGGTCTCAAATACACAACCTAACCTTACACCTAAAGGAGCTGGAGAAAGAAGAGCAAATAAAGCCTAAACCCATCAGGAGAAGAGAAATAATAAAGATTAGAGCAGAAATCAATGAAATAGAAACCAAAGAACAGTAGAACAGATTCACAAAACTAAGAGCTGGTTCTTTGAAAGAATTAGTCAGATTGATAAACCCTTAGCCAGACTTACCGAAAAGAAAAGAGAAAGGACCCAAATAAATAAAATCATGAATGAAAGAGGAGAGATCACAACCAACACCAAAGAAATACAAACAATTATAAGAACATATTATGAGCAAATATACCTACCTACCTACCAAAACTGAAATAGGAAAAACTAGAAAACCTGAACTTACCCAAAATCAGCAAGGATATTGAAACAGTAATCAAAACCTCCCAACAAACAAGCGTCCAGGGCCGAAAGGCTTCCCAGGGGAATTCTGCCAAACATTAAAAGAAGAATTAATACCTATTCTTCTGAAGCTGTTTCAAAAAACAGAAATGGAAGGAACACTTCCAAGCTCTTTCTATGAAACCAGCATTACCTTGATCCCAAAAATCAGAAAAAGACCCCACCAAAAAGGAGAATTACAGACAAATATCCCTGAAGAACAAGGATGCAAAAATTCTCACCAAGATACTAGCCAAGAGGATACAACAGTACATTAAAAGGATTATTCACCACGACCAACTGGGATTTACTCCTGGGCTGCAAGTGTGGTTCAATATCCACAAATCAATCCATGTGATACATCACATTAATAAAAGAAAGGACAAGAACCATATGATCCTCTCAATAGATGCAGAAAAAGCATTTGACAAAATAGAGTATCCTTTCTTGATTAAAACTTTTCACAGTGTAGGGATGGAGGGAACATACGTCAATATCATAAAAGCCATATACAAAAAGCCCACAGCGAATATCATTCTCAATGGGAAAAAACTGATAGCTTTTCCCCTAAGGTCAGGAATGCAGCGGATGTCCACTATCACCATTCTTGTTCAACATAGTACTAGAAGTCCTAGCCTCAGCAATCAGAAAACAAAAAGAAAAAAAAAAAAGGCACCCCAATTGGCAAAGAAGAAGTGAAACTTTTACTCTTTGCAGATGACATGATAGTCTATGTGGAAAACCTAAAAGACTCCACCCCAAAATTGCTAGAACTCATACAGGATTCAGCAAAGTAGCAGGATATAAAAATCAATGCACAGAAATCAGTTGCATTTCTATACAGTAACAATGAGACAGAAAAAAGAGAAACTAAGGAGTCGATCCCATTTACAATTATGCTAAAAACCATTAGATACCTAGGAAGAAACCTAACCAAAGAGGCAAAGGATCTCTGCTCAGAAAGCTATAGAACACTCATGAAAGGAATTGAGGAAGACACAAAGAAATGGAAAAACATTCCATGCTCATGGATTGGAAGAACAAATGTCGTTAAAATGTTATGCTACCTAGATTAATCTACACATTCAATATAATCCCTATCAAAACACCATCAACTTTTTTCACAGAGCTGGAACAAATAATCCTAAAATTTGTATGGAACCAGAAAAGGCCCTGAATAGCCAAAGGACCGTTGAAAACAAAAACCAAAGCTGGGGGCATCACAATTCTGGACTTCAAGCTGTACTACAAAGCTATAATCATCAAGACAGCATGGTTTTGGCACAAAAACAGACACATAGATCAATGGAACAGAATAGAGAACCCAGAAATGGACCCTCAACTCTATGGTCAACTAATCTTTGACAAAGCAGGAAAGAATATCCAATGGAAAAAAGTCTCTTCAACAGATGCTTTTGGGAAAATTGGACAGCCACATGCAGAAGAATGAAGCTGGACCATTTTCTTATGCCATACACAAAAATAGACTCAAATTGATGAAAGGCCTAAATGTGAGACAGGAATCCATCAAAATCCTAGAGGAGAACACATGCAGCAACCTCTCTGACCTTGGCTGTAACAACTTCTTGATAGACACCTCTCCAAAAGCAAGGGAAACAGGCAAAAATGAACTATTGGCACTTCATCAGGATAAAAACCTTTTGCACAGAAAAGGAAACAGTCAACAAAACCAAAAGACAAATGACAGAATGTGAGAAGATATTTGCAAATGTCTTATCAGATAAAGTGCTAGTACCCAATCTATAAAGAACTTATCAAATTCAACACCCAAAGAACAAGTAATCCAATCAAGAAACGGGTAGAAGACATGAACACATTTCTCCAAAGAAGACATACTGATGACCAACAGACACATGAAAACAATGCTCAATGTCACTCGACATCAGGGAAATACAGATCAAAACCACAATGAGATACCACCTCACACCAGTCACAATGGCTAAAATGAACAGATGTTCAGAAAATGACAGATGTTGGCAAGGATGCGGAGAAAGAGGAACCCTCTTACACCGTTGGGAATGTAAGCTGGTGCAGCCACTCTGGAAAACAGTATGGAGGTTCCTCAAAAAGTTGAAAATAGAGCTACCCTACAGCCCAGCAATTCCACTACTAGGTATTTACCTCAAAGATACAAATGTAGTGATCCAAAGGGGCATTGCACTCCAATGTTTATAGCAGCAAGGTCCACAATAGCCAAACTATGGAAAGAGCCCAGATGTGGTATATATACGTATATATGTGTATATATATACACACATACATATATATACACACACACACACACACAATGGAATACTACTCAGCCATAAAAAATGAAATCTTGCCATTTGCGGTGACATGGATGGAGCTCAGAGGGTATTATGCTAAGCGAAATAAGTCAACCAGAGAAAGACAATTACTATATGATCTCACTGATGTGTGGAATTTAAGAAAGAAAACAGAGGATCATAGTGGAGGAGAGGGAAAAATAAAAAAAAGACAAAATCAGAGAGGGAGACAAACCATAAGAGACTCTTACTCATAGGAAAGAAACTGAAGGTTGGTGGAGGGGAGGGTGGGGATGGGGTAACTGGGTGATGCAATGTTACTATGTCAAATGTATCTCAATAAAGCTGAAAAAAAGATACTTAAAAATTCAAGTAGTCAAATTTACCAATTTTTTTAAATCACATCTTAATTTTGAGTCATAGAAAATCTTTCTCTATACCCAATCTATAGGGAATTCATCCATGTTTTCTCCTTGTACTTGTATAGTTTCATTATTTTCCATTTAGATCTCTGATGCATTTGGAATTTATTGTTGTATATAATGTGAGGAATGGATCTAATTTTATTTTTTTTCACATGTCTTACTAGTTGTTGCAACACCATCTATTAAAAAGTCCATTTTTGTCCTCATGATTCAAGTTAATTCTGAACTCCATCGATGATTGGGTCTATTTCTGGACTTCTTAATCTATTCTATTGGTTTGTCTATTCATATCATAGTACAAGACTATTTTAGTTACAGTGGCTTTGCAGATGTTTCATATTTGGTAGGACTCTTAGCTCTTACCTTTCACTGTCTTCCTAGTTATTTTTGTATGCTTCTTATTCCAGAAGAGTTTTAGTATCAGCTTATTTAGCTCCCCCTAAAACAATTTGTTGGTATTTTTTATTGGAATTACTACAGGTTANCTATGTGGAAAACCTAAAAGACTCCACCCCAAAATTGCTAGAACTCATACAGGATTCAGCAAAGTAGCAGGATATAAAAATCAATGCACAGAAATCAGTTGCATTTCTATACAGTAACAATGAGACAGAAAAAAGAGAAACTAAGGAGTCGATCCCATTTACAATTATGCTAAAAACCATTAGATACCTAGGAAGAAACCTAACCAAAGAGGCAAAGGATCTCTGCTCAGAAAGCTATAGAACACTCATGAAAGGAATTGAGGAAGACACAAAGAAATGGAAAAACATTCCATGCTCATGGATTGGAAGAACAAATGTCGTTAAAATGTTATGCTACCTAGATTAATCTACACATTCAATATAATCCCTATCAAAACACCATCAACTTTTTTCACAGAGCTGGAACAAATAATCCTAAAATTTGTATGGAACCAGAAAAGGCCCTGAATAGCCAAAGGACCGTTGAAAACAAAAACCAAAGCTGGGGGCATCACAATTCTGGACTTCAAGCTGTACTACAAAGCTATAATCATCAAGACAGCATGGTTTTGGCACAAAAACAGACACATAGATCAATGGAACAGAATAGAGAACCCAGAAATGGACCCTCAACTCTATGGTCAACTAATCTTTGACAAAGCAGGAAAGAATATCCAATGGAAAAAAGTCTCTTCAACAGATGCTTTTGGGAAAATTGGACAGCCACATGCAGAAGAATGAAGCTGGACCATTTTCTTATGCCATACACAAAAATAGACTCAAATTGATGAAAGGCCTAAATGTGAGACAGGAATCCATCAAAATCCTAGAGGAGAACACATGCAGCAACCTCTCTGACCTTGGCTGTAACAACTTCTTGATAGACACCTCTCCAAAAGCAAGGGAAACAGGCAAAAATGAACTATTGGCACTTCATCAGGATAAAAACCTTTTGCACAGAAAAGGAAACAGTCAACAAAACCAAAAGACAAATGACAGAATGTGAGAAGATATTTGCAAATGTCTTATCAGATAAAGTGCTAGTACCCAAAATCTATAAAGAACTTATCAAATTCAACACCCAAAGAACAAGTAATCCAATCAAGAAACGGGTAGAAGACATGAACACATTTCTCCAAAGAAGACATACTGATGACCAACAGACACATGAAAACAATGCTCAATGTCACTCGACATCAGGGAAATACAGATCAAAACCACAATGAGATACCACCTCACACCAGTCACAATGGCTAAAATGAACAGATGTTCAGAAAATGACAGATGTTGGCAAGGATGCGGAGAAAGAGGAACCCTCTTACACCGTTGGGAATGTAAGCTGGTGCAGCCACTCTGGAAAACAGTATGGAGGTTCCTCAAAAAGTTGAAAATAGAGCTACCCTACAGCCCAGCAATTCCACTACTAGGTATTTACCTCAAAGATACAAATGTAGTGATCCAAAGGGGCATTGCACTCCAATGTTTATAGCAGCAAGGTCCACAATAGCCAAACTATGGAAAGAGCCCAGATGTGGTATATATACGTATATATGTGTATATATATACACACATACATATATATACACACACACACACACACAATGGAATACTACTCAGCCATAAAAAATGAAATCTTGCCATTTGCGGTGACATGGATGGAGCTCAGAGGGTATTATGCTAAGCGAAATAAGTCAACCAGAGAAAGACAATTACTATATGATCTCACTGATGTGTGGAATTTAAGAAAGAAAACAGAGGATCATAGTGGAGGAGAGGGAAAAATAAAAAAAAGACAAAATCAGAGAGGGAGACAAACCATAAGAGACTCTTACTCTTAGGAAAGAAACTGAAGGTTGGTGGAGGGGAGGGTGGGGATGGGGTAACTGGGTGATGCAATGTTACTATGTCAAATGTATCTCAATAAAGCTGAAAAAAAGATACTTAAAAATTCAAGTAGTCAAATTTACCAATTTTTTTAAATCACATCTTAATTTTGAGTCATAGAAAATCTTTCTCTATACCCAATCTATAGGGAATTCATCCATGTTTTCTCCTTGTACTTGTATAGTTTCATTATTTTCCATTTAGATCTCTGATGCATTTGGAATTTATTGTTGTATATAATGTGAGGAATGGATCTAATTTTATTTTTTTTCACATGTCTTACTAGTTGTTGCAACACCATCTATTAAAAAGTCCATTTTTGTCCTCATGATTCAAGTTAATTCTGAACTCCATCGATGATTGGGTCTATTTCTGGACTTCTTAATCTATTCTATTGGTTTGTCTATTCATATCATAGTACAAGACTATTTTAGTTACAGTGGCTTTGCAGATGTTTCATATTTGGTAGGACTCTTAGCTCTTACCTTTCACTGTCTTCCTAGTTATTTTTGTATGCTTCTTATTCCAGAAGAGTTTTAGTATCAGCTTATTTAGCTCCCCCTAAAACAATTTGTTGGTATTTTTTATTGGAATTACTACAGGTTAATAAATTAGCTAAGAGTGGACTGACATCTTGGTGATGATGAGACGTCTCAACCAAGAACAAGAAGAGCTGTTTTTCCATTCTTTCAAGCCTACTTGTGTGTCTTTCAAGTGTGTCTTACGGTTTTCTTCGTATAATTTCTGAACACTTCTTATTAAAAATTCAGTAATCTTAAGCCAGTTACTTCGTTCTTCTGAATCTCCTGCTTCTCCTCCATAGAAAAGTGGGGTTATATTACCTTCTTTGAAGAGTGACTATGAAAAGTAAATGAGGCGAATTGCAAAATAAGTGCTGTGTAGATCCCAGTTACCTTACTTCTTCCTTTGAAGCTCATGCTCGTTCTTGAGGGGCATAATTTGTCACATATCTCTAGTAAGGACATCATCTAGTTCAGTCAACAAGTCAATCAATATTGTGGAGCTCACCATGTACGAGGGGCTACAAAAGTTGCTGGGAATATCATGGTGAGGATATCAAACATGATTCCTGCTCTCACAGAGCTTCTGGTTCATGAACATTTCCCATTAATCATATGAAATTTTATAAAATCAAACTGCAAGGCCAATTAGCAAGCCAGGCCCTGCAAGTCAACAGATTCTAAAATGACGCAGCATAGGGAAGTGGAGGCTTTAAATACACTTTCATAATCCACATCCCAGTTTGAGTCACCATGCAAGCAGGTATTACTAAAATAAGAGAGAATCAGAACTAAAAGGAACACATGGAGGAGGGAAGGACAGTGGGTCATGATCTGACCGGGTTCACACAATTAATGAGTGACTGAGCTGGGACTGGAAACTGGGTATCCAGGCTCCCAGGCTGGGACACTTTCCAACATGCACCCACTGTCATTCTATTTGCCATCTGCATCTCTTGTCACTGCCACATACGTTATCAAGGTTTCAGCTATCCGTGCGGGTCGTCCAGGGAACATTGGCCATAAATGAACAGCACATTTCTAGGAAAGACCTGATAACACCGGGGTCATTACATCACGAGGTTGCAACTCAACAAAAAAAGCAATTTAACAAAACTATACTGAATGGGAATGTGGATCAAATGAAACAAAACTAGAATCATTTTAGCTAGTAGTATAGGACTGTCAGAAATCAAACAGATACGATAATTTACTGCCTGTGTGACCTTTACCTGGCTGTTTAATTTCACTGAGCTTTGTTGTTTCTTACCTCAAAAATGGGCATGTACCCGTGAGCTCTGTGGAAGAGACTACTCATTTCTCAGCTTGGTTTTCCCCTTCCTCTGTAGTAACAGAAGCACCAGTTCTTAGCTCAACCAATGATGTGTGAAAGGAAGACTATTTTTCCTTAGTTTTCACTGTAGCTAGGCGTGGTCATATGACTAAACTCTGCCTAGTGGGATGCCAGGAGAAATGTTAAGCCCAGCCTCCAGGAAATGTCCTTAAAGGGCAGAAGTATGACTTCTACTTTTTACCTGCTTTTGGTAGGAATTTAGTGGTGGAAACTTGACTGGAGGAAGTATGAGGCACCAAGAGGTAGCCTTAGGAATGAGGGCCTTGTTCAATGAAGCACAGAATAGATGGAGTCTGGGCCACTGTGGGCTTCACCTTTCCTAGGTAGCTCACTGATATTCTGATGTAGGATTTTTTTCTATTGTTTTTAAATCATTGCTACTCTAAGGACTAGGATATCTCTAGTCCCTAGATGGGAAGACATGATGGAAGGTCCAGTAGGAATGCTGCTTTTTAAAAAAGATTATTCATTTATTTATTTGAAACAGAGAGAGCATGAGCGAGCATGAGCAGGGGGAGGGGGACAGGGAGAGGGAGAGGGAAAAGCAGACTTCCCACTGAGCAGGGATCCTGATGAGAGTTCAATCCCAGGACTCAGAGATCATGACCTGAGCCTAAGTCAGATACTTAACTGACTGAGCCACCCAGGCATCCCTGCGATATGAACTCTTTACTCTAGTGGGTAGCCACTGCTTTTGTCTTCCTGGCTTCCGCCTCTGCTACTTATAGTGATTGCATTTCAAGTTTTCCTTAAGGAATGACCTGATCCCCATCCTGCAGCCTTAGTGGAACTGTGAATTAAGTTGCCTTACTTTCCCCTGAGCCGGGCCAACTGGAATTTTAATCTTGGACAGTGTAACCCAAGCACCAAAAGTAGAAGTGGATATGTCCTGGAGGTGGGTGGCAAGGAAAGCTCTTCTTTACTTAAGAATATCAATGTACTGTATGGTGATTAACATAATATAATAAAATAAAATTAAAAAAAAAAGAATATCAATTAAGAAATGTAGCAGAAAAGCGACATAGAAAAAGTCACCATAAAACTGGATTCAAGCCAGAATCATCAATGGATGCTTATCAACTACACAAGCGTAAAGCCGGCTCCGCAAGGAGGGATCTGGAGAAAACCCTGGCTAGACGATCAAAGATAGTATCACCAAGGGCAGCACATCTTGTGGCCCCTGACGTGAAGCCCTGAGGGGCATTCAACATCACCTGTGTAGTATTCACAATGAAACTGACTAACCTGGATCTCATTAAGAAGAAATAGAAAAATCTAAAGTGAGAGACATTCTGTACAACAACTGGCTTACATTTCACCAGTGACAAAGACTATAAAAACAAAAAACAAAAACAAAAAACAAAAAAACCTAGGCAATTATCTAGATGAAAAGGCACACTAAAAATGTGATAATTAAAGTGTATGATCCTTGGGGCGCCTGGGTAGCGCAGTCATTAAGCGTCTGCCTTCTGCTCAGGGCTTGATCCCGGTGTTCCAGGATCAAGTCCCACATCAGGCTCCTCGGCTGGGGGCCTGCTTCTTCCTCTCCCACTCCCCTGCTGTGTTCCCTCTCTCGCTGGCTGTCTCTTTGTCAAATAAATAAATAAAATATTTTTTTAAAAAAGTGTATGATCCTTGACTGGATCCTGGATATGACTGCTATGCTATATTATATTATATTATAATATGTTAAATTATATTATATCATATCATATTATATCATATTATATTATATTAGGTTATATATTATATTACTTATAATGACTGTATATTATATGATAGTATTGTATCAGTGTAGGCTTCCCAAGTGTGAGAATTGTGGTTATATAGGAGAATATTTCCATTTCCTTGTTCTTAGGAGATCCATGTGAAGTATTTTGGGGCAAACTATCATGATGCCTGCAAGTAATATTCAAATGGTTCAACAAAAAAAATTAAAATGGGTAAACATGCAGGTGAGAGAGAGACAGAGGAGAAGGAGGAGGAGGAGAAGAGGAGAGAGGGAGAGGAAGAACAAGAGCGGGAGAGAGAATGTTGATAAACGTGAACACTTGGTGGGGCTGCTTGAAGGGCATACATTCATTGCATTATTCTCGTAATTTTTCTGTACCTTTCAAATTTTCCAAATAACAAGTTGTGTGTGGCAATCTCTTTTGCTTTTTCCATCCTTAGAGTGAAGTATAAAGACCTTTAAAGTGATGCCTGCCTCTTGTTGCATGCCCTGAGCCCCGCATGCTGGAGAAGTTTGGGGTCATGGTGGGGTGACACCTGCCCTGTCAGCTCCGAGCCGAGGATACTTTCTCCTGTAAGGCACACTTGAGGGCGTGTCTGTTGAGTGGGTTTGGTGTGTGTGACAGTAACCTTTAGATGCTGCCACGGTGGGCAGAGCAGCATTACAAGAGGGACTGAGAGGGAGGAAGTGGGGGTGCATCTCACCAGGGATGAAGAACTGCTGCTCTCTCCAATCTTATTTCTTTTTTTTTTTTTTAAAGATTTTTTTTTTTATTTTTATTTATTCGACAGAGAGAGAGACAGCCAGCGAGAGAGGGAACACAAGCAGGGGGAGTGGGAGAGGAAGAAGCAGGCTCATAGCAGAAGAGCCCGATGTGGGGCTCGATCCCATAACGCTGGGATCACGCCCTGCGCTGAAGGCAGAGGCCCAACCGCTGTGCCACCCAGGCGCCCCTCCAATCTTATTTCTTAAGCCTCTCCCTTCCCCTCAACTCCCTAACCCACAGACCTTCCTTAGCCTCCTCANACTGCTGCTCTCTCCAATCTTATTTCTTAAGCCTCTCCCTTCCCCTCAACTCCCTAACCCACAGACCTTCCTTAGCCTCCTCAAACAGGCTCTCTGTTGCGACTTCAGGACATCTGTGCTTGTTGGTCTCAGGGTCTGGAATGCTTTTCCTCCTGAGCCTTGCATGGCTCCCTCTGTCTTGTCATTTATTCTTGTCCTTGCCTGTGTGTCTCTCAGTGGAATTGCCACCTCCTCACTGAGACCCTTCCTGACCACTGACTAATTTTTCCCTCTGCCCCTGCCTGCTCTAGACACTGGTGCTCACCCAGGCTTCCTTTGTGGCTTCTGTTGTGGTCTGGACTCTCCTGCTCATGGTCAGTCTCCCACACTGAGACATGAACTCCACAAGACTGAGGCTTGTCTGTTGGGTTCACACCTGTGTTCCAACATGTACACTGTTGCCTGGCTGCTGCTGGGCACTCAGGACTTAGAGGGGGCCAGGCTCTGGTGGAGCTTACACTCAGGCAGGGGACAGAGGCACTGGGGAAGCAGTCAGGAATGTGATGGGGTTATGACCTGGGGATGAGCAATGGGGCTAAGGGCAGGCACATAGTATGGAAGCTGATGGGTGGTTTGCAGTCTTCCAGGGATGGAGTGATTCCCACTTCTATTCTCCTTACCTCTAGCCTGATAATAAAGCTACAATGAGAGACTAGGTCTCGTTGAAAATCCCTTCCTGCCCCTGGAACTCCCTGTGTCAGACACCTGTGCCTACAGCCTGCTGAAACTCTGCTCTCCAAGGCTGCTCGTTGGCCTACCTGCCTGACCTGCTGGTCCCTTTTAAGGCCTCGTCTCCCTTGGTTTCCCTGTGACATCTGCAGGATTGACAGTTCCTTTTTCTTGAAACTCCATCTCCTTTGGGTTTCTGTAACACATTCTCCTGATTCTTAAACATTTGCTAAAGCTCTTGATAAGTGCAGGATCCTTCCTTCCGTGCTTTACTTGACCCTTACAACCATCCTGAGTTAGATGCTGTTGTTCTCCCCATTTTGCTCAAGAGGAAACAGAGGCTCAGAGGTTATGTTGCCCAAGCTCACAGAGCTCGTAAAAGACAGAACCTGGACTCAGATCCACACTTGTACAATGCCCAAGACTGTGGCCATAGTTGGACTCCTTCCCATCTTTTCTCTTACCCCTCACCCTCTGATCCTTCCTGATGAGTCTCTACCACTTCTCAGCAACAGGGAGTGTTCACCAGAGTTCTAAACTCAGGCCTCTTTGCTTCCTGTACCTCTCTGGCAAAAGCTCAGCTAGGAGCGCCTGGGTGGCTCAGTTGTTAAGCGACTGCCTTCGGCTCAGGGCGTGATCCTGGCATTATGGGATCGAGCCTCACATCAGGCTCCTCTGCTGGAAGCCTGCTTCTTCCTCTCCCACTCCCCCTGCTTGTGTTCTCTCTCTCGCTGGCTGTCTCTCTCTCTGTCAAATAAATAAATACAATCTTTAAAAAAAAAAAAAAAGCTCAGCTACTGGCAGGTTTTAACTACCTACATTCTGATGACTCTAAAGTCCTTATCTATAAGGATACAGAACAGCTCCAGGATGCTATTGGACATCGGTTATGAATGTTTGTGTTCCCTTCTACCCCAAAGACATATGTTGAAACCCTCCCCTGCAGGGTTGTGAAATTAGGAGGTAGAGCCTTTGGGACATGATTAGGTCATGAGAGTGGAGCCCTCGTGAACTATATTAGTGTCCTGATAAAAGAGACCCAGAGACATCTCTGGCTCTTTCTGCCTTGTGAAGACACAGTAAAAAGATGGCCATCTATGAGCCAGAAAGTGCGCTCTCAGCAGACACAGAATCTGCTGGTGCCTTGATCATGGACTTCTCAGCTTCCAGAACTTTGAGAAATAAATGTTTGTTTTTAAGCCACTCAGTCTGTGGTATTTTTATAGCAGCCCAGACTGACGATGGTGACATCTCTTGTCTCTGGGTATCACCATTCCAACATGCCCCAATCTGAACTCGTCACTATCTCCTGAGACGTGCTCTGTTGCCTTCCTGTGCTCCCTGCAATGGTGAAGAGCGTGGATATCCACCCCGCTGCCTGAGTCTCAAGACCTACATTCAAGCAGTTATTTTCTCTCCATGCTTGCTCTCACCACCCTCGTCCCAGTCCTCATCATCTCTCTCATGGATCACCATCTCTGGATTAGTCTCCCCATATGGACACCTCCAGCTTCTCCTCCATGCAGACTTCAGGGCCCTAAGACATAGAGATCATAAACCATCACCTCACATTCACCCTTCAATCTAGTCAATGTCTCTCTATTATACAACAGCTGGAACCCAAGTCCTTCCCATGCAGAGAAGGCCCTGTACCTTTGTGCTTTATCCATCTATTCTCTCACTCAACACTTTACCAAGTTTTTGTCCCTGGGCACAAGCCATTCTAAACCCTCTGCAGTTTCCCAATGTCAGTACTTGCTGCTTCACGACTCAAGACTGCTTGCCTTCCTGACCCAGAAGTTACTGCTCCCATCAGTCTCCCCCACTCACTGACCCCAGTGCATACTCTCACTCTGTTAAGGTACCCAAAACCCATCTCTCATGATTGGTCTGCTTCCCCCATGATCTTGTGACTTTCCAGATACCAGGAATGGAGTCTGACTCGTTCCAGGTTTGAGAGCAATGTCTGACTTCAGGTTTGTGAATGAATGAATGAATGAATGAACAAACAAATGAATGGTAAAAGACTCTAGGTTTAATAATGGTAACAACAACAACAGCAATGCTATTGATGATAAATACTTATTGAGCACTTATTCTTTCCAAGCATACTAATTGCTTTTAACCAAATTATTTAATCCCCAGAAGAACTGAGAGGCATTGACTCCAAATAATAAAAGCCAATTGGCATTGAGCTATTACCACATGTGTAAGCATTTTCTAGTACTCGTTCATTAAGCCTCACAATAGCCTTATAAAATATAATAATACTATTATTATTTCTTTTTATAGATGATGATACTGAGGCCTCAACAATAAAGTTGTTTTGCCTCAGGTCACACATCTAGTGATGGAGTGCTGGGATTCACTTTCCTGGAGTCATTGGCTAGACTCCAGACTCTACTACAACATGCCTCCAAATACCCTTATCAATATTTACAGTAACTATAACTGTTATGAATAGCTTTGAATATTCAATGCAGTCATTGCAAACAGTCCCAGCTTCAAAACACATTTTTGGGGGGTGAGAATGTGCTTCACGTGCCTATGCACAACAGCACCTCTGGGTTGCTTGTCACTTAATCCCAGCCACCACGATATTTGACATTTTTGATTACATCAGCTAGAATAGGTAACATGATAAAACCTCTTCGCATGGATAAATGCAGAAGACGTGATCAGGAGTGCTTTAGAAAAGCCATTCATTCTGGATTCCTAAGTCATAATCCTCTAGTAAAAGGGCTTGAAATCCAGACTTGCTGGAAACAAACAATAGACTAAACATTGCATGCTCACATCCATGCCAGAAGACGGGATGTTACAGGAACTGGGCTGGCCAGCTTCAGTCTCTGGCCCCTTGGAATACAGAGCGAAGCAGAGCCTAGGAAGTTCACAGGGTGTGCATTGATTTGGCATGAATGCTTGAATCATAAGTGGACTTCAGAGGTAGAGCCAGTCTAGGGACTATAGTTTCCCCAAACCAGAAATTTGGGGAAGTAAAGTCAGAGAGAAGGAGCTGGAGACAGTAGATGCAGTGACAATAAATGTGCAGTCCCTCATTTGGGGGGTTGAATTCAGACTCTATGACTTACTGTCAGTGTGAACCTGGGCAAACCAGTCAATCTCTGGGGGCCTCAGTTTTATTATCTGTAAATTGGGATAATAGTTCCCACCTTATAAATTTGTGGGAATTAAATGAAAAATGCCTGTAATGTTCTTACTAATAATACATGCATTTATTGGGCACTTCCATTGCCAGTCATTGCTTTAAGCATTTTTTTAAAGATTTATTTATTTATTTGAGAAAGAGAGAGAGAGTGTGTGTGTGTGAAAGAGAGAGAGCGGGGGGAGGGGCAGAGGGAGAGAGAGAGAGAGTCCTCAAGGAGACTCCACGTTGAGTGTGGAACACAACACGAGGCTTGATCCCAGGACCCAGAGATCATGACCTGAGCCGAAATCAAGAGTCGGCTGCTTAACTGACTGAGCTGCCCAGGTGCCCCTGCTTTAAACAACTTTAAAAACATGTATTAACTTATTTAATCCTCCCAAGAACCCTATGAGGAAGGTACCTAGAAATCACTAGACTCCTCTGGGACACTAGAGACCAGGGAGCCAGGGATAGAAGTGGTCAAACACTGACTTTCCCATACAGAAGATACATCTTGGTAAAGCTAATGCCTGATCAAATGTCAGCCCAAGGCTGGCTGACTGAGAGTCAGACACCACCTGTTCTCAGCCCAACTATTCCACCAACTGCTGAACACCCTTAGGCAAATTGCCTAACTTCTCTGAGCTAGTTTCCTTAGTTATATCTACTGAGCTAAGAAGCAGTGATGAGGATTAACTAAGATAAGATCTACAATGAGCCTAACTTTAAGGCATGCTCAGCAGCGTGGAGATGCTTATCATTTTATTATTATTTCTCAAATGTAGGCAGTCCACATCTGCAGCCCCACCTTTGCCTCAGACCAACCTTAATGTGGTGTCAGTACCTCTTCAGAAGATATTCATGGATTTTCAGGGAGATTTTATCAGGGAGACGGAAGAAGGGGTTTACATTACACATCCCAGCAAGTACCTGAGATCCTCCTTCGACATCTTTCTTCTGATTCTGTTTTCTGTGTTGCCCTTAAAATTGCTCATGTGCTTACCACGTGAAGCTCTAGTCTTCCACTTTATATACTTCCAGGAGCCTCTCAGTCTCTCACCTTGTCTTAGTTCTTGACCAAATTTTACATTTGAACTTGCACATCCTACTCAATTAACCCAAAGGGCTGCCCTCATCCAGCTCATTCTCCTTAAATGTAGGTTAACTCTTTAGGGGTCTTGGCCTCACCCCCACTCCAAGCAGCCTATCAAAGCTCCTTCTAAACACATGGAGCCCTCTCTGAAAGGTGTTCTAGTAAAATTTTCTTGATCTCATTCCATTTCTACTCCCCTCACTGCTAATGTGGGCAGCCTGGCACATGATAAGTACTCAGTAAATGGCAATTGTCTGTTATTACTCACGGAACATTTTTCTTTGTTCTTAATAAACAGGTTTCTTACTGACCTCTACTAAGAAACATACTTAACTTATGTTGTAAATCTGCACAGTTGGATGTCACAAATTTATAACTTTTTAAAAACAAGATACACCTTAGAGTGGCCTTCTCCAAGATTTGCTTAAATGATGAAAACTTTTCCCGCAGTTTTACATATAATAGCATTTTTAAAAATAGGATTTACTTTGAATGTTATCAATTAAATAAACCAAAAGAGAAAGTTGAATTGGTGTGGAAACATCCTTGCCTGATCTCTTAATAACAAGACAAAGTGATATCTGCTCTTTATAAAGCAGCAATCATTTTGGGGAAAAGGAGAAACAAAATACCTGCGAGTTTGCTTGATGTAAAATACTGATGACTACCAAGCAAAATCAGCAATTAGGCAAAATCATCAAAATTCCAAATATTATTAATTCTGATTTCAAAGATTGGACTGGGAGCACCTGTGTGGCTCAGTTCGTTGAGCATCCAATGCTTGATTTTGGCTCTGGTCGTGATCTCAGGGTCATGAGATCAAGCCCCACATCAGGCTCTGTGCTGAGTGTGGAGCCTGCTTAAGATTCTCTCTCTCCCTCTCCCTCTGCCCCCCACCCCCTAAGAAAGATTGGACTAGCAAGTCTCACTGAGTCTTTTACAGAGCAACAAGTATGTGTGCATGTGCGGTGCATGTGCGGGTATAGAATGTATGGAGTGGTCCTAAGCAGTTTCTGGCTATCCCAGCCACCTTCCTGAAGTGACTAATCTTGACCCCAAGGCTGAGAAATCCTACTTTCCACTATAGCTACAGAAGAGAGGTCTGCTATTCTTGAACAGAAAAGGATTGACGTGGGACTTCACTTTCTTTATTCAAGCTACCTGCAGGAGTTTGCAGGTGTTGGTAATCTGCCATGTTTTCAAAGGATTTTCTAATTCTTCTTGACCTGAGGTGTCTCCAGTTTAGGGGCATGAACGCAAGGGATTAGGCATAGGGAAAAGTAAACTAGGGAGAAAAGACTGCAAGAGATAGAAACTAGGGGAGAAAAACATTTTTAGAGCACCTGCTATATTCCAGGTGTGCAGCCAATTGCTTTCACCTATATAGCGATGTTTAATCTTCACTACATTCCAAGAGATTGGTATTATTATTTCCATTAAAGAAAGGAAGAAACAAGTTCATGGAAGGTAAGAGGTCTACCCCAAATTCTCAAAGCTAATGAGGGGCAGAGATGATTCTTGGTCTTCTGATTCCAACTTTTTTTTTTTTTAAGATTTATTTATTTTAGAGAGAGAGAGAGAAGGGGGGAGAAGGATAGAGGGAGAGGGAGAGAGAAACCAAAGTAGACTCCCCGCTGAGTGCAGAGCCAGATGCCGGGTTCAGTATCAAGACCCTGAGATCAAACCTGAGCCAAAACCAAGAGTCAGATGTTTAACTGACTGCACCACTCAGGCGCCCCTTCTGATTCCAACTTTTATATTCTTTGCAGTATACTATAATGCCTGGGAAAGACAGAAGGGGGGAAACTTGCTATGGTTTTCTACAGTCAAATGCCTTGCATGACTTTTGAGATACATGGGGTGGTAATAAGAGCTCAGGCTTGAGAGACACACAGTTTGTCACTTACTTGTAAGACTGTACTAGTTGTTAAAATAGCAAAAATTGAAATATTTTCATATCAATTCATAAACTGCTACTGCCCTGAGCCCCTCAATTGTTCTCTCTGCTACTTCAGCCATTCCAGACCCTCTTCCAAGATTTCTCTGACCTCCCCTTGAGTCAGTAACCAAATATTTAAGTCATTACACATTAGGGGGCTCCCAGTAACCTTAATCCAATTCTTTGGCCCATCTGTTCTGATTCATGAATATCTATCAGTTGTTAATAATTTTGGATATTGCCTCTGTCCCTAGCCTCCTATTACCCTCCCTTACAGAGCCAGTTCATCTATGGAAAGTCTTTGCTTTGCTAAGTCATCTTTGTTAATAGGGGTCCTTGGTGTACATGATGCTAAATCTGGAAAGTGGGCAGAAAGAAACAGACCTAGAAAAACAGAAAGAGAAATTGAGTTGATCTATGTAATAAAGAGTTGATGAGGAGAGAGAAAAAAGGAAATAAAATCTTGAAGGCCGAAGTTTGAAAGATGGTGACTATATTTGCTGAGTGTATGGTTCTGGAGCAACAGTGTAATTCAATGAATTAGTAAGGGAGGGATGGTTTCGTGAGAAGTGTTGCTGAGAATTGGTCTTCCTTAAAGTTCCCAAAAGACACAAGAAAAAAACTGGGAATTTGTATGTAATTACTGCTGGGCTATGCTTATTCATAGTCTACTTGATGTAGTTACTAGGCCACATGGAGCCCTGGATTTGTGAAAGTTACAGCGTGTGATCTCTGAGATTCCTTCTAGTGTCAACCATAAACAGAATACCCGAACTGACCCCTCAAAGGTTGTTCAACTCCGATGGGTTCTACAGGTAAGAATGTAAGTGATGGGGATGCATAGCACTGAACTCAGTAGGTCAGTTATAGTCTTGGGTCTACCCATAGTCTACTGGGAATTCTCAGGAAAGACGTCTACCTTTAGGAGTCTTGTTAAGTTTGCTTGTAAAACAGGGAAGCTCATGTTTATTTTTTTGCTTTCTTTGTAGTTGTTTTTGTCGTCATTAGTGTTTTCTGAGTTCTGACTGTATGCCACTCTGCTAGATGTCTATCACTTAATTAAATCCCTACAGCAAATCTGTAAATTACGTGTGATAGTTTCTTTTTCATAGACTCAGAGAACATGAGAAACGTGCTGAAGAGCTCCCAGGCTAAGCAGTGGCAGAGCTGGGGTTCACAGTGTCCTCCTGCTCCAAATCCAGTGCTTTTCCTTTTGCAACATATGGCTTCCCAACCTGTCTAAAGAACCTAGACTGAAGTCGTGAATCAACTTTTGTATGGGAGAATGCTTTGAAAAAT
This sequence comes from Ailuropoda melanoleuca, assembly GCF_002007445.2. Taxonomy (NCBI): domain Eukaryota; kingdom Metazoa; phylum Chordata; class Mammalia; order Carnivora; family Ursidae; genus Ailuropoda; species Ailuropoda melanoleuca. The sequence goes on along the minus strand of NC_048219.1, from coordinate 33,325,551 downwards.
GGAAAAGGTCATGGAATTATCTTATCTAGGGGTTAAAATATATTACTAATGACTCATCTTCTAAGCAGCCACCTGTCCTCTTTTAATTTTCATCGGAATTGTTCTTCCTTATTTGGCGTAGACTGGCTGGCACCGTCCAGATCCTCTTTTTAATGAAGAACTTGTTACTACTCCAACCACTGAGAGTGCTATTGGCAGGTGACTTCCCAGATGCTGCAGCTGCAGAGAGCCGCCTCACCCAAGGTCATGCCCCTTCCGGGGCAGCCCACATCCCGTGACTGATGCATGCAGGGCTATAAAAGCTTGTCCGTGTTGGCCTAACATTGGACAACTTTAAAGGGTCACTCTAGTTCCAGAGCTTACATAATGTTTAAAATTTGCCAAATACTATTTTAAGGGCTCTGAATGTATCAACTCAATTGCTCTCACAACAATCCTAGGAACTTATTATTGTTGTGTTGTTGTTGGTATTGTTAGTCCTATTTTATAGATGAATAAAGGGAAGCACCTAATGGCTGTAAGTTCTGCCCAAGATCACATATCTAGTGGTGGATCTGCCCCTAGATCTGCTCCTAACCGCTACTCTTTACAGCTTCTTATACCCCTGTATGTATCCATCTCTCATCCACCAATTTTTAGAGGATGATTGAAAAGTACTAGGTAAGGGGAGAGGGAGGGATAGTTCTCTATCCATGATGCCTGGAATCATCTCAGACCATTTCCAGGGATGCAATGTGTACTCTGTGTGCCTAGACTTATCATACTTAGGGTGGAGGTCTCTGAAGCCCCCAGGTGACTTGGGGGCACAGTGAGGTCTGGGAAGCACTGATGCCAGTGGCACTTCCAGGCACACACATTTATAAAAATGCCAAATGGAGGCCCAGGGATGTGAAGTGATCTGGCAGTGGTCACCGTGGCAAGGAGAGAGAAGTCGCCAAGACTCTCCTCTGTTTCAGGGCGCAGCCCAGGGCTCTTTGAGCTGTACTTCCTGAGGCTGGGCCAGGAATCTGCCCTGGGCATGGGGAAACTGCATACCTCACGCGTGCATCTAATGATTACTCAGGAAGTGGAGGCTTTGGGGCTGACAAACTCTGCACCGGAAAGGGGAGGGGAGGGTGCTTCAAGAGGGGTCAGCAGAGCCTGCTCCCTCAAAGCATTGTCCTTTCCTTCCTCCAACAGGATGCCAGGAGCCCCACAGAAAAGGGACTCATTTGTCTTCATTCCCAGCACAATAACTTGCTGCTGGCCTTTCTCTTGGGCCTTGCTCAGAGCAACAGGATACAGTCTCTGCCAGGAAAGAAGGAAGGCAAGGAGGGAGGGAGGGAATGACTGGGGCTCAGAATCTCCAGGCCCTCAGCCTGGACCCTAAATCCCAAAAAAGACCCAGAACTGTGAGGCCTAGGACCTAGCCTAGGAGCATCCCAGCCCAACTGGAAAGAAACAGTTTTCAGCTGCAGGGCAATCTTTTAATCAGATGTAAACTAAGCAGCCCTTAAAAGCTGAGCTGTAATTTCTGGGTGGCCTCTCTCCAATTTTTATCTTAATCTAGTCTTTGCACATTTAGAAAAGGAGAATAAATAGGGTCAATGCAGAATGAGGCCTTCTTTCCTTTTTCCTTTGGTGTTAAAAAGAAGAATGTATGCTATGGAGATTTTTTTTTTTTTTAAAAGCTCTTTTTGTAGATTTTTCTGGTCTCACCCCAGACCTGCAGCATCAGAAACTCTGTGTGTGTATGTGGAGGAGGGGGGCAGGGGGAGGTGGTTAGGGGCATGGCAGAGGCTTAGCCACGGCAGAGATGGAGGGTGGTGTAGGTTGAAGAATTGGAATCAATACTGCAATCTACCATAGTAGGTGTATCAAAATCAAATACATTTTAGCAAATGTTTATTGAACTCTGAATATATGCCAAACACTGCTAGGGATGAGTTGTACATCGCCAACCCCGAAGCTTCGAGTTCAGTGGTGACTCAGGTGACTCAAATGGGTAATAGACAACCAGGAGTGTTAGAATTACTTACACAGTGAGAGTCAACTGGCTGGGGGGTCTGAAAACCCCTTGTGAAGAGACCCCCTCCCCCAGATAAGCACATGGAGAAGGTGAACAGCTGAAAGTGAGTTTACAATTTCCTTCCTCAAGAGGGATGGTTGCTAAAGAAAGTGGCATTCATTTTAGATTAACATTCTAGTCTTGCTTCCAAGGAGCAAAACAAAAAAACAAAGCAAAACAAAAAAACAAAAATCAACATAATCAATTAAAGCATGGCCCCTTGTTGTGAACTCTGCTTCCTGTCAAAGAAATTTTTTTTTTTTTTTTTATGAAATGCATTCAGATTTTAGCACAGACATGTTTTAGTGATTGGGCTTTCACTCTTGCTCTCTCTCTTCCCCTTGTTTGCAAGCAAGAGAGTCAGAATGCAGATTTAAGAGGGGTAAGAGGGCCTCGAGAACCCTCTGTGGTGTGCCCTGGGGAATAAGGGGCTATAACAAGGTTCCTGGCCTTCCCTGTGTGGCTCTCAGTCTGGCTGTAGGTCAGAGTTGAAGGTAGCAGACTGGAACAATTCTAGATGGACTCAACCTGTCCCTGGGCACTGTCCTCTCTCTGCCACTCAGGGTGGGCTTTGGACGAAACTTCTCAGAAGAGGTGAGAGAAAGGGCAGTGTCATGAAGAAGAGCGGGAGGGAGAAACTCTCACTTGTTGAGTATGCACTCCATCAGGCACTTCACACACGCACAATTTCTTAGTTCTTATTCCATCCCCATGAGCTACAACCCTCATTTTTACCAGGGCAAAGATGGAGGCTTGGAGGGATGGAGGACAGCAATTCACTTAAAGGCACATGGCTGGTAAGGAGCCCAACTGGGATTCTGCTGCAAATCAGCCTCCTTCTGAAGTCCATGCTCTTTGACGCAAAAATCCTTTCCCGGTTGTTACCATCTGATGTAACAGCGATGTGGCCAGATCTTGGATGAACCTCAAATCTCCAATAGTAAAGATGGCCTCTTTCAAGCCAACAAGGCAACTCTTTTTCTTTTCTTTCAGAACTTTAATCCTTTTACAACTTGTAATTTCTCCTTCTCTCCATAGGTATCTAGTAAGTGTTCCCTGACAGTGGCAGGAAAGGAGGAAGTTTTGCTTTTTAAGAGTGGCGGGGTTTTTCTACCCCAAAGTGTGGTCCCTGAACCAGCAGCCTTGACATTGTTTAGCTTGTTATATGTTTGTTAGAAATGCAAACACATCAGCCATGGTCCTCCAGAATAAAAGAAATAATGTTTATTCAGTCCTTGTATCCAGTAAGGTCCTTTCTTTCTACTCCCATCTTCCCTTCCCTTAAAAAAAATAATTTCCTCAAAAATGAGCACGCCATAGGGGCACCTGGGTGGCTCAGTCGGTTAAACGTCTTTTTAAAAAATTTTATTTATTTGAGTGCAAGAGAGAGAGAGAGAGAGAGCACGAGCCGGGGGCAGAGGGGAAGAGGCAAAGGGAGAGGGAGAAGCAGACTCCCTGCTGAGCAGGGAGCCAGACCAGGACTCCATTCCAGAACCCCAAGATCACAACCTGAGCTGAAGTCAGAGGCTTAATCACTGCGCCACCCAGGCACCCCAAGTGTCTGACTCTTGATCTCAGCTCAGTTCTCACAATCTCAGGGTTGTGAGTTCAAGGCCCATGTGGCACTCCACATTGGGTGTGGAGACTACTTAAAAAAAAAAAAAGAAAGAAAAAAAAGAATGAGCACTCTATAGGATCTGTGCTTTAAGAGAAAGAAAATGCCTCTGAAATACGATTATATCCATTAGGCTGTGCTTTCCAATATGGTAGCCACTCACCACATATGACTATATTAAAATCACTTAAAAATAAAATTTAAAATTCAGTTTCTCAGTCATACTAGACACCTATAGCTAATAGCTACCATACTGGATAGCACAGACATAGATCATTTTCACCATCATGGAAAGTTCTGTTGGACAGCACTGCTTAGATTCTATTTCTTCTGGGCATTTGCTGACCTGAAGCCCAGCTGTTCCCACAGTAGGAGCTCAATTAATGCTCCTTGACTTGAATCCTGCAGTTTCACTTATTGGAAAAGAGAATGGCATATGAGAATCCTAGGATCTGTTTTCCAGTTCTTACTTTGTCTACTCAGGACCCATGAATCCTTGGCTAAGTCGCTTCCCCTCTCCCTCAGTTTCATCATCCTCAAATGTATTGAGGAAGCAGTAACAACAGTAACTCATATTAGTCTGGAAGCTCTTCCACTTTTTATCTCTGATAGTTTTGCCAAACTTTTAGCCTGTAGGGTGACCAGCCCTTTCTAGTTTGACTGGGGCTGTCCCAGTTTTAAAACTGAAAGTCCTGTATCATGAGAACCCCCTCATTCTCATGCCGACCACAACCTCTATGTCCCTTCCAGTTTGAAAATTCTATTAACCCGTGCAAGCCTGAGAAAGGTGGGTGCCAGGAACCTCAAAACTACCGCACACCGTAGTGTTTAGGAGGTTAGGCTTTGGAATCAGATAAACCTGGTTTCTAATACTGATGCCCCCGCTTGATATCTGTGTGCACTTGGGCAAATTACTTAATTTCTCTGAGACTTGGTTTCCCCATCTGCAGAATGAGACTCCTGTTAATAGTTCTTCCCTCTGTGTATCATTGTGAGGATTAATTTAGCAAAGCTGTGCACAGTGCTGAACACTCAAAGCAATGTAAGCGATTATTAACTCAGCATACTCTGAAAAGTGGGGTGGGTAGGTCTATCTTTAGACAGACTGTGACCCTGACATTCACTTGTAGCCCAAAGTATCAGCTAAAAGAAAATGACTTGCTTATGAGCTATTAAGCTCCTCTTCATCCCAAACTCCCACAATGCTTGCCCCAGACTAATCTCTAATAAATAATAGCTCAAACTGGTTAAAGAGAATGCATTTCCACTCCCTGTGCCCCTGCTGGGATAAAATGACTCTGAAGAAGCAAGTTTATTGAAATACAAACTAATCATTCCTGTTGCCAAAGTAGGCTTTTGGCAGAGCCCTGTGAAGAAAGAGAGAGAGTGAAAAAAATGTCCCGAGCTGCTGAGACAGCAGTGTATTTAGACAATTAAATTTGGAAGAGCAAGACAGTTCCTGTAACTACCTCCCACACCCCCTACTCCAAGAACAAAAGGTTTTGTTGAAAGTATTCATATGGATATTAATACCGACACTTTAATGAACCCCTCAGTAAACTCATCAGCAATAAGTACACCCAGCCATGGTGCCACCAGTGGGAAGGTACAAAATCGCGCCTCCAAAAATTAGTCACTTGTAAGTTAACCCCACAGTCACATCAAGCAGCCTACACTTGATGGCTGATTCACAAAGATTCCTTGACACCTCTATAGTTAAAGAGGCCAGATCACCATGGGAAGTCTACAGAAAGGGAAAAGTTCACATTTACAAAAGACCTGCATGTCAGAGCAAAGAGTTTTGAGGAAACCGGGGACAGATCTTCATTATTGGGTTAATGATAGCAGCTAGCAATGATAGCAGCAATGCACTTACTAAGTGCTTGTTATGTGCCAGGTACGATGTGGGGCATTGCACCTGCCCAATCCAATTTAATACTCACCTGAATTCTGGGAGCGGGATGTTTCTATGGTGCCCATCTTTCAGATGGGGAAACTGAGGCTCAGAGGACTGGAAAGACTTTGTCCAAAGTCTCAATGATACAATGGCAGGACTGGAGATTTGCACCCAGTCTCTGGGTGAGATTTGAGCCTCACCTATAAAATGGGGATTCAAAAAAACCCAAAAACTCAAGCATTTTCTTCTCACCTACTGGAGACATTTTAGAGGTTGGATTTTGCCTTGGGTATGGACTTGACTCTCAGTACATAAATTGATGGAGGAAAGACTCTGCCTTCCTAACCCTCCCCACTTGCTTTCTGATTTTTTGCCCTCTGAGGCTCAGAGTCCACATGAAATGCCAGGGCTCAGACCCCTTGCCTTCTGCTCTGGCTGCCATATCTTTGTTCAATCTTCCCCCTTTCCTTTTTCTTATTTAAAGAAATAGCATGATCTGGGACAGACCAAGAATGGAAGAGAGAGAGAGCAAATTAAGAGTGGATAAGAGAGCAAATAAGAGTGCCTCAGTGGCTCAATTGGCGAAGCGTCTGACTCTTGATTTCTGCTCAGGTCATGAACTCAGGCTCATGAGATCAAACACTGCTTTGGGATTCTCCCTCTGCCTCTCCCTCTGCCACCCACCCTGTCCCCTCCTCACAGGGATGCTCTCTCTCTCAAAAAAAAAAAGTTCTTTTTTTAAGAAAAAAGTATGAATGAGAGAGAAAAAGAAAGGGAAATTGGAAGAGATCAGGCTTTGAAGTCACCTAGACTGAGTTTGAATCATTAACTAGCAGTACAATTCTGAGTAAAGCACTGTGACTCAGTTTCTACATCTACAAAATGAGGATGATGCTACTTATCTCCTTGGATTTTGGTGAGGATCAAATAAATATTGTCCATGCATTTCCTGCCACCTAATATACACTCCATAACCCGACCTACTTCCTTCCTTTCCCCTCCCTCTGTCTTCTGGAACCACTTAAACCCCAGGCATCCCTACAAACTTTACCCTGGAAACAACTCCTGAATTACGTGGTATTAGTGTCTCATTTTCTAATGAAGCTTAAAGAAAGGACGTTGTAAACTAGAATCACCCAGCAAGTGACTGCCCCAGCCAGAATTCCAAAGCAGATCTGTCTTTCTCCAGGACTAGGGAAAGAAAGAATAAGGTGAAGGGGTGGAGGGTGCATCTGAACTGAAGGGCTTTTAAGGTTTTCATCTTCAGCTGCTCCATCGGAGGGCTGTTGAGAAAATTATCCAAATCATGTTAATGAGCAATTGAGTGCTGGAGTTTCTCTGAGGGAAGAGAATGGAAACAAAAGAAAGCTCTGCTTGGGGCGAGCAGCCACTAGCTGTGATCACTACCTCAGCTGCTAACACCAAGGGGCTCTCACTCAAATAATTAACTCAATTGCCTCCTCTCAGGGGTGAAGTGGAGCTAATAAAACTAACCACCTAGGACTCGGGGCTTATTGATGGAGTGCTTTCAAGACCATCTGGTGCAGAGTGGTGTCATTGCAGGAGCTATGACGGGTGAGTACTGGCTGGGCCCAAGGAGAGCCTCAAGTGCAATGAAGGAGCTCATCAGACCCTTGATGTTGGTTCAACAGACATGGGTTGGAATCCAGATCCACCACTAATAAACGTGAGATGTTGGATGCAGCTTTCAACCTCTTTGAGTCTTGGTTCCTTCTCTGTAAAATAGAGCTAACAGAATTTATATCCCATCAGAGGTGTTGGGTGGATATAAAAGAAAGATCTTGATAAAGAGCCTTGCACACAGTAGGTACTCAGCAAAGTTGAGGTTTCTTCCCCTAAAGCAGTTCTCTTCGGGGAAGAACAAGAATGGGAAGGAAAGAGAAATGAGTCCCTGCAGACAGAGAAACTCATTTGCATCCCCTCTTTAGGGAAATGACAATTTCCCTGCTCTAAGACTTGTGGATTGGAGTAAACAGATCACTCTTACTGATGGTGTGGGTTTAAATGGTTTCATCTGGTTGGTCTCTTCCTTCTTCTCACCACCCCACTACTACAGAAATTTCTCCTTTTGTTTCTCACCAGAGTCCCCCTTTATTGAGCATCTATACTGTGCTAAATGCCTTCCTGACTTATCTCATTCACAACAGTAGTAAGTGAGTTACTTCATTTTCTCCCCACCAACCCAGCAGAGTAGCTTCAATGGTTACCCCCAGTTTACAGTGTGGAAACCAAAGTGCAGAGAAGTAAAGAAGCAGGCCCAAGGTCATGGAGAATATCAGTAATAGGAGAGTTAGATATCTTACACAGGTCTGTCTGATTCCAATGTACTTTTAGCATGATTGGGGGCCAGAACCCTTTCTTAGAATATCCTGCAAGCATCCAGCTGACCAGGCTGAGCAGCTCAGCTGTTCAGGAGTTCAGTTGCTCCTTTGTGGAGTGTGATGTCCTACCATGCTCGCCCTTCAAAAGCAGGTTCAGAGCTTCATTCAGAAATCACTGATTACCTTTCTCAAAGCCTCGGTGGGGTTGCCTGATGAATAAGACTGCACTGAAGTTGCCATACTGAGTGATAGCCCATCTCCCCCCACTCAGCCTGTTTCTGCTCCCTTGCCTTGTTGACATATGGCCATTTCCTCACCCACAGCACACCTGGCACATAGTAGGTACTTGCTCTGGGCCTCCAGGGTCTATGGCTTAGGCTCTTGCCTGAGCCTTTGGCTCAGGTCAGGGCCAAACTCCAGAGTATAGCAGTTGAGGCTCTTTGTGAACTCAAGTATTCTCAGATGACTGCACTACGGTGCTTTCCCTGCTTTTGCTCATGAAGTGCCCTCTGCCTGGAGGGTTCTCCTCAGCCTTCTCCATCTGGAATCTCACTCCTTCAAGATTCACATGCCATTTCAGTGAAGCCTTCTCTGATTCTCATCTGTCCACAACCCATCTCTCCCAGCAAATTAAGCACTCTCCCCTAGATCCTCCCCAGGGCATCTAGAACGTAGGGAGAAGGTCAGTCCTGGCACTTACCATACTGCATTGTCTATTTTCACGAGACTGTGAGCCCCTGGAAGCGAAAGGAGAACTCAACTTAATTAATACCTAGCACAGTGCCCAAACACTAGCACTTATGATTCTAGCTTTGGATTAAATGTCACACCATTTCTTGGAGATGCTATCCCCAATCTTCCTATCTTAATGAGGGCTCCTTACACACCTCATGCTTCACCATCACAGTACCTAGAAAGATCATCAGCTTCCAGATATACCCTAGAGTTAGAAGCCTGGCTCTCCTGTCAAATGCTGAAGATCAGGTCTTTGCTCAGTAATTTGTTAGCTATGGGACCTTGGACACATTGCCTCATTCTCCAAACCCCTGTTTCCTCATCTGTTAAATGAGGCTAATTTCACAGGACCTGGTAGGAATATCTCTAAGATTAAGTAATATTTGTAACATGCTTAGCACAGTGTCTGCCAGAGGGAAAGCATTCAAGGTGGCTATGTGTTTTTGTTACTACCTCTAGAATGTTTATGACACAGAAAAAGGACCATGTTTCTGCCTTTTTCACTGCTGATTTTTCCCAAGGCTTAGCAGTATCTGACACAGAACAGAATCAATACACATTAATAGACTGCATGATGAGTAAGAAGAGAGTCATGGTTCCTAGGAGCCTCTTCTGTAACATGGATGCCTCCATCACCAAGGGGCAGTAGCTAAGTTCTAGAACTCTGGTCAGCCTGCCTGCACCTGACCCTTCATTCTGCCTCTCAGCAGCTTTGTGCCCCATGACCAGTTGTTAATTAAAGACTTTGATTCCTTATCTGTATAAATGGATAATAACTACCTCTTAGAGTTGTTGTGAAAACAATAATATTAAAATAATATTATATCATTATTATACAATGGGATTAATGTAACAGGCTTAAAATATGACTGGCATGCATTATTGTTGATGACTATTACTCTGCCTCTGATAATTGTTTTGTATCACACAGTAAGGTAATTCTTTCTCTCTCTCTTTCTACCCTTATTAAACTGTGAGTTCCTTGAAGGTAGAATAATGTGTCTGCCTCATCCTTGTGTATCCTGTACCTAGCACAGAAGAGAGATGCCAGTAAATTTATCTTGAACACATTATGTTTTTTCAATATATAACCTTCTCAACAATCTTCCAGGTGACTAGGACGGGCATATTACCTTCTATTTAAAGATACACTCATCTCTTTTGCCCTGAAGCACAAAGATGAAGTATACTGCCAGATCCCACCACTACTTTAGTGGCCTGCCCAACTCGTTGAGATCTGATGAGCCACCATGAGGTTTCTGATAAGCTCCTTCTCTCTCCAGTCAGAGGAAGGGGAGAGAAATCCAAGGTTGGCAGCATGTTCACACATGAACAAACACAGCCACTGTTCCCTGCTGGAGTTGTTCTAAAGGCTGCACAGCCTGGGTGCCCATTTCACCTGGAAGGTACATCAAGATTCATCTACTCACCCCTACTCTACCACTTCAGCCCTGAGTCCCAACCCAAACTAAGGCAGCTCCCAATTCCAACAGGAAGCTCCTTCCTCTCGTCTCCCATCATGTGGATTCATCCCCCACATGCTGGAGTCAGTTGATTAAAACTTTCTCTGCAGGTCTTGGTTCTCTTTGAGTTTTAAACCCACTTCCATAAATAGTCATCAATGAGCTTCTTTTCCACTGTGTCCTCATGACCAGAGAAGGGTTCAAATCAATTCAATTCTACCAACATCTCTTAAATAATCATAAGCACATTTGTTAGGAGCTTCACCATTTAAAAATAACCTTCACATTCATTTTCATTCCAATGCCAGGAACCAGGTGCCAGGGCTGTAGTGGGTGACTAAGACATGGCCCTACTGTCAAAACACTCAAAACCTCTAGGGGAAAACAGAAGTGTGCAACACTCTTAATACCAAAGCAATACTACTACCAACTCTGACAGCTACCATTTATTGTTAAGTTACCGTATACCCACCCAACAGTGTACAAAACCCCTTTAAGCTTTACCATACCCCATGAGATAAGTGCTGTCAAATACAAATTTGAGCACCAACAGAACTGAAAAAACAAAAACCAACAACAAAAACAAACAAACAAAAAACCAAAGCTGAGTTTACTGCTTGCCAGGCAAAGGAAAGTTATATCACTCAAAACGTGAGTTTAGCTGGTCTCCCAGAGCAAAAATCAAAAGGGCTGTGAGATACGGCAAAAAGAAGTAAGCTCACCCCATAAGGCAGGACTCTGAGTGCAAATCTCTGATTGGTTCGTGAGCTGGATTATTAGATTATACACTCTTACTTTGTAATTGCAATGGTGTGGGTCACAAATCCTAGACACAGTTCTCAGTAAGGTCTGAGGTAGATTGTACCAAGTCCCTGCTGGGTCCAGAGTCATATGGCAGGTAAATGTGCATGTGTGTAACCCTCAGCTTGCCAGGGGTTTTCAAAGGTTTGTTTCTATCTCCATTTGATAGAAAGGGAGACTGAAGCTCAGACACCAAGACAAATTTCTAAGATCTCCACATTAGTAGAAGTAGCACTTAAACTGAGATATCCACCCCAAATATATCCTCTCATTCACTCAGGATATAATTAAAGTATGTACTGTGGAAGCACAGAAAAAGGAGTGAATTCTGATTAAGAAGAGGAGGCTTCACAAAGGAAGCAGCAGTTGAGCTGAGACTTGGGGCATGAGGAGAATTTCCCTAAGTGGGGAAGCAGGGAAGGGCACCCCATGCAGAGGATGGGCAGCAAGCCCTTTCGTGTATTAGGGAGAAAGAGTGGTGTGGTCATTTGTCATGGGGACTGGTGCTGTCCTGGCCTTTCTGTACTGAAACAGGAAAAGGTCGAACTCAATCATAACAATCATAATTAATAAGGGTACAGCCCTTGGAGTTGACAATGTGTTTCCACATCCAAGATATTTGATCTCAGTAACACTTGTCTTTGCCATTGTCTTGCAGAGGAGGACACTGAGACTCTTCAGCTGAAGAAATTTGCGTATTGCCACTCAGTTAGAAAATGGTAGAGCTCGAAACTGGTTTCCATAGTCTAAGACCCATGCTGCCTTTCTTGCTAAACCGTTTTTGAATAGTTGCTCTGAGTACGGGTAGCCAACTAGACTTTGGCTCTAGAATTCTGGGCTGAATCTGCTATACCAACCGATGTTGCTCGCCATCAGGTCAAGAAGCCATCTCTCGTGTTGTGTGTCTTCCCAGTATTGGTGAATTCTAGGGTCTACACTGGAGGAGGATGGCCTGGAGGTCGGAAGGAGTAGGCCAGGTTGCAGATGGGGTCTTTTTCTTCTTCTTCCCTTCCCTTCCCCTCTCTTCCCTTGAGACCATCTCTCTCCCTTTGAGAAGCTTTCATGGATTCCCTTAAGGCAGAAAGGTGGGGCCTGCTTGGAGCCAGGCAATTGCTTTGGGAAGAATAAGAAGGTACTGTGTGGGTCATATTTTTATAGTCTTGCTATATGACCATTGGAAAATCACTTAACTTCTCTGAACCTCAATTTCCTTGTCTATAAAACCAACAGGGAAGAGGGAGGGAAAATACCTACAGAGAAGAAATATAGCTGGAGATTAAGAGCATGGGCCCAGACTGCCAGGGTCCAAATCTTTCTTCTACCAGCTTTGAGACCTTGGCCAGTACACTTAACCTCATTGTGCCTCAGTTTCCTCTACTGTAAAAGAGGGTGAAAATTATATTACTACCTACTAGGGCTATGGTGAGGATTAAATAATTAATTTACATAAAGCACTTAGGACAATCTTTTAAAGGACTGTTTTTAGGATTTAATAAAAATAATAATTAGCACTTGTATCATATTACAGAGTATAAGACCCTTTCAGAGATCCTGTCCTTTGTCTTTCATGGCACCCTCTTTTCTTAGGGTTGAGATAACAAGAATTAGGGAGGCCAATGATTTTTTTCTAAGACCATACACCCTGTGAAAGACGGAAAAAGGACCCAGGATTTCTCCTTCCTGCCAATGCAGCAAAGCAGAGTATGGTAGAGGCAGTTTTAACCCCTGGTGAGTTTCTTTCTGTACCCCCATCTTCCCCTAGCCCTGAGAATGTCTGCTTCATCTAAGCCTTTATTTCCTCAACTATGAAATGGGGATGATACAACCTCCTATCCCCTGGGGCTATTCTCCTCCCTCCTTCCCCTGTCACCAAATTCCAGGAAAAGGTAGACTACACCCTTGCTACTCAGAGTGTGGTCCATGTGCCTGCCAGCAGCATCAGCATCACCTGGAGCTTGTTAGAAAGACTAAATTTCAGATCCAGTGAATCAGAACAAGACCTCCGGTGATTTGTATGCACATTACAGGTTGAGAAACATGGAGCTAAAGAATGTGAGAGTGTTTGGTAAACTGTAAATCAGGTGTGCTGTGCTAGCAGTGATTTGATAGAGGTGAGTAGCAGGTGTGCCTATATACACGCAGTATTTCTATTCATGCAGTCTTTGCTGGCCACTTGCTCAGAAGGAAAGTATGGACAAGAAAGTGATGGAGGAAAGGCATTTACCTGATATAGTAAGTTGGTTCCTGGGGAACATACAGAGAACATAATTACACTATAAATTATTTGTTGCTTATCTGAAATTTAAATTTAACTGGGTGTCCTGTATTTTATTTCGCAATCCTACCCCTAAATGGATCCAGTGATTTAAACGTTAAGTCCCTGAAGTTCGGGTGTTCATTTAGCTAATAGTGCAGGTAGCTGGCGTGTTCTCATCCAGGCCTAAAGTGTGGCAGGGAAGGGAACCACATTAACAATCGTCCCACTTGGTTGAGCACTTACCATTTCCTAGTCCCTTTACTTAGACAAGTATTGCTTCCTGTCTTGAGCTCTGCAACTCCAAGTATGGTCATGGACCAGCAGCATTTCTGTTAGAAATGAAGGTTCTAAGGCCCCCCTCTGGACCTACAGCCAGAGGGTGATTCATATACACACTAAATTTCAAAAAGTACTGGGCTAGGCAACTCTGGGTAAGGAATAACTACTCAAAAACTTATCTAATATATATATATATATGTATATATATATATACACACACATATACATAGAGAGAGAGACTGACTTTATGTTTTTAGAACAGTTTTAGGTTTTACAGAAAAAACTAAGCAAGAAGTAGAATTCCCATACACCTCCGCTTCCCTCTACGGTTTCCCGTTATTAACATTAAATTGATTAAGCCAAGAGGTCATTAGACTGAGGTGGTTCTAATGCTTTAGCAGCCTACAAAAGCAAATCAAAACCTAAGCCTGCAAATGTCCCAGGCTAAGAAATTAAAACCTAAAGACAACCAGTCGCAACGAGCCAATTAGCCTTTTCCAAAGAGAGCAACCCCTAAAGCCATCACCAGGGAAATAACTCTTTTATTTTGCTTCTCTATCTTCTTTATAAAAATCTTGCCCCTGACTCCTGTTGGCCCTGCTAACCATTTCTGCTTTGGTGCTGTCCTATTGGAATTGATGTTTGCGCAAGAAAACTTAAACATTTCAATATGCCTCAGTTTATTTTCTAGCATTAGCAACTTACATTAGTATGGTTCATTTGTTTCAATCGATGAACCCATAGTATATTATTTTAAACTCCAGTCCAGAGTTTAAGAGTTCACTCTTGATGTATATTCTGTGGTTTTGACCTAGCATAATGTCATGTACATCATACAGAATAGTTTCACTGCCCTAAAATCCCCTGTGCTCCACCTATTCATCTCTCCCTGCAAACACTGATCCTTTTACCAAATACACTTTTGATTTGCTGGAAAATTATAAAAAATTCTTCTATATGGATGAGAATATTTTTCCAATCATCAAACTGATACAGAGGTCAAATCACTTGCCTAGGGTCACCAAGCTAGTAAAAATAGGAGCTAGGTTTCCAACCTGAGTATAACTGCAGAATTTCTGGTCTTTTTAATATGACCAAGTCCTTTCTACCAGGACTTGCAGTTCTATGCTGTTGGAGAGGTCCAGAAGGCTTGGTGCTTGGTGACTGTTTTCTCCTATGGAAAGTGAGTGTGTGTGTGAGTGTGTAGGGGGATGGGGGGGGGCAGGCAGTCAGGGAGACAGGAACTGTGTGGCCTACTGGGTTTCCCAAGGATTCCCAATATGTACCAGTGGGAGCTATAGTGAATTTCTAGACTGAACTCCCCACACCAGCTGCTTCTTCACCTCACTCAAGGTGGTTATGATTTACAAATGGGAACTTAGAAATGCTAATGATCCTGACTGGGCTTGCTAATTACCCCTTAATCAACTGCTCATGGTCATTAGCTGCCAGCCCTGGGTGGCTGATAGAGCTCCAGCTGGCCAAGGTTAAAGGGAAGCTCGTTGTCAAAGTGCCACTGGCCTTGAAAATAGAAAGAGGTCATGGGCTGGGGTGGAAAGTGTCCTCTTTCCATTTTCCTGTTCTGCCTTTGTATCCTGATGTTTTGGCCCAGTCATGAAGTATTCCAAAGGGAGCAAAGATATTTGAAGGCTGTAAGGAGCCAGGCAAAGCTAGGAGTTAAGTAGTTAGCCAGCAGAAGAGTATAGACCGTTAGAAATGATTATTGAATGCCAGGTGTTGCGTTGAGTGCTTTCTTCCTGAACCTGTGAAGGCTGTTGTTTTGGAGGAAGAAAATGGCAGTGAGGAAAACTGGGTATGTATATATAGATATATATATATATAGATATATATAGATATATATATATACATACATACATATATAGAGAGAGAGGTGACTCTAAGGACCAGGCAAGAGAGAAGTCATGAGTCATGAATCATGAATCAGAGGCATCCACAGGCTGGCGAGAGGGACTAGGAAGGAAACTAACATTCACAGAGCCTAGTCTTTTTAAAAATATTTGTTAAATTATCTAAAATCAAACACTGTCTATGTAAGATATTGTAATAATAACAGGTTCCATGTGCCAGTCCCCCACAATGACCATGGTAAGTAGAGGTTTACTATACCTACTTACAGATGCAGAAACAAAGATTCACAGAGGTGATGGGTCATATCCATGGTCACACTACTAACAAGCAGCGCTGCTATTTTCCTGATTGTGAAACTTACCGCTTTTTAAAGACAATTTTAGATATAATTGGCATATAAAAATTGTATATATTAAAGGTGTGTAACTTGATGTTTTGCTCAATGTATACATTGTGAAATGATCACCACAATACAGTTAATTATCATATTTATCACCTTACATAGTTACCATTTGTGTGTATGTGTGTGTGCGTGTGTGTGTGTGTGTGTGTGAGAGAGAGAGATTTAACTTAAGGTTTAGCTCTTGCAAATTTTAAGTAACTATCACCTCCATGGTGTATATGCTATCTCCAGAACTTATTCATCTTGGATAACTGAAACTTTGTACCCTTTGACAAACATCACCCCATTTACTCTTCCCCTTAGCTCCTGGCAACCGCCATCCTACTCTCTCTATGAAGTTGACCATTTAGACTCTGCATATAAGATCATGCAGTACTTTTCTTTCTGTGTCTTGCATATTTCTCATAGCATAATGTCCTCCAGCTCCATCCATGTTGTTGCAAACAGTAGAATTTTCCTTTTTTAAGGCTGAATAATATTCCATAGTATATACATGTACACCACATTTTCTTTATCCATTCATCCACTGAAGAGCATTTAGGTTGTTTCTATATCTTTTTTTTTTTTTTAAAGATTTTATTTATTTATTTGACAGAGATAGAGACAGCCAGCGAGAGAGGGAACACAAGCAGGGGGAGTGGGAGAGGAAGAAGCAGGCTCATAGCAGAGGAGCCTGATGTGGGGCTAGATCCCATAACGCCGGGATCACGCCCTGAGCCGAAGGCAGACACTTAACCGCTGTGCCACCCAGGCGCCCCTAGGTTGTTTCTATATCTTGACTAGTATGAATAATGCTTCAATGAACGTGGATGTACGGATACCTCTTTGTGATCTCATTTCCCATTCCTTTGGATATATACCCAGAAGTGGGATTGCTGGATATTTTTAATTTTTAACATATTTTTAATTTTTTGAGGAATCGCCATACTGTTTTACATAATGGCTGTACCGATTTAAAATTCCACCAACAGTGCATGAGGGTTCCCTTTCTCTATTCTTTCCAATGGGTATTATCTCTCGTGTTTTTGATTATAGCCATTCTAACAGATGTGGGGTGATATCCTATTGAAGTTGTAATTTGTATTTCCCTGATGATTTGTGATGTTGAGCACCTTTTATGTACTAATTGGCCATTTGAGTTTCTTTTTTAAAGAAGTGTCTATTTAAGTCTTTTGTCCATTTGTAAATCAGTTCTACATTGATGGCTGTGTACCTTGTATTATACCTAGGACACATTTAAGTTTCCTGAGGGCAAGGACCCTATCTTGTATGCCTAGGACAATGGTGGGCAAAGTCGAAGCCCTTAGGAAATCTTGTTGCCTTTTCATTCATAGACACTAGTCATGTACAGCTCATTTCTAGGCTGTCTGGATCCTTTGGTTGCATTTTCATGTTTTTGATCTGGAGCTGGTGGTGGCCATCTTGAGGGACAAACGAGGGAAGCTCTAACCACAGCCATGCATGCCAACCATATAGAGAAGTGCTGCAGAGCATGAGCTACAGATTACCCGGGTTTGAAACCTCGTCCCACCACTTACAGTACACACATGCCCTTGAGAAAGTTACTTGTTTTCATTGCATTTCAGTTTCCTCAACTCTAAATGATAATAATAATGCCTTCCTTATAGAGTGCGTACTGAGATATTCATATAAGGTGTTATTGTAAACATTGATTGTAATGGAAGAACCAAAACTAAGACAGACGTCTAGTTTTCTGCTTATAAATATAAGCATGCAATGAATATTAGCACTTGCCTTTCATAAATTTTACTCGTAATGAGGCACCCCCCATATCCTCTGTCAATCTCGTCCAAAATAGAATTTATTACACAGCACCCCCTGATATGAAATCTTTATTTTCTATCAACACGACCCATAATTCAGCCTAACTCTCCCTCTTTATTCACTTCACTCCCAAGTACAACACTCAGTTCTTTTGCAGGGTGATTCTTGTGTGTTAATTTGCATTTTCCAACGGCACTGGATAGTTCTCAAAAGCTACATCTTAGTCCTCTGCAATTTTTTTTTTTTTGTCTTGCTGATGGGACCCTGGGACATAAACTGGGCTCAGTAGCTATTGTTTTTTTCCCCAACACAAAGTAGAAGCCCCCTCTTGATGTCAGTGTAAGTAGCTGTGACAGTCAGCTTTCAGTTGCAGAGAATGTAGTTCTCCTAGCAAGTTTAAGGAGGACCGACAGGCTACCTTCTTTCACTTGTTTGTTTGCTTGGTTGAGAGACTATTATTCACTACTATCATTCTTTCCTTTCTTTTAATACTAGAACTCCACCCCCTTCCAAGTTCTAGCTGGGCATTTATTTGGCTGCCTACATAACAATTATATTTCCTATTCCCTTTGCAGTGAGGTGTGGTCCTGTGGTTAAGTTATGGCCAATGACATGTAGTGGGAGTAATGCATGAAATTTTAAGTCATTTCCTTAAAAGGAAGCTTTTTCTCTTACATTTTTTCTTTCCCATTTCCCGCATACTAGAATGTGGGCATGGAGGTGGTGAGCAACTTCAACCATGGGATGAGGGCAGCACTCTAGGGGGTGACTGAGCACCAAGAAAGAAGAATGGGTTCTTGAATGACCAGGAGGGACAGAGTCACCATTCTCCCCTGGACTGCCAACCAGCTCATAGTTTTACATGAGAAAGAAACAAACTTTTTACCTTAAGTGACTATATTTGTCTTGGTGAAGCAGCTGAAACAATGTCCTAACTAGAAAAATCTAGTATTAAATGGCTAGTCGGGTCATTGAGAGGATGGAAGAAGCAGTGTAGATTGAGTTTTTAGAAATGACCCTAAAGTTCTGGGCAATCCAGAGATCTTCTATTTTTTCTAGGACCTTCTATGAAATAGAAACTTTGGTTCCAAACCTACCTAGCACTGCTATGACCATGAAGGGACATGTGGTGCCTGCTATAGTCTATGTCAACAGAATGAATGCCCAGTGCCATGCCTCTTGATCCTCACAAAGCAAGTGACCAGCCTTGGGCTCTCCACCAATGGGGCTGCAGAAAAACCAAACATCCTCACAACTAAGCTGGCCACAGAACCAGCAGAGGCTGCAGAAGCTTGTCCCTGCACTTCTGCCTTCCAGAACTCACACCCCTGCATCTGATTGGCCAAGCCTAAATCCCACCCAGAGCTAAGCCACATGGGAGCCTAGGACATGTACCTTTTACTCTCCTAGTCCCCACATCATAAGGATATACACCAGAAGGAGAAGGAAATAGATTTTGAATGCTAATCTATATCTGGCAAAGTAGACTTATCCCATCCTGAGAACGTACAGTCATTCAACAGGCATTTTCTATTGAGCATTTATTATGTGTCAGGAACTGCATTGAATGCTGTGGTCACAGCTGAGTATGATACAGTCCTCACCCTCAAAGAGTTCTCCAGTACAATTTACAACTCAGCATGCTAAGTTCTAGGAGGGAAGCCTGGAGTCCCAAGGGAAGGCAGAGCAGAGCTTCTTAAGCAAGTCTCCTGTGCATATGGGGGAAAAGGGAGCACTGCTGAGGGAGGACTTTGGCAGATGATGCCCGAAGATAGTCCTGAAGGAAACCTATATTACATCTTTGTGACAGAGAACTTGGGCTGTGTCCCCATATGACAGAAGGGGGTGGGAAGCTCTGTGGAGTCTCTTACAACAACACTAACCTCATTCACGAGGATTCCACCTTCATGACCTAAGCTCCTCCCAGAGGGCCTCCTAGTACCATCACAATGGGCATTAGAATTTTAAAATCACATTTTCAGGGGACACATTCAGACCATAGCAGGGGGTAACTTTATATTCAATTCCTTATAAAAATTAGTGCTTTATTTTGAACAAAAAGATATATTAACTTGAAGTAATATCCATTAATTTGATGTATGATGTCTTTGAGAAAAGAAGGCACTCACCCAAGATCCGACAACTAGAAATTGGTGGAGTCAGCATGGACACTCACTCCATAGCTCAGCTCTTAGCTACCAACCATGTCATTCTTCTTGCCTGCTGGCTTCTCCCTGGTGCTTATTCCCCACACTGCAGCTAATTTCCAGACAGTACTTCTGATGGGTAGGACTTGAGTTTCTTGTGTGTCTTTGGCCTAGCCTGTAACTTTTGCTTCCCCAAGTATCCCCCAAGGTCTCAGGCAAGGACTCCTTGTCTCCAAACGTCTGGTCCCCCGTTGGTTGGAACGGGACTCAGACTTTTCTTGAGTAAGATATACCCCAGTCTGAGGATGTCTTTAGATCAATAGTTGCAGCCAACACTGCGGACTCAGCAAACTCTGAACAGCTGGGCTGGCTAACACTTGTATGAGCTCGGTATTCAGTGACAGGTGATTCCCTTCTTCATAACACATAGCCAGCGTTTGACTCATTTCAACACCCATACAAATGGGAACCGATAACTAAAGGGATTCCTGAGCATTGCCCCTGTCCCTGAATTTCCCGAGATACCCTAATATCACCAGCTCTATTAGTTTTCCCACCTGCACTTGTTCCTCAGTTCACCTTGGGTCTCTTCTCACATGCTATTAGAATGTGATGTGGGGCCCAATCTAAGGCTAGTGGACCCAATTCCCAGACTGCAGTACTCTATCTTACTTAGCAGTATTGAGCTGTATTGAGAGCCTAATTTTCACTTTCCATGTTCCCCTGAGACCTAGAATGCATTCACATGTAAAGTATAGAAAAATAAGCAGAGGTTCTAGGAAGACCACGGATGGAAAGGCAAGCAGGAAGGCAGGAAAAGAGTCCTGGTCTGGGAGTCTAAAGACAGGAGTCAAAGTCCTAGTTCTGATGCTGACAAGCTGTGTGAATATTGACAGATTGTTCCCCCTATTCCTTCTGTTTCCTTAGCAGTAAAAATCCAAAGTTAGCTGGACTTGATCAGAGCTTTTCAAATGTTAATATGTATACAAATCACCTGGGAAACTTTTAAAATGCAGATTTTGATGCAGGGAGTCAGGGCTGATCTGAGATGCTGCATTTCTAACAAGTTCTCTGGGAAGCTCATGATGCTGGGCCACGGACCACAGTTGGAGTTTCAAAAGTTCCTTCCAACTCCTGCACCCTGTATACCTCACACTTTTTAGCAACAAGAATGTCTCTGATGGTTTTAAGTGCATATTTATACACGTTTGTTAAACTACACACATAATAGAGGTGGCTAAAAAATTAGAACAATACAGAAATGTAAAAACACTTCCAGAATGTGGAAGTGCCCTGGTAATCCCACCCCCAAGAGAGAACCACTGTTAGTGGTGTATTTAAGCAACATGACCACCCACCGAAAGAGGCACTCAGCTGGATTTAGAGTTTATGATGACTTCGGAAAGGGATCTTCACAGAGCTAAGGGAGGGAGAATGAAAACACAGAGGGTCAGAAATTTGGTCACCTGGGGCTTTCCAAATAGGGGCTTTCTCCTCCTTAATTTCTCCGTGGGGGCACTACCCAGATGTTAGGGGGAAAGTTTGGCATATGTTTTCCCTAGAAAATGCCCTGTGACATCAAAGAATGATCTACTGGAACCAAAAATGGTAAGAATTTCTTCAGCAATGGACTCAGACCAACTGGTCCTGGCTAATTCGAGCAGGTTCCTCTTAATCCAGGAAACCCGGGAGAGAGAAAGGTTTTATCTTCTGCCACCTTAAGCACACAGATGAGAAGATCAGATGCAAACTCTGGCTTTGCTGCCCTTTCAAGAGACGACTCAAGAGACAAGATTCACTGACTGTCCTCAGGACTGCATTCAACCTATACAAGATGGCTGTTCTTGGCTTGGTACCCTCTCTTTCTTCTATAGTCTCTTCCCCTCTCCACATTCTTCAGGAGGGAGTCTTAATGCACTTACAAAAGTATTTTTCCCATTACCTTTCATAGGCTGCTCCTCCTTCCTGGAACATATATCCCTGGTCATCTACTCTCCACAGTCTTCACTGACTTCCTTCCCTCTTTTCCTTCCCCAAGTGGAGTAGAGGAGAGAGTTGCTGGCATCTTATGCCACTTCTATAATAATACTTCTTACACACTGTAATGAAAATTTTCATTTCTCACGTTAAACCAGAGATCCTTGAGGACAGATATCCTATTTACGTTTTTCTCTCCTTCCACAGCATACAGTATACTCACTAAATATTTGTTGACTGGATGGAGGAAACTTTAGTCACTCAAGGAGTATTAAATTGATAATTATTAAATATGCTCACATGAGTTAATTTCTGATTTATTAAGGATTTAATAATAACAATAGGGTCATTGATTCATTCACTTTGTATACAAATTTTGAGAAGACAGTGTGATATAGTGAAAGACACTGGACTTGAGGTCAGAGAGACCCAGGTCTACCATTTACATATTGTATGTCATTTGGCAAGTGCTTGACTTTTCTGGGTGCCATTGTCTTGAACAGGGAAATAATGACTCCTATCATTTTCTTAAGATTAAATGAGATAACAGGCTTGAAAAAAGCTGTAGTGAGATGAGCAAATGTCAGCACTTATTATAGGAGCATTTAAGGAAATTAAAGATACCAAGTGACTGCCACCAGTGTTGAGGATGACTCCATGTACAAGTTACAAAGATATTGTCTCCTGGATTCTACTCCTTTTTCCCCCACCCCCCATTTCAGTACCCTGTTTTGAGACATTGGGCTGGGACTCTACAAATCAAATGCCTCCTTTGCCAGCAGCTTCCTTTTAGGCTCTGCAGATAGGGGATGCTAGAGAGACTGTAAGACTGGCAGAGGAAGAGACTTGCTCCATCCTGTTTGCTTCCTGTTCCCGTCCAAGTCACTCCAGCCTTGTTTCTTCACCTAGGCAGCAGCAGCTCCTTCCACTTGGATCCAGTTGGCAGTTTCCAATACTTGCAGAACTTCATTACATCCCATTAGAGACATCAGCACTAGCTGCTGGAAGTCCCCCCTAAGGGGCCTGGGTTGTAGCACTACAGAGCTCCTCCTCCAAGCTCAGAGACCTTAGCACCAGCTGAGCAACTCCACCTGGGTTTCAGTCCTGGAGCCCCCAAGTTTGTACATTTAAATATTCCAACCTCTGCCTTTGGAACATGAGAGACCTTTAGCCAGAGGCACCTAGCTAACCCACACCCAGATTTCTGAACATAGAATTGCAATAATAAGTGTGTAGTTTTAAGCTACTAAGTTTTGAGGTAACTTGTTATATAGCAATCAATGACTAATTCCTTTTATTGAGAAGCTATAGAAGGACAAAAGGAAACATTTTTCCAACTTTATTTCCTGAATCAATGAATATGGAAAACTAGACTAAGAATCAGCAGTTATACATTGCATTCAAATTGAATACTCATTTAGTTCCTATTATTTTATTTCTTCTAAACCTCAGTTTCCTTCTTTTTGTGAAAAGTGTGCTGGTGGAGAGGGAACTGGGGCAAGTAGAACTGAACTACATTTTCTAAAAAATCTACTGGCTCTAATTTCCTGAAGGCATACCCTGGGCTAGGTATTAGAGGAATAGAAAATACATTTCAAGCTCTAGATCTCATTTTTATTAAGCAGCTTATGAGTTGAGTTGATAAAAGCTGGATAAAGTTTAGTAACCCAGGGAGACCAGGACTAACCAGGATTCTTAGGTGCAAACGGTGTATTTGTCATAGTAAGTTAACTTCCTTAACAGACAAGCAAAGACTATAAAAGTTCATTTCTTGGCATGTGGAGCAGGGAGGGACTCTGCTCTACGTACTCATTCAAGAACTAGGAGCTCAGGCTCCTCCCATCATATGGGTCTGCCCCCTTAAGGTGACTTCAGTGATCAGCTGAGGAAAGAGAGAATAGCTGATGATGTGAGAAGTTCTATGTCTAGCTCTGGAAGCACCTCACTTTTTTCCCATACTCTGTTAACTAGAAGTTAGTCATGTGGAGCCACAGAGCTGCAAGGAATGCTGGGAAATGTGGTAAGCTATGTGCCAGGAGGAAAAAGAAGAAATGTCTGCCACTAACGAGACCAAATCTTGTTGAATTCAGTAGAAAAGAAATAGCCTGGAATTGTATTTGCAAAATTAATGCTACCAAGTAGAGTTGTATTGGTTGTGTCCTGCCGAAAGGCAACTGGATGAGGGAGAGTAAAGGCTGTGTTCAGCTTGGACGAAGGTTTTCTTCTTCCTAATACTCTACCAAGAGAGGTATGCCCTTAAGAAACTCATGAGAAGGCTAGTGACCCTGTGCCTAGCCCACAGAATTGATGCGAAGGCAAAACGGATGAGGCTTGGAAATAAGAAGAGAGTCCAATGCTAATACAAGAAAAGTCTAGTTAGGATATTGCTACTGACTAGGTCATCAGCGGACATTCACTGCCATGCTGACAGCCCCTGCTGGAAGCTCACTATCTCCCCCAAGGCTGTCCGAAGCATGGCATCAGGTAGGCTCCCTTGGGTTCTTGAGGCAAAACATTTCACACACAGGAATACTGCTTCAGCTTATATATTGGGTGACATAGAAGGCTGTCAGTTTTAAATGGGGCCCAAACCAGACAGACCTTCTCAGGAGATCCAGTCTGTGGTGTGATCAGCACTGCCCTTAGGCCGCGTATCTGGCAGATGATAGGATGTTGGAGGAAACAGGGTAGGAAAACCTTCACTAGAAATCTTATGGAATGCTCCAATGGAAGAATCATAATGGACAGATTCTGTTCCTTCAGACATCACACATCTGCAGCAGAGAATTAAACAACTAGGTCATCAATCCAAATCTGGTTTTAAAAAAATGGGAGCCACAAAGTGAAATTACCAGAAATGACAAAAACAAGAAATGTCATGCCTACCACTGTCCAAATTATTCAGGAAATGGTTTAACCACTCCTGGTACATATTAACCCGAGGCATTTGGTTTATTTAGAGGCAGAACTTTGAGCATGTAGTAGGTGCTTAAATAATGTTGAGTTAATAACTGCCTTAGTGGAGTGGACATTTTTTGAGTTACTAAATGTCAGAAAAAAGTCTTCTTAAATAGGAATAGGAGCATGACTTTGTCTCCAGGAAGAAAGACACTCCCTTCTGCCATCCCAGGCAGCTCGAACAGGGCTTACCGGCATCTTTTCCACACCATGGTGCATGTATGGAAAGCATCCTTGGTTAAATAGCATGAAGGCTAGAGCCCAGGTGACACTGCTTATGATTGAAGCTCCTAGGCCCTGCCCACTATCTCCAAGATGATATCTTACTGGTTGGGAAGCTGTGCACTAGACTATGATCAACTGACCTACACTGGCCCAATCAGATGCTTCAGCCCTAGACATGAGATCTTGAGGGAATGATGATCTCTAGTTGACATCACCACTACTAAGTATTAGTAGTAGATGCAAAATGCAGCAATTCATCTTTTACCTTGGAAAGACTATCCCAGCATATCCTGAACCACCAGGTGCCTGAAAACTTCACTGAAGTAACAGGTCCCTAAACTTTTGTATGGTGGATCTACCATCCTCTGGAGTGCATGTGTCTAAATAGGACCTCCCGCATACCAGCCACTGTTTGTCTATTTTATCCAATCAACGTGATGTGATTGATATAATGCACCTGTGTTCTGGGCTCCAATTCTCTCAGGTTGTATTACAACAGAGGCCAGGAAAGGCGACATAGTCCTGAGAAAATGAATATTATTCGTCCCATGTGAATGCAAATCATTTCTGATCCTTTTCTCAAATTGAAATGAAAAAGAATGCATTCCCCAAACCAGTGGTGGCATACCATATCCCTGAAGTGTTATTAATCACTTTTTGCAGGGATACCATGTCTGGCCCAGCTACAGGAGCCAGGGCTACGACTTTGTTAAGTGTGCAATAGTCTTCAATCTCCAGAATCTATCAGCTTTCTGCAGGGACTATGCTGGTAAATTACATGGGACCACCGCTCCTGCAATTTTTAAGTGTTTAATGGGGAGACTAATCCTCCACTCCCCCAGGATGTGATTATTTTTGATTTACTGTCTTGGCTGGGATGGAGGGCAGTTTCAGAGTTTTTCTCTTTTCCTCCCTGCCATGATGACCTTACCTCACAATCTAAGGATCTAATGTGGGATTACTCCCATTGCCAAATATATAAATTCCAATTATATACTCATGGACTGAGAAAATCACTACACTACTGGGTGGGTCCATGAGCCCAGTGGGCTTACTATGAGCCAGACTTTAGCCAGAATTTTATTTATTGCCTGTCTCACGTAGACAGGACTGACTATACCATTTGCAGATCCCAGAGCAATGGAAATGCAGGGCCCTTTGTTCAAAAAGCAGGAAAAAAGTGCCATCAAAGGTACATATAAAGATTTTTCTTTCTTCTGTAGGCTCTCTCTCAATTTGTCATAGTGTTTTTATTTGCTATTTAATGTAAGTAAAAATGATAATTGTAAATTATTAACATGAATTTTACCATTCATCATGCCAGACTTAAATGCAAATATCAGAATATTCAACTTGTATGCAGAATCACCACAACTACATATTTGTATTTCATGGCTTGTCCCTAAGGGTGCCTCAAGATGGCCAAAAGAGGCAAATATAAGACAGACTCAGGAAGGATGGAAGGAGGAAAAGAGGATCCCCCAGATAGAGCCAACTGATGGAGCACTCCTGAGCACGGAGATACTTGCAAGGTGAGTGCAAGCTCAGCCTTGCAAAGGAAGGTACACGTTCCCTCACTCTGGCCTTATGACTGTGAGGCTCCCCCTCACTGGCTACTGAACTACTGTGCCATGTCCTGACCAGAGGCAGGGTATGTGGACATTGGGCTAGGCATCTTAACTTCCCAAGGCCCACCATCCCAGCTAATGTCAGACAGGCAGCTCCCAAAGATCTTTAAACCTCTGCCCCAGGACATACTTGGTACCAGGATCAAGGTGAATAAAAGTCTTGCCTACATCAAGACATAGCCTCTGGCCTGTCACTCACCAAGTACACTGTAGCACTGCTAGTCAAAGGCAGGGACGGTGGCTTCCATGTCCTGCCCCAAGATGCTGTGGGATGTTTGGGCCTGGCTCACCCCTTGCCCATACCCAGGTCCCTCCCATGTCTGAAAACAGCAGTGATTAAGGACAGCTGAATAGGTCCTAGAGGACCAGCAAGCAGGGAAGCAGGTGACAGAGAGCCTGTCTTTCAGAGGCAGTGGGAGTGGGATCATGCTGAGGTCAATTGTCCCATTGGGCTTTACTTATAAAACAGTATCAAAGAAAAAATATTAAGAGTTTCAAGACAGCAGTCACAGAACATTAAACCCCTTGTGCAGGCCCTTCAAAGTATGGGGCTTTGTATGGCTGTACTGGTTACATGGCCAGTCCAAGAAGCTGGCCCTGCCTATAGGCCCCCACTCTAATAAGAGACCTTGATAAGACTTTAGATCTCCAGGTATTGATATCAACTCAAACCCTGTGTCTGATAGTGCTCCAAATGTCCGGATATTCCCCCCTGTCCTCAGAGGACAGTCCTCCAAGTCAGTGGTCACAGGTCTATTTAGGAAGGCACTAGAAAAAGCATCACAGTATATATCTGTCATGGTATTGCAGGATTTTTCCTCCTAGGGACCCAGTCATCTCTTCAACTAGTGGGTTCTGGATCTGGCTCAGGTGTGGGAATTGAGCAAGGACCATGACTTTTATTAAGGTGACAGCCCTCAGACTCCTGCCCACCATTTTTGTTTTTCTTGGTAATAGATATTAAACATCAACAAATTGTTGTTGACCAACAATCTATTTTTGTCCCTAGGGACATCATGTGCTATTAACCATATCCTCCTCCCTGTGGGTCAGACTCCCTTGTTTACCTCTCTGACCTTGCTGGTTATCCAGTGATTGTGGTCTCCTGGCTTCTGGTGGTTAGTACCACCAGCTGACCTCCATTACTTGCATGGATGATTGGTAGGGAGAACCATCATCCCTCACGGCTATTAAAGAGCCCATCTCTGCGAAGGCCTCTGGCCTGCAGAAGAGGCTACCACTGAACTTCTTAGTGATGCTGTGTTTCTCTCACCAATGCCTCCCTGGTGGCCTTGGAGAATGGTGTGTCTTCTTATCAGTCTTCTTATATTAATGCCAGCATGCCTCATCCCTCAGTTTTTTTACTCCTTCCTGTCCATTTACCAGGGCAATTCAGGCACTCCCCTGAAAGCTGGCCATTGTTTTTTCAGTCATGAGTTTGCCCCATCTTAGGTGTCCCTCGTGGAACGTTAAATCCTACGTCCCAAGTCAATGAATTCTTGCTTAGTCAGTCAGTATGGTTTCCTTGATCAAATATCTTCAAAACAATCTTGGGGTAGTCCCCGGCTCCTGTTGATATATAACAGCTAATTCTTGGAAGTCTTTAAGTGTGTAGTCGCTTTCCTCACTTACTAAGACCAGCATGTCTCCAGCTGGGTTTAACGCTATGTATTAGCTTGGGAGCCAGCAGAGTCAGTATCCTCAGGGCACCCACATTTCACAGTCCCACATTTTCATACTAGCACTCTGTCCTTCACATAACAGACCTGCCTTGACCGGAGCTTTGCAAATCTCAGTCAGGACTTCAGCATACTCTCCAGTTGGTTTGCCCTTCAGCCACAGGTGATGGGGGGCCTCAATGGAAGTTGCCACAGAGTTCTGATGATGCTCACACTTAGCCATTTACTGCTTGTTAAATGCCTTCACTGTCTCATCAACCTTCTGCAGAGTGTTAATACAATTTAGTAGCAACCAGCCAACTCTCTCGTCTTTTAGGCATTGTCCCTCCATATTTTTTAAATGTTTATATCTCTGAATTTGCTTCAGCATTCCCCTCCACCAGGACATTTTCCAAGGTCTCCACTGATGAAATCTTTTTAATTACGCCATCACCTTGTTCTGGGGACCATCTGTGTCTCACCTAGGTATCAGGACTGTGCCCCTTTCACCTGCTGTGTGGTGGATGAGCCAGTCTCAAATCCCTATCTTACTGATTGTTTTCTTAAACCACTCTCAGCACCATTTATGTTATTCTGGGTCCTCTGAGAAACAGACACAAGGTGCATGTAAATGTGTAAGAAATGTATTATGAAAAAGTCTCTCAGAGAAAATGGGGGAGGGGAAGCCAGGGGAGCCTGGGGGTGTGTTAGACTCCATTGCTGCTCTGACCCTGAGTGAGAAAGACGGCATTAAGGAAGGAAAGTCATGTGGAAGTGTCTTAGACTACAGTGCAGTCCCAAGGGGGGGTTTGGCAAAATTTTTGAGAGTTCTGAGCCAGTGGTGCTCATCAGAGAAATCCCCATCTCCTAGCAACCAGCCTGTCCTCCTATTCCTGGTATGTTCAGTCTTTGGCCAGGAATGCTCTTGGGAGCATGACTCAGGTACTACTGAAGTGAGGATCTTTATGCTCCATGCAGTCAGCGGTCTGAGTAGCTCATTCTCCATGTCCACCATAGTTGCAGATGACTAGAGTGCTCTAAATCATAGCTGGACTCAAGGAGATTTAGAATCAAGCCTCGTCCACCATTCCAAAGAGTGAATGGTGAAAAACCCACTAGATTCTTGTGTATTATTCATGCAAAGGTGAGCACTGCGTTCATGATATTTTAGCCAACCTATGTATTTTTTTTTTAAAGATTTTGTTTATTTATTCGACAGAGAGAGAGACAGCCAGCGAGAGAGGGAACACAAGCAGGGGGAGTGGGAGAGGAAGAAGCAGGCTCATAGCGGAGGAACCTGATGTGGGGCTCGATCCCATAACTCCGGGATCACGCCCTGAGCTGAAGGCAGACGCTTAACCGCTGTGCCACCCAGGTGCCCCCAACCTACGTATTTTTTAAAACATTAATTTTGTCAATTAAAACCAATCTCTAATATCTATTTGGTAATTAACAAATCTGTGTTGGAGATAAAAGTAACTGAAATGTTGTCTCTGGAGTGCGGCCTCTTGACTAAATGTCATTGACTGAATGCTGGTTAAATTGCCCTGGAGTGTGTTTTTCTGTGTAGGGCAACTGGACATCCCAGGGTATAGAACAAAATAAACTAACGCAGACTTACAGAACTCACGGAATATACACTGAATCATATTAAAGCAAATTGGAGATGACATAATATGATGACATTTATATATGGCAAAATTAATAAAGGTGGAGAAAAAATTACTGACATCTTAGAAACATTGAGCTAATATACACACAGCCCTTAGAACTCTACCAAGAAAGGTAGACATCATTATTATAATATCTCACCATATTACAATTTGATAGAGTCTTGTAGTATTATGGAAAGAAGACTTAGATGGTCTGGGACAACCAGGATTTCTCATTTCTCTTTGCCAGAACATGAATAGTAGCAAGCAAAGGATGAAGCTTATGATGTCTGTGTTAGGAAAAAAGAGTCATACCTGTATGCATATCCAGGGTGTGTTTGAGCAGGTGAATCCTGGGAGGGAAGGCTACACCCCTGACTCTGTGCACAGGTGTGTCATAGGTGGAGAGCTGGGGAAACACCAATCCATTCAGGTGGAACTTGTGATTGATCAGTATCTGTATGTCAACATAACAATGAATATTTACACAGGGCTTTGAAATTTATAAAGCCTTTCCCCACAATTCACTGTCTCATTTAATCCTAATAACCCTACAAAGCTAGGAGTACTTTGTCCCCATTTTCCAGATGAAGAAATATATGACTCAGAGATTAAGTGAGTTTCCTACGGTGTACATAGTCATTCATTGTGAAGCCTAGACTGGAACCCCATTCTCCCACTTCCCAGAGCCACGTTCACCTATCAGGTGCTACCACTAGGTTAATCTGAGGATAGAAATGTGATCAGGACACATTCTGTGCTTCCAAAGAGCACTTCCCTACAAGAATATTTGGCCCTGCTAGGAATTCTTAGAAGATAGAGAAAACGTATATATTATGGCCTTTTCCCTGGAAGAGTTTACACTCTTAAAGTTTTCTGGGGGCGAGGCAGGAGTTGGGGGGACAATTTTAGATTTACGGAGAAGTTACAAAGATGGTATAGAGATTCCCATATACCTTCCGCCAAGCTTCCCTGATGTTAACATCTTACGTGATTGTGGTATGTTTATCAACCCTAAGAAGTTAACATGGTACATTACTATTAACTAGCGTATAGACATGATTTGGATTTCCCATTTTTCCACCTGTGTTCTTGTTTCCACTGCAGAATCTAATCTACATTACCACAGTGCAGTCAAGTATGGCTCCTTAAGCTCCTCTGATCTGTGACAGTTTCTCTGTATTGCCTTGTGTTTCATGACCTTGACCTTGATACTGGTCAGGTATTTTGTAGAATGTTCTTCAATTTTTGTTGGCTGATGTTTCTCTTATGGTTAGACTGTAGTTATGGATTTTGGGGGTGAACACACAGAGGTGATTTGCTGTCTCATTGCTTCCCGTCAGTAAATGAGCCATATCAACATAACTTATCACTGGTAATGTTAACCTTGAAGACGTAGTTCAGGTGTTGTCTGCCAGGTTTCACTACTGTAAAGCTATTCTTTTTCCTTCCTAGACTCTATTTATTAGGAGTGAGGGAGTCACTGTCTAACCCACACTCAATGGCAGGGAGTAAGTTCCACCTCTGGAGAAAGGTGTATGAAGGAATTTAGGACATATGCTAAAATCACCACAGGAATTAATACATACTTGAGGAAAGGGATAATTTAAGGCTACACGAGTATCTTGTTCCTCCTGAAGGTTTCATCTGTTAATTTAAGCATTCATCAGCAGATCTTACCTCAGGTAATGATTATTGATTATTACAATTGTTACAATCAATATTTTGTTGCTTAAATTGTTATAGCCTTGGCCATTGGGAGCTCTTTTCAGGTTGGTTTCCGTGTCCTTTTAACACGTCCCCCTCTTTTCTGTTGTTGTTTTGAACACTTGCTTCATTCATTCATTTATACATGCCACTATGACCTTCTACAGGTTCACCTCGTATTTCTCCAAGGAATCCTGGTCTCTTTTACTGGAGAATGGTTTTTAGAAACCTGGGTATGTAAGTTGTACTTGTTGCTATTGGAGTGTCACTGCTTCTGGGCCGTCTCAGTGGACACAGCCAGGAAAAGGATGTACGTCCACTAGCCTACCTAGACCCACATCTCTACCCACATGCATCTCATGAACGGAATGGGACTCCGACTGATATCTCCAACCCCAACCCAGCACCACAGGGTTCATCTTAGCATTTCACTGTTGCTCATTTGTTATTTCTTCCTACAACAGTAAGAAATCTCAAAGGGATGATCGTGCAAGCTGGACAAAGATTCTACAACCTTGTGGATGTGAAACTCTCTCTAAGTGGAAGAAACAGGAAGTACAACAAAAGATCAGAGAACCCATCTGTGGGGCTATAGGCAACTCTATTGTGTAGGAGATGACATAATATGTCTAAACTGCAGAATCTTTAGGGGATGTTAAAAAGTGTTTTTGGGGGAAAAATCCACATTTAATGGAAAACATTTCTGTTTCTGTACTCCTCTGTCCTCTTCCTCCATTCCCTCCCATGGTCAGAGCAGCCCCAAGTAAATAGCAGGGTCTTCTTTCCATGCCCTGGATTAGAATTCCATCTGGTGTGACTCCCTCATTCTATAGGTAAGAGTACCTGAAGCTCAGAGAGGGAGAGGCCTCACTCAAAGCCCCACAGCAAGTCAGCAGCAGAGCCAGAAGGCTCAGGTCTCTCAACTCCTAGGCCAGTGCTCTTCCAAATAGCAGAACATGGTAGGAGTGGGAGAAGTCCACCTCAGATGTGGAGTACAGACCCCTCGCTTCATTTTGATAAGGGTCTTCGACTGCCATGATAAAAATGGACACTCTTTTTTGAGTGCTACTTCTGTGTCAGGCACTATGTTAAGCCCCAATATCTCCTTGAACAACCCTATAAGGCAGGTATTACTATGCCCATTTGCAGATTAGCAAACTGCAAATCAAGAAGTTCATAAAGGAGCCCAAGATCACAAGTAGTCCTGGCATCCAAGCCCTGCGGGGTAACCATCAACCTGGTGTCTCCAAGCTCCTGACTTGTTCCTGGGCTGTGGGAGTCACCTCAGCCCTCCCCCAAGAGGGAGGCGTGTCTCCATCACCGCTGGGAGCTAAGCAAGCACTGGCCTGGCAAGGGCTAGTTATGACAGTATAGCCAGAAGTGCCTTGTAAAACTGCCACACAGAGGTGAGGAAAGCACAGGGAAGCTGTGCAAACACGCTTGCCTCCTGTTCACTCCCCCCTCTCTCTCTCTCATACACACACACACAATCATACACACACTACCCTTCCTTCCTGATGTGACTCTTCTGCCCCCACTTTCTCAGACTCAGCCATCTTCAGCTCTGGCCAGTTCTATATCCTTAGCAGGTCATTGGAGAAAAACAATCGTAGGCATTGCATTATTATGTACAGAGCACAGGCTGAGGAGTCAAGAAGGTCTGGGTTCTAATGCTGAGTCTGTCCTTTATGAACTGCCCCTTCAAGGGAGTTGTGTGACCTGGAAAAGTTACTCAAACTTTTTAAATGGGATAATAATACCTGATTGTAATGTTGGAGTCAATAGAAACTGTACCTTGAGTTTCTCTTTTTATCTCCTCTTATCCTGCCCCCGATCCAAGCCATTGACATTTTTGCTGAGATTATTTTAAGAGCCTGCTGACTGTCCTTCTTGTACCCCCTCTTGTTCCCTTTCAAAATTGCCAAGTTATACCTAGGAAAAATCTTTTAAAAACATGAATCTGATCATCTCAGTGTTTCTGCCACTCCCCCAATATTATCATCAACAAACAAACCCCAAGAGGTCCTCACCGCACTTAGGACAAAACCCCACATCCTTATCATGGAAGGGCCTCTGTGATCTGGCCTATCCATCTCTCCACCCCTTCACAGCCTCTTTCACAGCCCCACTCTCTCTTTTGTCATTTGCTCCTAAGCAGAGGCTCTTTCCTGCCCCAAGGCCTTCCTGTCAGCCCTTCTAGCTGCAGGGGACCCCCTGCCCCCTCTTCTTGCCTGGCAGATGCCTACTCACTCTTGAAATCTCAGCTTTCCTTCCTAAGAGAGGCCTTCCCTGCATGCTCTGTTTAGATCCAACCCCCCTTTCATTGTTTCATGCCACTAGTTCTCTTCCTTTGTAGCTCCTAGCATGATTAACAATCATGCATTTGATCGTACAATTCCTTATTTAATGTCTCTCTCCTCCATAGGTGGAGAGCAAGGAGTGCCTTTCTTCTGTTCCTTTCTGATTATCCCTGCTGTCAATTGCAGAACCTGGGACATAACAGGTGCTCAAGAAATCTATGGCGTGGGAAGGTATGATGAAGTTTGCAGGTAAAGCACAGGACATATAGCAGACTTCTGACAGATCTCTGTAGCTGCGTTCCTTTCTTCCCCTCCTGGTGGATGCTGCCAGAGCGTGGTTCTCAGAGGGGTGTGGTCCCTCCCACACCCCAATTCCCCAGCACTGGGGAGAGGCCCCAATCAGACCCCATGGGGCTGGCTGGGCACAAAGTCCCCAAGGCTGTGAAGCCAGGCTGGGCAGGGCCAGTGGTAGGCCTTGCCACCCCAGAGAGCAGGGAGTAGGGCAGGGCTGCTGGAAGCAGGCCTCCTGGGTCTTCATCAGGCTCAAACCCTCCCTGTCCTTTCTTCCCCCACGGCAGAGAGCAGTTTTGCCCTGGCCAATGCCAATTGGGCTGCTCCTTGTTTTGTTGTACACGCTGCTAGGCAACTGGCCTGTTTTTGCTTATTTACCTCCCCTGGGCCATTTCACAACACTTTGTAATAGGCCCTGCTCTCTCTGGTGCACATCTGGTTTGGATTTAGCCTGTCAGAGCCCCCTCAGCAAGGAGAGCCAGGACTTTCCCCAGCACTCACCAGGACGGACCCCCAGGCTCTGGCTGTGCAGGCCTCCTTGGTGTTGGACCATGCCAGCCCGGACGCCTTTCACTCGCCCAGCCCTGATTCTTCTCTCCACCCTGAACCTCTTACTTCTTTTTGTCAACAGTGTGCACATTTCAAAGCCTGAAGGTAGGGAAACCTTGAGAAGGAAAAAGACTGATGAGGGGTCAAGAAATAGTAGAACAACAGGACGGAAGTTTAGAGAGAATGAAGTCTGAGCCCTCAGCCCAGCACTATTCTCCCCTCACCCACAGGGAGGGGTTGACTTTCCCAAAGGGACACAGGGAGACAGCGATAGACCCAAGACCAGGTTCCTTGGCATCTCTCTCCTTTCCCCGGGAGCCTTCCCATCAAGAGACCACCTTGGGGATACAGTGGGTTAAACTGGATGTTCTTGGTTTTGAAAGATTTAGTAGATTTATCCTTCTCCCCATCAAACACCAAAATTCTGGTGGGATTTCTAAGAAGGACCAATAGAGAATCAGAGTTTGGTAGATGTCATTTTATAGAGAGAGAATAAAAGTTTCCAATTTCCTCACCCTACAGAGAACATAATGGTCAAATCAGGGCAGGGTCAGGGATAGGTGAATGAAGTAGGGCTGGGAAGAAACACAGGGCACCTTTCCTGCTTCCCCATTCCCTATTGTTTTGGCAAATTCAACACACTCAGTGTAAAACCCAAGGTTCTGACAATGGTTATAAGGCTCTACAAGACCAAACTCTCTGACCTCTGTGACCTCATCCTTCCCTCCCCTCTTTGTACATTCAGCCCCAGTAATTTATGTCAAGAAAGAAGAAGAAGGCCTCCTTGGAGCAGAAGCAACCAGTACCTGGGCACAGTTCAATGAGCAGAGCAAGGATGGGTTTCCCCATTCACTTCCTTTATGAGCTGGTCCCACTGGGCAGAGAACAAAATGCTCAAACTGCCCAAAACATGCAAACAGCTTATTTTGCTCCATAGCACTCATCTGTCCCTGACACATGGTTATATTACTTATAGTCTGTATTTTCTTGTTAGAATGTAAATTCCTTGAGGGCAGGGTGTTTGTTCCATTTATTGTTAGGTCTTTGAACCTAGAACAGTTTTGCATGAAGATTGGACTCAATAAGGATTTTTTGAATGAATGAATGAATGAATGAATGAATGAATGAATGAAGTCTGTTTTTCCTCCCAGTATGTTCAGTTGGAGGTGTTTTCTTATTCTGACCTCTCACCTATAAACTAAAATGCTGACCTATCATTTTAGACTATCTATCACAAACACCCTTTGTCTCCATTCCAGCTCACCATGATCCTATCATCTCTGAACTGTTGGAGCACATTGTTTTCCTCTGCCTGGAATGACCCTCCCAGTCCAACTCTGCGCCTCCTGATGGGAATTCACCTGGTAACTTTTGATGCTAGGATGGACCTCTTGATATCTCTGGATACCTCCCTGTGGTTTGCCATAATGGTGATGATTACTTGTCAGGCTGCTCCACATTGATTAATCCATGAAGGATAAAGGACCAGATGACCAACTGAGTAGCAACTGAGTGGCAGTCAATGGTCTCTGTCCTCCAAGGTTTTGTATTGATTCTTTTTATAGGTTTACTTTGTCACTTGCTGACCTTAGATTATGGACCTCTTGTATAGAACTCTTGATTTTTTTTTTTTCTCCTCAAATCTTTGTCTTCCCCAGTTACCCACAGTGAATGGCAACACCAATTGTTTCTTAAGTTTCTTGAGGCAAGAATTTGGGACTTAGCCATTGATTGAGATTGGGTCCACCATCCACCATCCCTAAGCCATAGGGAAATCCTGTCAAGTCTACCTCCATAACACATCTGAGATCCATCTTCCTCTTGCCCCCTCCATTGCTCCACCCTATTCCAGACACCAGCATTCTTGCCTGCATGGCTGGCTCTTTATTTCTACTCTCTATTGTCCAACAAGTGATCAGAATCAGGGAGGGAGGCAGGGAGAGAGTGCAGGTGAGGGGGCAGAGAGGGAGAGAGAGAGAGACAGAATGAATCTTAACCAGGCTTCACAGCGGGGCTCAATCCTGAGATCATGACCTGAGCCAAAATTAAGAGTTGGATGCTTAACTAAGTCACCCAGGTGCCCCCAGAATCAGGTTTTAAAACAGAAATTAGATCATGTTACTCCTTCATTTAAAACTTCCCAAATGGCTTCCTGTTACACTTAGAATAAAAAAACAGTTTTTTACCCTGCCCCTCAAGGCCACAGTCTAGACCCTGCTGACCTCTCCAATTTTAGTTCACACCACCCCCTAATTCCCCACTTTTCTCAGTATGCTTTAGTCACATTACTCCTCTTTCTGTTCTTCGAACAGGTCAATTCATTCCAACTTCAGGGCTTTTGCACAAGTTACCTCTCCTCCTTGGAATACTCCTGCCTCAAATCTTCACATGGCCAATTCCTCTGGCTGTTCAGATCCTGACTTAAATGATACCTACTCAATTTAGAATAACATGACTCCTCCCTACCACACACACAGAGTTATACTCACCCATGTGTTGCTTGAGGTTCTCCCTAGCATACAACACCAGATTTTCTATTTGTTTATTGTCTGTCTTCCCCCTATAGAATGAAACTCCATATTGGCAGAGACCACTGTGACCCCAGCACCTAAAATAGGGCCTGACACATAACGGAAGTTCAAAATGTTTCTTGAATAAGTGAATGAATTAGTCCATTGTAGCCTAACCATGGGCTGAGAGTTAGGAGTCTTGTGTTCAACTCTACCCTGGTTACTCTCAAGCTATGTGACTTTGAACATGTCGTTTGTCTGCTCTCGGCCTCTGTCTCCACATCTGTAAACTGAGGTCTGATTTCATGATCCATAAAGTCCTTTCCAGCTTCCAGATACTCTGATCCTATCAATCTTTCCATATTGTTGACCATAAAAAGCTATCAAATTTGGTGATGACAGCAATGACCCAACTAAAAATTGATGAATTATTTTTTTAATTTCATACGACATCCTAGGCCACCTTAGTTATTTATGATTTATGCTTAAGTTACATATCCCAAAACGGCTTGCGTGGCTCAGGTGTCAGACCCACTTTCCCACCCATATCCTAATTCTCTTTATTTATACAAGGAGAAGGGTAAATGCTCCCATTAGATTTGCTAGACTAGAATGGACCCTTGTGATGGCAGATGACAGAAACCTAACCCAATTCAAGGATAAAAATGAGAGATAGATTTTGGCAGTTCATGAGATCCAAGGAGATCCAAATAAGCAAGGTGCTGAGAGAACAGTGAGAGAGCAGGCCTTCAGGTGCTGCTGGAACCAGATGCTCAAATCCACTAGTGTTCCCTCCAGCCTTTTCTCTGCTTCTAACACTGTGCTGGCTATACCCTCCTCTCTCAGTGCAGTCTAGCTCTTTCCACATAGTCCCAGCACAGCATCGATCACACTGACTTATTTGCCTGCTGTTTCCAGTCTTTTCCAGTACAATAAAGTTCATCGAGGAAAAGGACCTTGTCCATTTGTTAATTTCTATATCCCTAACCCCAAAACAGTACCTGGAGCATAGAAGGTGCTCAGTAAATATCAATTGGATAAGTGAATGGTAGAAAACATAGTGACCAACTGCTCCAGAGTTTAATACCAAAGCATTTCAGTTATTGAAAGGCTAGCAAAGTTCCCTAGGATCCTCACACCACCCCTCCTCACCCACAAAATCTCACAGAAGGGATTCCTTGGTCCAGCTAGGCCATGTGCTTACCTACCACCTTGGCAAATAACAGTAGCCACTGAACATGCTGACGTCTCAGCATCCATGAGAATTCGAGGAGATTTTCAAAAAGGACCGTAGAAGGAAATCCCATTGGTGCCAATACACTTACAGAGCTATTGTGGAGATCAAACAAGACATTGCAAGAAAGGGTGCTTGCAATGCTATTATGAAGTTGCCATTTTTATAGGTCAGATATTGGCAATTTTATATGTCTCATCTTATTATAAAAGTATTAAAAGCATTACATGGATATAACATGATTATTTGATTATATGTCAGCAGAGTAAGAAAGAATACTATGTTTTTAAGATGAAAAGTTAATTCCTTTTAAAAATGATGGTAGCTAAAATGATTTATTATGTGGTAGCTTTGCAATGAACAATGTTAATTCCTTACATGGATTATCTCATTATTTCTTCCAACATTTCCATGAGGTAGACACTGTAATTATCCCCATTCTACAGACAAGAAAACTGAGGTCAGTGAGGTTAAGTTTATATGCTCCAGATGACACAGTTCAAAATGTGGAGAACCAGGACTTGAACCTAGGTTTCTAGGATCTAAAGCCATTCACTAGACTACATTAGGGAAGAGGCTGGGAGTCCAGCTCCTCCACGAAAGCTAATCCACTGCTACTAAGAAGAATGATTCTGTTACCTGTGATGCTACAGTCCTGAGTGCACTCTGCTTCCAAGCCATCTGCATTGCATTACAACTAGTAGTGGGTGTATCTGGCACCCATGGACAGACTAATCTCCTTAAAGGCCCGTCTTATTCATCTTTTCACTTAAAATAAGCCTTAAATTCTACCTAAAATTCTACCTAGGTCTCTCCAAAAGTTTATTGAACTGAGCAAGGTGGGCAGACAAAAGATTTTGATTTGTTATCTCCAAAGGGTATGGTCTTTGGTTTACATGTTTTCAGTGGTGTAGGGGATGGAACGTTGGGAATATGGATAATTATCAAAACATAGCTACCACATGTCGAGAGCTTATTATGTTTCAGGAAGTTTATGTCCATTATCTTTAGTTTTTATAATACCTTGCAAGGTAAGTGGTAGTATCCCTGGGTCATACGTTTTCAGAGCAGCAGAATGTATTCTTTCTAGAGACTGCGAACATCTCCTCTGTGATATCAAAGCTGGACCAAGAAAATGTGTTTACTCCAACTAAGGTCACACAAAGCTTTGAACCTAAAAACTGTCCTCAGCCAGAATCTTACAGAATTCTATTCTGGGCTGGCCCCCAATTTCCCCCAAACGCAGACCCCACCCACACTCCAGAGCCCTACAACTCTGTCAAACCAATGTTTAACTTGATTTTGTACATGAACTTGATTCTGCGCCATGGAATTTCAAAGCTGTGCCTGCAAGTCTGGAATTTAAATATTAGCCTTTCTGACCTGGATAGCTTTGATCTCCCGAGTTTACTTGCACAAATATTGATAACGCGGCTCAGATCACAAGCAAGAGCACAAGTCCGCAGCCCGCGACTGCTGAGTGAGTGCATGGATACAAAGATCTCTGCCCAGATCAAAATGGATTTAGGTTGTACATGTGCTAATCTGACAGTGGGGGAAGCCCCACATATGGGCCAGAGAGAGCTCACTCTCATGTAGTCGATCATGCTCGCTTCGTCCTATAGGACAGAAATCAAGAGTGAACTGCAGCTGCACTCTGGCAAGACCAGGCTCTTACAATACGGCCCTACCTTCCTTAATTTCTTTGAGTTGGCTTTCTCGCTGGGGGATGGCTGCCATAGTTAGCATTTGCCAAGCATCTGTCTTGTACCAGGTACCTTAAGTGTTTATATAGTATTAACCATAATACATAAAATGAATACATGTTAGCACTATTCTATGAGTTTTACATTTGTGTTATTTCATCCACACAAAAGTCATATAAAGGGGGGACTACTATTATCTTCATTTCTCAGATGAAGAAACTGAGGCCCAGAGAGTTTTGTCAGTGAGAGTCACACTGCAAGTAGAGGGCAAAGTTGGGTTTGAAACCTAGGCAGTATCTCTTTCCATTCTCTCAACAACCTGGTAAGGCCGTTGTGGTCATTTTACAAAGAGGGGAAAGAAGTTTAAGTAATTTGCCAAAAGTCACACAGCCTGTTAGTGGCAGAACCAAAATTCAAACCCAGGTTAAATCCAATGGCCATGATTTTTAAAATACACTAGAAAGAAAAAAAAAAAACAACGACACTCAAAAGGCCTGTTTTGGTGTGGCCTGATTTTGTACAGCCAGCAACCTAAGGATGAGTTGTTACATTTTAAAGGACTGTTTAAACATTTTATTTTATTATTTATTTATTTACTTATTTATTTATTCAGGGGGTGGAGGATGGAGGAGAGAGAGAATCTCAAGTAGACTCCATACCCATCACGTGAGCCCAGTGCCGGGTTCAATCCCACGACCTTGAGATCATGACCTGAGCGAAAAGCAAGAGCCAGACACTCAAATGACTGAGCCACCCAGGAGCCCCACTTTAAAAAAAAATAAAAGATTTATTTATCTATTTTAGAGAGAGAGAGAGAAAGCATGAGTGAGCAGGGGGCAGGGACAGAGGGAGAGAATCTCAAAGAGAGTCCCCACTGAGTGCAGAGACCGACGTGGGGCTGGATCTCACAATCCTGAGATCATGACCTGAGCCGAAATAAAGATTCCAATGCTCAACCAGCTGAGCCACCCAGGTGCCCCTAACCATTTTTTTAAAAGAAGATGTGGCAGAGATCATATATGGGTCCTCAAAGCATAAAATATTTCCTATCTAGCCCTTCATAGGAAAAATTTGCTAATGACCATGCTAGACCGGTCTTCTCCATCCTGACCTAAAAAACCATTATGAAGATCAAAGGAAAGAACGGAGGTCGGAGTGTCTGTACGTAGTTTGGGGAAGTCATTTCTCCTTCACTGGACCTCAGTTTTGCCATTTGAAAGAAGAAGTTAGAGATGTGTACATCTCCTTTTGGCTTTAACCTGTGCTAATGGCAGGTGTCATCCTGGTGCTGTACTAACATAAGGGAGTGCTTTCTCCAGTCCGTCACCCATCTAATTATTCAGTCACTTACTTTATTGCATGTAATGCAGACATAATTAGACTTCAATGGTGAAGAAAAACATCATCCACCAAAATAATTGCTGGAAGCTAAGAAATGGCCCCCTCCCAGACATCAGCCCTTTTGTGATGTGCCCTAAACACATGTATCTTCTTCTAACCTCAGGTGAGGTTCTTGCTTGTTCTCCCAACCTCTTGGCATTTCAGGCTGTTAATTTCCACAGCAATGTTTACTTCTGATCCTCCCAAATCCTCCCAAACTCTCGCAATCAACCTCTGCCTCTCCCCATTCCCCGTGGTATTCAACACTGGCAAAAAGCAAGCAAGCAAGCAATCAATCACAAGATCTCCCAGTTTCCCTCCCATTTGTTGCCTAGTGTCTGAGGCACACACTTTCCTCCTTTCAGGATCCATTTCTCCCCCTGAACATGGCCTGCCACACATTCTAAGAACAAAGGCAGGTCCTTTTAATCTCTGGACCTCATCTATCCTTCCCTTTCTCTCTTGCATGGCCAAGGCAGCCTTGCCCCCTACAGATTTGCAATCTCTCCCAAAGTCTTCTCCACAATCTTTCTCCATCCCAAAGGAAACCGAATCCAGAACTGTCCCAAGACACAATGACCTCACTCCGATCTCTAGCACTGGGCCACCTCTGCTCCATGTGTGCCCTTGAGGGCAGACAAGTGTGCCATGGGGAGGTAAGTCCAGGCCCTGTGATGTCGAAGGGTCTGGTCTGTCTTCATCTTACTCAAGGAAGGGCGTGTTCCTGCCGGATCAGACCCTCAGCTTCATCTCTACAGAACTGGCGCGGTAGGGTCAACAATATGTTCCTTTGCCTCTAGACCTCTTCTCCCTTGCTTGAGTCATTCACCACTCTGCAGTCAAGGGAAGTGCTCCAGAACACAAACCCACTGCCTAACAGCCTTCAGTGGATTCTCAGTGCCTGCAGAATAGTCCCCTGACTCAGCCCTCTACAACCTAGCCCCCACCTCTCTCTCTAATCCCATTTCCTACTACTCATCTCTCATTCCCAAAGTCTTTGCCACACCAAAGTACATAGAGTATTCCAAACATTCTGCACAATATGACTGCACACCCTTTTCCTCGATGGGGTGCTCTTCCCAGCTCTGCTTTCCAGAAAACACCTGCACATCCTTCCTGCCTGTGCAGAATATCTTTTGTTTGTTCCTCTAGATCCATGTTCCACCATTCTTCACCTGCTGTGTGCCCTGCTGTGTGATCTGTGGCGATGCAACAAGTGGGTTCCTGACTAACTGGGGGCTTCAGAAAGACACCAGAGGGAGAGAGGGGAAAGGGTCCTTTTGATTCTCTCCTTGCAAGGTCACGGATCTGACTGTGTCCTTCACTGCTTCTCCTCAGGTTGTCAGCTCTGCAGGATTCTCCCTCCTCTTGTAGGAATAGTTCATCTGCTGAGCTCTTACACTGTCTACTATGACTTACTATGTCTACTATGTACTTCTACACCTGCCCCTTTGCAAATAAGCCCTCCTCTAAATATACCACAAGAGCCATCAGTGTGCCATTGAGACTCTGACTGATACATACCAGTGCAGCACAAACCCCAGAGGGTCCTTTGTAGGCACCTACCTATTATATCACATGCTGTTTGCTTCCCTGTCTGCCCCACCAGACTGCTTCATTTCACCTCGTTATCTGAGATTTGTTCTTAGATCTAAGTTGCCCACTCATATTTAGCGACGAGCTACTACATGCTGGGCCATGGCTTAGGCACTACAGATTCAGAGATTAATAGATAATAATTCCTGACCTGGAAGATCTCCCACCCCCGTGTGGGAGATAGGACTTAGGCTCCATTTGTGGCTATGAGTGCAGGACCAGTTAGTTGTCTGTTTGTGCTCAAATTCCAGCTGCGCTAGCTGTGTGATCTAGGCACATTCGCCTCTCTGAGCCTCAGTTTCCCCATCTATAAATGGCAATAACAGAAGCTACCTCCCAGAGTGCTTGTAAAGATTAAGCAGTTAGCATAGTGGCTGGCACTTACGAGGCACTCAGTGAGTGTCCACTATTTTTTATTATAACAGAGGCTTAGTTAGTATACGTTAAATAAATGGATGACTGAATTTATTATCTCATCCAATCTCCAAAGCAATCCTTCCCCACAATATACATTCCAAACAGATAGGAAAGGAATCCTTTTCCCATTTCATAGATGAGGAAATTGGAAGCAAATGAATGAATGAATAAATGTCTAACCAAGTGGGCCTGCTGTGTCTCCCACCTCCTCCCAGCAGCCATAGTGAGGCTGTCCACCTAGAGAGCTGGGAGCCCTGGGCCGGGAGAAGCGATCCTGGCATTCTCTCCAACTTTCCATCTATGGTGGACTCCTGCCAATAGCTCCGTGCAATTCTCTCTGTGTGGAACACAGTCTGGGTCCAGGTGCTACAGCAGTTTGTAAACACTGGGCCTGCTGGACTCTGCCCCTGAAGCCCCCAGCTTCCCAGAACCCGTGGCCCCAGTTCCTGTTCAGCTGCTGCTCTTTCTGTAAGGCTTTGCAAGCCCCACTGCTCCTTCTGGTAAGTGCAGGGGCCAGGAGGGAGGTTCCACTTTCACATTCGCTACCACACCCACATGAGGGACATTTCTCAATGTGGAGGGGAAATTTCCTCTCTCTTTAGGCCTAACCTCAAGCCTGCTCCTTGACTCCTCACTTCTTCAGGACAGACTTAGTTTCCCACTGAACTTCAGGTTCCCCTAAGATCTAAACTTGAATCTGTCCCAGAAATTAGGGAAAACTAATCCCTGCTGAGCTCTGGTTACAGGACTGCCCTGTGCTTGGGTGTGCCTTACCTACACCATGTGTGCTCTGCCCCGTGCCCCTTCATGGTGGCCATTACCCCTGTTTTACCAATGTGGGGATTGAGGCTCATGGCACTGAAGTCACTAGTG
Organism: Ailuropoda melanoleuca; assembly: GCF_002007445.2. Taxonomy (NCBI): domain Eukaryota; kingdom Metazoa; phylum Chordata; class Mammalia; order Carnivora; family Ursidae; genus Ailuropoda; species Ailuropoda melanoleuca. The sequence goes on along the minus strand of NC_048219.1, from coordinate 33,281,250 downwards.
TTGGACTGTTCAAATGGGAAAACCTACACATTTGAGCTGTAGAAACAGTTGGAAGTCACCGCCGAACAGAAGTCCCCAAATGGAATTCATCTTTGTTGCTTCTGTACCACGTGCACAACTCTATTACTTTGCTTCCTGTCATTTGCATGTTTCTTTGTGCCCCTATCCCTCTCTTCTGCTTGACCATCTCTCCTCAAGGACAGAGAAGGTGACTCGCTCCCATCCCTCTGCCCGGTCCAAGCACAGAGCCTGAGGCAGGAAGGGATTGTTGGCCTGATAAGTTAAAGCAGGCCAGGGTGCCTCAGGGTAGGGAGTTAGTGGAGGAAAGATGTGAGGTGAGGCTACAGAAGAAAGCAAGACCACCTCCTGCAGGCCAGGGTTGGGGCCTGAGAACCTGTATTACTAGCAAGATCTCAGATGTCTATGTCGATGCTGCAGATGCTGCTGGTCCCCAAGGACCACTGGCTTTAGGGTAGGAGAGTAGGGAAAGAATGACGTCTTACCCTTAAAGAGCTTTCATGTCATGGGAGCACAATGTGAACAGCGCACTTCTAGACAGGTAGAAGCATCTCCATTGTCATAACCCAAGGAGGGGCATCTTCTCAGTGTGGGGGTGGGGCAGAAGTTCAGAGGAAGCTTTCTGGCAGAGGAAACTCTTGAAATGAGTTAAAATATTTATGAAGGACCTAACCAGGGGAGGGAGTTCAGCAGGAAGGATAGGAAGAAGTATTTGAGGCAGAAGGCACAATTTGAGCAAAGGGAAGGGAAATTGCAAGACATGTTTGAAAATTGGGACCAAGAGACTCCATAATAAAGCTGGTGTAGGTTAAAACTATATCATAAAAATCTTTGCATGTCCTACAAAGTAAGGAGTTCAAATTTTATCCTGTGAGGTGGAGGTTTGCAAGCTTTTTTGGGGAGGATGGGGTGAAGATGTCACAGATTGGTCTGAGACTCTGATCCAAGTTAATGTGCACACACATAGAACCAGAGTGTACATCTCAGGGTATTCACAAATTCCTAAAGCCTATCCATGAACTTCAAAAACAAAACAAAACAAATCCCTACAATGGTGATGGGTTTGAAGCAGGCCAATGTCCTAAATAGATTTTATTTTAAAATGATAGGCAAAGAATGGATTTGAGCAGGGACAACTAGGCACAGAAAAGCTAGGGGTCAGTAGTCTGGGTAAAAGGTCACAAATGGCAGTGAGACTGGGGACCAGTTTAACACCAGTACACAAGCATTTGGTTGGTAACTGCCAAGACCAGACTTGCTTTTTAGCAAGGTTAATTCAAAAAGCATCACTTGAGAGCTGAGCTCAGAGGCTGTCTTTGCACGGCTTGTGTCTAGGCTGATGATGGGTAATGTAAGCCGGCTAAGCAGGAAGGAGCCATCTCCACCCTCACCCCACCTACTGGAATCTGCGGGTCATCGGTCAGTTGAGGCCCAGATATTCTATGCCTTTGAGGGCCGGAAGCCAAGGACGTGAAGGAAGGCAGCACTTCGATGAGCTGGGGAGAGGCCATGAGGGTAAAGCGGGGTAGTAAATTTTTGGGAGGCAGCCGGGGTGTCATTCCTTCCAAGGGTTATGCAATAGCCCCTAGGAAGCAGACAGAGCTCAGATGATTATCTTTTTGTGCAGAAGGGACGCTGAAGGCCAGAAAAGGTGAGAACTTGCCAAAAGACACGTAGCAAACACAGGGAAAAACTGAGACTAGGACCCCAAGAACACGGGACTTTATGTCAGTATCTTGCCTCAGGCTGGCCCTGGTGCAAATTTTGCCGTGGCTATTCCTGCTGACTCTAAAACCTTGTAATTCTGTGATTCTGGCAAAAGAATAATCTCCACCATTAGCTCAATTCCTTCAGGTTCTTTTGATCTATATTAGCCTTTACACCCCAAGACCTTACCCTTAACAACCTGTAAAGCTTGGTGCCAGCCCTGTGGCCTCTCTGCCTTGAGTTTTCTCTCCATCTGTAAAACCAGCGAACTACACTAAATAAATGTTCCTGAAGTCTTTTTCTTGTCTGAACTACAGTGGTTCTGCAAAGCCGTCCGAGACTCTGACTTCTCTCCCAGCTTTGATGTGACATGATTCTCACCTGCCCAGTGCCTTTTACATAAGGTTAACAGGGAATAAGAACAAAAGGGATAATGAAAATAAAAACATTTTTTTCTTCCCCCAGGGCAAAACACTGATCTAAGTACTTTAAAGCTTCTGAACAACTTTGTAAGGTGATGGCTATTATTGTCGCCATTTCATAGTTGAGAAAACTGGAATCACACGGAGAGATTCCATTACTTAATATAAAGTCATATGGCTAACAACCTGTGGATCCTGAGTTCAAAGCAGTCGACTGTCTCAGGGTCCATGCTCCTGATCCCCGGGAGCTGAGCAGTGAGGGATTAAAGATACAGGGAAGGAACAGCAACTGTCAAGTGAGCTCTCAGTGATGGGAGGCTCACAACCCCCCAGGTGGCATAGTCTATCATTAGTCCCATTTTGTAAGTTGTGCTCTGTCATACTACATCTCACCATCTGGAAGGGAACATGCTTGTAGGAAGTTTAGGGACTTGTGGAAGGAGTTGCCAGACACAACGAATAAAAATATAGGCCACCTGGTTAAATGTGAACTTCAGATAAATAATAAATCATTTTTTAGGATATCTCATGTAACATGTATAACACACTTACACCAAAAACGCTTTCATTGTTCATCTGAAATTCAAATGTGGGCTGCTGTATTTTATATAAAATAAGGACAAGTGACAGAAAGTCCCCTTTAGAAGGCTGAATGAGCATTACTGTTCTGTTCACTGGTCCAGAAGTTTGGCTTCATGGGCTTGGCTGAATCATTTTCAAGGGAAAGAAATGACCTGTCCTCTCTCATCCTGGTTGGGAAGTCTTTTGGGGCCTCCAAAGTTACCCCTGTGGGGGCCTGGAACAGCCCTTTGAACTGAAGCAGAACTCCTTGGAATGACCTGGAATAGGCCATGTTCACTGGCCGGCCATGTCCCTGGTTCAGTTTCTAATGTCCTGTCCACAACTTGGAAGGTGACTTAAACAGTCATCTTCCTCCTCCCTTCTCCAATAGATTCCCAGGGCCCTCTGGCACATTTGGGACTTCAAATACTAATTACTGCTTCTCTCTGACCCCTAGTAACCTCTTCTGTGATAATTAGAGAAAAATTAAGGAAAGCACATAGTTAATTTTCAATAAATATAACTTGTACTTCTCCCTTGCCATTTTATATCAGGAGTCAAAGTAGGTCATTTACTTGGGTTTTCCTCATACTGAATATGATGGAATTTTGGGAGAAGAAAACCAAGTCCCAAGGATTGTCTGACCTTAACAACATGTTGTGAATTCCCAAAAACCCCACCCCCTCCAGGAAACTGGTTTTGAAATATAAATAGTGGGGTTACTCCACATCATAGACATCTGTGCTAAAGCTTGCTTTCTCATGACTGGCATCCCAGACAGACCCAAGGCTTGACCAAACCCCCACCTCCTCATACAACCTGACCCCTACTTCCCCCACCCCCCACTGTCTCCCACTCATGCCTTGTGTGGAGTGGTTTCCATCAACAGAACATATTTCAGCTCATTAGGAAACTGGCCTCTCACACACTTTCAGTCTGCTTTGTCTTCCCTGATTACCAAGATGTCCCAGATCAAATCATGTTTAGATGAAATGCATTTGGGTGGGTGTACCCTCACTGCCTCAGCAAAAACATTAGAGCAGCCACCCAGAGCATAGTTGAGACATGCGCAAAATATAGATCAGCATTCCAAAGCAAAGAAAAACTTTTAAAGTACATTACGTTAATATTCTTAAATGTATACATTTATAGGCATCCCGATTAGGCCCCAGGCAAAGGTCATAGTATTTCCTTAAAGAGGAGAATTCATTTAAAAAGGATTTAGAACAGGACAAAAACAAACTCTTTCTTGGGTTTGATAGCTTTGTGGGCTGGATAGAAACTGTAACTTCCTCCTCACTCTTCCTAAGGCACAGCCCTTCTCAGTGTGGGACTATGAAGGTTGGGGTCCAGCTTGTTTTCTGAATAGGTTTTTAGAAGAAGCCACTAAGTGGTCCTTATTAGTCAGACATGTTCTTGGTTTTGTCAGCTAGAGTCAGAATATTCTCATCACCATTTTCTTCATCATCCCATGACTGAGAGTCACTGATTATTTATTTTGTGCCAGGAATTTTGCTAAAAATTCTATATGATTTATCTCATTTAATTTCATAATAATCTCCTATGAGAGGTACATTTTTTTAAATTAAGTTTTTATTTTCTTAGAGCAGCTTAAGGTTTGAGATACAATTGAGGGGAAGTTATGGAGATGTCTCATATATCCCCTGTCCCTCCACATGCATCTCCTCCCCATTTACCAACATCCCCCACCAGAGTAGTATGCTTGTTGCCATGAATGAACCTACATTGACACATGCTAATTACCCGAAGTCCACAGTTTACCTTTGCTGTTGTACATTCTACAGGTTTGAACAAATGTATAATGACATATATCCATCATTATATTATTATACAAAGTACTTTCACTGCTTTAAAAATTCTCCGTGTTCCACCTATTCACCCTTTCCCCACCATCCCAACCCCTGACAACCACTGATTTTCTTACTGTCTCTATAGTTTTGTCTATTCCAGCTGTCATATAGTTGAAATCATGTAGGAGGTAGTGTTTCAGATTGGTTTCTTTTGCTCTGTAATACCAATTTAAGGTCCCTCCATGTCTTTTTATGGCTCGACAGCTCATCTTTTTTTAGTGCTGAATAATATTCCATTGTCTGGATGGACACAGTTCGTTTATCCGTTCACCTACTGAAGGACATCTTCATTGCTGCTAAGTTTGGCGTTATGAACAAAGCTGCTATAGACATTTATGGGCAGGTTTTTGTTTGGACATAAATTTTCCATCCTTTGTCTAAAAACCAAGAAGTGCATTTGCTGGATCATATGATAAGAGTACGTTTAGTTTTGTAAGAAACCTCCAAACTGCCTTCCACAGTGGCTGTGCTGTTTTGCATTCCCATGGTAACGAATGGAAGTTCCATTGCTCCATCCTCACTAGCGCTGGTGTGGTCAGCGTGCAGGATTTGGAGCATCCTAATAGGTGTATAGTGGTATTTCATTGTCGTTTCAACTTGCAGTTCCCTGATGACATATGACGTGGGGCATCTTTTCATTTGCTATCTGTAGATCTTCCTTGGTGAGGTGTCTGTTAAGGTCTCGGCTCTTTTTTTTTTTTTTTTAATCAGGTTATTTGGTTTCTTACAGTTGAGTTTTAAAAGTTCTTTGTGTATTTTGGATACTAGTTCTCTATCAGATATATCTTTTGCAGATATTTTCTCCCAGTCTGTGGCTTGTTTTCTAATTCTCTTGATATTGTCTTTCACAGAGCAGAGTTTTCAATTTTAATGAAGTCCAGTTTATCAATTATTTCTTTCAAGGATCATATCTTGGGTGACGTATCTAAAAAGGCATCTAAAAAGCATCAACATACTCACATCTAGATTTTCTCCTATGTTACCTCCTAGGAGTTTTATAGTTTGTATTTTACATTTAGGTCTGTGATCCATTTTAGTTAAATTTTGTGGATGGTGTAGGTTCAATTTTTTTTTTTTTTGCATGTTTATGTCCTTGTTCCAGCACCATTTGTTTAAAAGACTAAATTTGCTGCACTGTATTCCCTTTGCTTCTTTCTCAGAGGTCAATTGACTATATTTATGTGGGTCTATTTCTAGTTTCTCTATTCCGTTTCATTGACTTATGTGTCCAATACCACACTATCTTGATTACTGTGGCTTTATAGTTAAGTCTTGAATTCAGGTAGTATCAGTCTTCCAAGTTTTTTCTTCTCCTTCAGTACTGGCTATTTTGGGTTTGTTGCTTCTGCATATCAACTTTAGAATCAGTTTGTTAGTATCACAAAAATAACTTGCTGGGATTTTTATTGGGATTGCATGGAATCTATAAATCAATTTGCAAAGAACTAATATCTTGACAATATTGAGTCTTCCTATCTATGAACATAGATAGGATATTTCCATTTATTTAGTTTTTAATATCTTTCATCAGAGTTTTATAGTTTTTGTCATATAGATCTTATATATATTTTGTTAGATTTATACCTAAGTATTTCATTTTGTCAGGTCCTAATGTAAATGGTATTGTTTTTTTCATTTCAAATTCCATCTGTTCATTGCTGGTATGTAGGAAGACAATTGACTTTTGTATATTGACTTCATATTTTGCAACTTTGTAATAATTACTTATTAGTTCCTAGAGTTTTTTTGTTGTTGTTTCAGATTTTCTACTTAGATGATCATGTTATCTGTGAACAGTTGGTTTTGCTTTTTCCTTGTCAGTCTGTTTATCTGTTATTTCCTTTTCCTTGTCTTATTGCTTCTTCCAGTATGATGTTGAAAAGGAGTGGTGAGAGGGGACATCCTTGATAAAGTGGGAAAGCTTCGAGTTTCTCACCATTAAGTAAGATGCTAACTGTAGGTTTTTTGTAGATATTCTTTATCAGGTTAGGGAAGTTCCCCTCTATTCCTAGTTTGCTGAGAGTTTTTATCATGAAGGGGTGTTAGATTTTGACAAATGATTTTTTTTCTGCATCTTTGATATGATCATGTAATCATGTGATTTTTCTATCTTACCCTGTTGATGTGATAGATTACATTGATTGATTTTTCTCATGTTCAACCAGCCTTGTATATCTGGGATAAATTCCACCTGGCACTGGCATATAATTCTTTTTTATATATTGTTGGATTCAATTTGCTAATATTTTGTTGAGGAGTTTTGCCTCTATGTTCAAGAGAGATATTGGTCTGTAGTTTGTTTGTTTTTTCTTGTAATGTCTTTTTCTGTTTTTGATATTAGAGTAATGCTGGCCTCATAGAATGAGTTAGGAAGTATTCACTCTGCTTCTATCCTGTGAAAGTGATTATACAGAATTGGTATAATTTCTTTAAAATGTTTGGTAGAATTCACCATTGAACTCATCTGGCCTGGTGCTTTCAGCTTTGGGAAGTTATTAATTATTAATTTAATTTTTTAATAGACATAGCCCTATTCAAATTGTCTATTTCTTCTTGCATGAGTTTTGGCAAGTTGTGTCTTTCATGGAATTGGCCAATTTTATCTAGTTTATCAAAATTGTGGGTATGGAGTTATTCATAATATTCCTTATTTCCCTTTAATATCCATAGGATCTATAGTAATGTTCTAAGTTTAAATTTTTTTTAAAGTAAGCTCTACTCTCAGTATGGGGCTTGAACTCATAACCCTGAGATCAAGAGTCACATGTTCTACTGACTGAGCCAGTTAGGTGCCCCCTGAGAGGCACAATTTTAAATCTTCATTTTCAGGATGAGGAAACTGAGAGCTAACAAGATCAAATGATATGCCCAGATTCATAGCTAATCAAGGGGAAAACTGGTGTTGAAACCCCAGATGGTCCAACCCAAGGCTGGCACATTTAACCATGGTGACCCTTACTTCCCAGGGTTGATATAGCAAGGCAGTTCTGGGCACATTCTAAGTACTTGGTAACTATTTGACTAAGAAGATCAAAGAGATTCACTCATTTTTTAAAGCCTCTCTCAAAACTCTCCTGGATAGGCAGAGTAGATCCATTCCTCCTCTTTCTACTTCTTTGCTCTATGAAGGCATTTATAAGTCTGAGCTTCTTTGAGGAGACAAGAGGGCACAACGCAAAAAAGTAAAAAAATAACGATGTCAGAGCTGAATTAAATTATAGCTTGAAATTTAACCAGCTGTGTAGAGATGGGACTGAAAATTTACTTCTGTAAATCTTAGTTTCCTCACCTATAAAATGAGCACAATTCCATTTGTTTCATAGGATTGTTATGGAAGTTAACTAGAAAAACTTAGCCTGCATTCAGGCATTCAATATTTTTTGAGCATCTCTTATGTGCAGAGGCCATTAAGAACTTGATAAATGTCCATTACCAGCCTTTAAGGACAGATTTTATATTTCAGGCTTTGCATTCCCAAGACCCAGCAGAAAGCCTGGGATATAATGTGTGTTCATTAAATGTGGAGCATATGATGCTTACATAAATTAATGAAGGAGTGCAATAAAAGTCAAAACTACAACATGACACACGTAGCCCACCCAGTACATCTTTCTGGCCTTATATATCACCCCTCACCTCCAGCTACACATAGCTGATTCGTATTCAACAACCAAGCCATGTCCTTCCATGTCTTATCATCAACACAGTGCTCAGATCATTCTTTTTGTCTTGAATGCCTGCTACACCCCCATTGCTCACTTGGCAAGCTACCCTTTAGTCCTAGTTTTACCTTATGGAAAATTCAGAGTAAGTCTGCTTGCCAGCCTTTAAATAGTTGAAGTCATGACTCTCTTCCTGGTCCTACACTTCTAGGTCAAATTTCTCTCCTCCTTCCAAATAATTCTAATTGGTGATGGTCTCTGAATTCCATACCATCTTGGATACTCCCTGCTTTGCCAGTTGCCTCTAAATCATTCATTCACTGAATATTTCTTGAGCACCTACTAAATGTAAGATAAAACAGATTTTGTTACTAGCATATAAATTTATGAGGCTTATATTCCAGTAAGAGGAGATGGACAACAAATAAAAAAAAATAATATGCATGTTGGCTGTAAATGTGTTGGGGAAGAAAATTAAAGTGAGTAGATGAGGATAAGAAAGAGGAGGTGTGAAGTTTATGTACAGAGTGGTCAGGGGAAACTTCCTAGATAAGATCAGATTTGGGCAGGATCCTGAAGGGATTGAGGGAGTGAACCACATAGCTCTCTGGGGGAAGTATATTCCAGGTAGAGGGAGGAACAAGGGCAAGGACCCTCAGGCAAAAGTGCCTCAGAGTGTTTGTGGCAGTGCTAGGAAGCCCGTGTGATGGAGCAGAAGGAGGTGGGAGGAAGAATGGCTGGAGATAAAGTTCTAATAGGAAGTGTCAGCATATCATGAAGGGCTTCAAGGACCCTTAAAAGAACATTGTTTTAAGTGATATGGAAATATAATGGGGAGTTGCTCTGAATCACATGAAGACTTCTCTCTGGGGACCTTACAAAAATGGGTATTAGAGGTGCAAGTATGGAAGCAGAAAGACCCATTGGAGGCTACTGCAATTAACACAGCAGGAGATGTTGGTGGCCAGAGCCAAGATAGTTGTGCTGCAAATGTGTAAGACTGCACTAGAATCCTGGGTGTGCTTTGAAAGCAGAGCCCACTGCATTTGTTAAAGGATCAGGTGTGGGACATGAGAGCATGCCTCAGTCTCCGTGTCTATAAAATAGGGATAATATTTGTGCTGCACTGTTGTTAAGCTTCACAGTGGATGCTCAAGAAATGTGAATTTTCTCTCTCAGCAGTACAGTGCCTTGATTGGCAGCAATCACAGGACCATTAATCATGGTAGCTTATTCGAGGTTTGGATGGGAAAGAAAGATGATGAATTTTAAGTACCCGTGGGACTCCCAAAGGAGTTTCCATTGCAAAGTGTACAGCTCGATTTGAGATGAAAGCTCCAGGAATGAAAGTTTGGGAGATGTCACGGCATATAGGTAGCAGCTGAAACCATTGGGGCAAGTCAAGAATAGCATTTCTACAGCAATACTGTGTAAAATTCATGGCACTAATATAAACCTTAAAGAGAAAAATCACAAGATCACTTAAAATAGAATTAAAAGTGTGGTTATCATATGAAAAGAGGGAATAATTATTCCAGAATATTAGGCTAAACAAAGCCAAGGAAACTGAGCTCACATGTAGGTGTAAGTTTGCTGGAAATATAGTATAAAGGGAAACTGAGCAGTGGTAATCAAGAAAGGAAGACATTTTAGGCAACATGGGTATAAATCAGAGACTTGAGTCCTTATTCAGGCCTTTGCCCTAGCCTACGTCAACTGCTTTTCAGCATTAGCCATGTAACTGTCATTGGCTTCCATGAGCTGAAAGCACATCTAGTTGGTCAGCGTTTCTGCAATCGTGGGTATGCTGGCTTTGTGCAGATGCTTGGTCCACGTGAGCTCTGAGGGACAGTACACACGTGGTAAATTCCATGCAAAATATCATGTTTTGCAAAGTCTCGTACCCTCTCTCACTGGTTTGTTAGTATTTCTCCATCTACCATAGGTACCTTGAAATCTACAGAACCAGGCTCTGTCCTGGCTCTGTCATCCCCCAGCGGCATCTGTGAGTTGAGATGATTGATCTGCTCTCTACACTTGCATAACCGTGTGCAGTTCAGGCCCCACACTGTGTGAAGGTCACCAATGCACTGTGATTCCTGAAGAGGGGGGGCCAGGATAAGCCAAGGGGGATGTGTGCCTGGAAAACTTGCCAAAGAAGGATGAACTGAAAGGAATGGGGAATTTTTTCCTTTGCACAGGGAAGAGGAGATTCAAGTAGGGTGTGATAATGTCTTCAAATGTTTTAAGGGCAACTATTTGGATGAGAAATTTGCTTTTTCCTCTTCCACACTGACTCGCATATGAATGTGTCAAAGAGATGTGCTTTGGCTTATCATTATAAAAGATATTTCTAATAATCTGTGCCATCCAACAGTGAAATGAACTGCCTCTGGAGGAGGAAGACTGACGCAATCCTCTTAGCTTGGGTGCAAGTATCAGATCTGAGATTGGACTAGATGAATAACACCCTCTTGCCACCTCAATGCTACCGTCTATTAGCTCTCCCTTCTTACCTCTGCAGTCCTCTGGCTCTATCTCAGAGGAACCAACCTATACGGACTCTTACTGAGTGGGAGTCAAGTCTTAGACCCCTTTGTCTGCTAAGATGAAAACTGTCAGTTCAACCCAAGATACTCACTCTTGTGAGTGATTAACAGAGGAGGCAAATACCTCTCATACCTCAGGGCTACCAGGGACCATGTGGTCACTGACCTCTGCTGGGCACCGAATGGCACCCCACCCACCCCTGAGGGTTACTTCTTCCTGGTGCAGCCCCAGGTCAAGGCCAATCAATTTTGCTTTGAGGGGAGGAATGTGAGGCACGTCCTCTGTGGAGGCCCAGAACAGATGTTATGTTGTTCTTTCATGACTGCCTTTGCTAAGTGGCTTGTGAGCCAGGCCCTTGGGAGTCAAGTGAAGCTTTGCTGGGGAAGCCCACCAAGAGATGATCAGACCCCCTCTTAGTCGGAAGGGGAAAGTTCAGGGGTAAGATGGAGGAGGAGAAGCTATTCTTCTGGGGGATTGCAAAGAGTTTCAAAGCCAGGAAGAAACTAACACACCAAATTGTTTGACCCCTTGGTTTCATGGATGCAGAGACTGAAACAGTGACATCCTTGAAGTCGTGCAGAGAATCAGCCGCATCAGGACTGGGAATAGGCAAGGCACTGGCCTGGCCCTGAGAGTAATCCCTTCTTAAATTTTGCACCCTGGGCACCTTGCTTGCCTCACCTTGGTGTTGGCCCTGAACCCTGCACCATGCAGACCAGAGAATACCTGCCATACTCAAAGTCCCTCCAGAGAGGCCCCATCCATGGAAGGTGCCACGTTTTCCAGCCCATAATCCTGCCTCAACTGGACCAGAGAGGAGCCCCTGCACAAAGGCAGCCAATATGCAGTCTGACCGATTGATGGGGGTCATCTGGTGTAGGCAGCTGTCTTATTGGGGCCTGAGGTGATTTAATCTGACAGTCAGATTGTACCTTTGGAATTCGAATCAGCAATAAGGAGAGATGGTCTTTCATAGCTGAAAGAACAAGTCAAGGACATTCTTGCTTCTCAGTTCTGTTACTTTCATTGTCCCCATTTCCATGATATTCATGCCTGGGGAGGGAGATAGGGATGACCAGTTCTGTACTTCTCCCGATTTCTGCCTGTCGCTGATGGGTACACCCTCTGTGCCATTGTTTAGAATCTCTACCACCACTCTGGGGCCACCTGCCCCCCCCCATTCATCCTTTTAACAATGCTTGAACAGCTCCTTTTGCTACGTACAAGGTGATTAACACATGGTCTAGGTGCTTACACCTTGGCAAGGGAGGCAGATGCAAGAGATAAAACTTCATTAATCACTTGATAAATGCAATGATGAAAAAAGCAGCACATATTGTTGGGGCACCAGGAAATGGCACATAATCCATTTGACAGAACCAAGAATGAGTGCAAAGAGGGCTTCCTAGAGGAAGTGTTACCTGAAACGAGTTTTAAAGGGATGAGCAGGATTTTGCCAAATGAAGACTAGGGAAAAGGAATTCCAGGCTTGATCAAGGTACAGAGCTGAGGACCAGCAGGGCATGTGCAGAGGAACTGCAAACAGTTTGACAGTTGTGTGAATTTTAAGTCAGGGCTTAGCAAGAAGGAGGCTAATCCTTGTAAGCCAGGCCAAGGAACTTCAGACTCTAAACCAGCTCTCACATGCTGGCAGTCCAAGACTACACTCATTATGAGGACAAGTTTTATTTGGCTCACAGGGGATTTTATAGAATTCTGAGATTGAATGTCTTTAGACAGCCATGCTCCAGTTCACCACAATCTCCACTGCTCCCCATTGCCTACTCATGGTCCTGGCATTCATTTCTGTTTCTTTTTGCCTTCTGCAGACTCTCAGGTTGTGGTCCCTGCTCTGGATGATGGAGAGTCTCTGACGGGTTTTTGGCAGCCATGATCAAGCCTCTGCTTTACAGCAATTCCCTTGATGATAATGAGGAAGCGAGTCTGTAGGAGTGTTGTGGAGGCATAGGAGTCCTTTAGAGGCCACTGCAATAATCCAGGCAAAAGGTGTCAAGGGCCTGGAATTATGCCATGGAGGAGGGTATGGTAAGCATGGAGTGATGGCCTCACCATCTGCTACTGTGTGCCCTTGAGGCCTGGAGAAATGTGGGAGAGAGTGATGGACCTGCAGCCAGCAATTCTATGTCCAGGAGCGATTTATTTATTTATTTATTTATTTATTTATTTATGTTTAAGATTTTTTATTTACTTATTTGACACAGAGAGAGAGAGCACAAGCAAGGGGAGTGGCAGACAGCGGGAGAGGGAGAAGTAGGCTCTCTGCTGAGCAAGGAACCCAATGTGGGCCTCAATGTCAGGATCCTGGGATCATGACCCAAGCCAAAGGCAGACACTTAACAACTAACCCACCCAGGTGCCCCCCAGCAACACTTTAAATGACAGAATGCCATAAGAGTCCCTAACCTACTGGGCACCTCTTATGTCCCAGAGGCTTAACGTTTACCATCTCCCAACAATACTGTGGAGCTATTACTGACTGTCCTCCACTGTTCTAGTAAAGCTCCAAGACGTTAGGCAACCCCCATGGAGGGTCAATGCTAAGTGGTTGGCCTGGGAATTCAGACCCAGAGTTATATGGCTGCAAAGCCGGGGCTCCGTCCATCATATATTTCACACGCTGCCTGGTGGGTTTGTCTGGATGTTGTCCATAGCCCAGAGGCCATGAAAGTGGCGTCTCGGGGGAGCTGACCCAATAGAATATTAGCATGGACATTTGGAACCATAGGACAGAAAAAAAAAAAACAAAACCTGAGGATAAGCTACCCAAGAGAACAGGTCAAAAATACATGCTTGGAGCTTGCGTGGTTAGCTTGGTAAAGCCCTGCTACCTTTCTTGCAAAAAATAAGAAAAAATTCTAAGTCTGTTTACACATTAGAACACAAATGCCACGGCAAGAGTAGGTGTTGTTCTTTCAGATCTACTGGCAAAAAAAGTCTGAAGGGGAAACGAGGCTGGAGAGGATCCTTCTGGAAGAGCCACCCCAGATCCCTGCACTAAGAGCTCTTGCCTCCAGCTCTACTCCCTCTTTTGTCCTCTACCAGCTTTGAGGAGAATTAGAAAACACTGCCATATGAGAAACAAACTGAGGGCCTCAGAGGGGAGGGGAGTGGGGGATTGGGATAGACCGGTGATGGGTAGTAAGGAGGGCACGTATTGCGTGGTGCACTGGGTGTTATACGCAAGTAATGAATCATCGAACTTTACATCAGAAACCAGGGATGTACTGTATGGTGACTAACATAATATAATAAAAAATCCTTAAAAAAAAAAAAAGGAAAAAAAAAAGAAAAGAAAAAAGAAAACACTGCCATAGCCCTAAAAGTCCTCCCCAGAGAGCCAAGCACTCCCTCTAAGGCAGCAGCCCTCAAAGTGTGGTCCCCAGACCAGCAGCATCTCCATCACCTGGGCACTTGTGAGAGCTGCAAATTCTCAAACATCACCTAAGCATCCCGAAGCAGAAACTCAGGGTTGGGACCCCCTCTCTGTGTTTTAACCAGCCCACTAGAGGTTTCTGATATGAGCCAAAGTATGAGAAGTGCTACAGTAAGTGATAATGTGACAGAATGTATGTTTGATCGAATGCTTTAATGAATCTCATGTATTTTTCCTGCAATGCCCTGGCCTTCCTTCCCGCAAATGAGTCAAGAATTTCTCCAATGTTCACTTAGAGGCCAGCACAATCACAGGCATGGGTCAGTCAAAGGGTGGGCATGGGGGGCGCCTGGGTGGCACAGCGGTTGAGCGTCTACCTTCGGCTCAGGGCGTGATCCCTGAGTTATGGGATCGAGCCCCACATTGGGCTCCTCCGCTATGGGCCTGCATAGAAGAAGAAGCAGGCTTCTTCCTCTCCCACTCCCCCTGCTTGTGTTCCCTCTCTCGTTGGCTGTCTCTATCTCTGTCGAAAAAATAAATAAAATCTTTAAAAAAATAAAAAGAGTGGGTGTGGACAGAGAGACCATTGTAGCTTAGAATTCAGGTCCCATGCTGGCTTGTTTCATTTTGCTTGATCTGAACTCAGCTTCAATCTCACTTCCTCAGGAAAGGCATCCCAACCTTCTTGGTCTCGGTTAGAGCTCCTGTCACATTTTTCTAGAAACATTTCTTAGTTCCTGCTCATCGTCACTGTTCACCACAGTATCAGGATCACCTGTTTATTAGCCCATCTCTTCCACTCTAAGCCCAGTGGGGGTGGAGCCTGTACTTTTCCTGTTCATCCTCACACCCCCAGAGTCTAGCAGAGGGACAGTCAGTAAATATGGTTTTAGTTAACTGAACACCACGCTCATCTCTGCTTGCAAGGCCTTGTCATGATGGTTTCCTTAGCTAGACCGCTTCTCTCCAGCTGGACCAGTGGCTTTGTCTATGTTCTCATTCCAACCTTAGCTGCCAGGTCACAATCTCCTGATTCCCCAACCCAACCCAGGCCCTGAATTGGTCTCTGTCATCCCTGCTGCTTTGATTTCACCAGAGCATTTATCACTATTTGACAGGCTATTTGATTATTTTTATATTCTGACTCCTACGTGCACGCCCCTGGAGTGCAAGTTCCAAACCCAGGGGCTGGTCTTCCTTGCTCCACAGTGTAACCCTGGCACTTGAAAATCCCTCAGTAAATGATTTTTGGATGATGCATGACTTTTCACTGACTCATTGTTTCAAACACTTATACGTCATCTGTGTATGATCATTTTAGAGATAGAGGAAAATAAACCGAGAAGAGAGCGATTTGCCAGGTCGCACAGCTAGTGGTGGAAGAACTGCCAGTAGCATCTATAGCTTCTGGCCTTCAAGCCGGTCCTCTTTCCACCACTTCAGTTACCTCTGGCTGGACTAAAAAGGTTGGCATTTTTTTCTGTAAGTTATGGGGGGGAATTGAATATTTAAGAACCTAAAGAATTGGCAGGATGGGCTCTATTTTACTAATAAGCTTGGTCCCTCTCTCTTCCTTCTTGCCACATCGACTAGTCTTATTTCAAAAGCATCTGCCTTTCCACCTGTGGGTCACGAAGTCATGGCTGCACACCATACATCATCATCCTCTCTCCTTGCAACTGCATTAGCTGACAGCTTGGAAACACGGCGCCGTGAAGATGCCAGAAGGGCCGGGGCCATGAAAGCCTATCAGTGGGAGATAGCCCGTGGTTGCCGGTGCCTCACCAGTGTGTCTGCACTTGCCAAAGGCCCCTCCACCCCGCCTGGCTGCTGTGGGGACGGATCCACTGGACATGAAAGGATGTCACTTTGAGAAGCAGCTGATTTATGTCAGAGGATTAAATAGGACCCCATATCAAGTTCAAGTTCTGCGTGATCAACCTAGAGCCTCACGAGCTTTAGAGAAAGGTGGCCTCTCTGCTGTAACTCTGGACCAAAAGGAGACCAACACTGTTCGTTGAAGCATCTTTGACTGTGGCAAAAAACCCCAGGGGATTATAATACCAACTTTAGTGCTTTCTTAGTACTATTAACATCTGATTAAAATAGGTAGACATAACTGGATTCTCATCATAAATTGGTTCGAAAAATTAGGTTACAAAATGTAAAGTACCATAGTAAATAGTAAAAAGCCTATTTTTGTTTTAGTAAAATAGAGATGGGTAGACATATGCGTGGCTGGATAGAAGGGTCATAGATATGCAGGAAGGTAGGGATGTGGCTGGATGAGCAGCAGATGGGTGAGACGGAAAGACAAAAGAAAGACTGGAAAAACCTACACAGACATTAACACTGGTTGCATCTTTTTCGAGAAATTCACAGCAATTTTTTAAATTGCTTACCATTATTTTTTGATTGTTTAGTAATGAACTTATGTTTTTTTGTTAATACGGAGTTATTAACACCACTGATTCTAATATTCAGAGTCAAGAGCTCACCTTCGACCTGTGTTTCCTTTCAATTCTTCCTGAGTGGATGTTCATACAATCCATCCATCTACCCATCCATCCACCCACTCAAGAGGCAAATCTATTTAGACTTTAGGGTGGCATTTAAATGATACACCATGATATTTTTTATATTCACTTTAGATCTTTACATGAGTCCAGGTTGGTTTTGTTTTGGTTTTGCTTTCTTCACTAGACCTCAGAGCCACGTTCTGCACTGCACCATACCATACCTGGTGTCATCCTGGTCATACCTGCTCATGTTCTAAGACCTTCTTCAGATCTCGCCATCCCCCCTCTCCTTTGTGGTTGCTTGCATCCCTTCCCTCCCCTCTACTCTCTCCTCCCTCTACCACCTGGGGTCTCCCATTGCCCCTTGTACCCTACTGTATTTGGAACTTCCTACTCTGTGTGGTTCTTATCTATACAGCTGTGATCCCTGGATCAGACAAGGAATTTCCTGGTCCTCCATCTCACTTCCATCTCTACATCAGGGTCCAATTGCCTAATAAAAGCTCATCTTCTTCCCCTCATGTTCCTATCAGCTTAAAAGAAGACTTGGCTAACAACAACCTTGATGCTATTCCCTTAATCAACAGGCATTTACTGAACATCTACTATATACCAAGTGCAGAGACTTACAAGGTACAGTATCTCCCTCCTGGGGCTAAGCCAGGTGGTGGTGGTGGGGAACGCAGACATGAGCACCTGAAAATGAACCATAAACTTGATTCCAGGGGATATCAGTATCCTATTATGGCCTAGACAGTGAGTTTTCTTGGAGTTCAAGAGAAGACCCCTGCATGCTGTGTGGACAGGAAGAGACTTCCTAGGGGAGTTGGGCTAAGAGCAGGGACTTCAAAGCAGGGAAAGATTCAGATGAACAGAGAGGATGGGGATGGTGTTTCAGGTGGTGGAAGTGGTGGGGGAGAGGTGGTGGTCTCCTCGTTTGCTCATGGGGTTTACAGTCTGTGGGAGTTGAAAGGCATCAGACTTCGGTCAGGCTCAGGGGTCATATCTAGCTGATCACTTGGAATCTGTATGGTTTGTCTGAGCCTCAATTCCTCACTCATGGACTGGATAGTTTATCTGCCTGCTTTCTCTGCTTCCCAGGGAAGTTAGGAGAAGCTAATGAAACAATCACATGACGCGCAATAGCTCTTTGCAAAACATCACACATACGGAATTCAAAGAGTAATCAACAATATAGCTAAAGGAAGGTGACTTAGAAGGGAAGGGAAATGCTGAAGTATGTTAGAAATATTTAGGACAGGGTTTTGAGAGGCCTTAAAGATTCTGAGTTTGTTTTTCCATTTGGATCTCACGATCCCTAGGTTCATTCTCCTGTGAATTCTTCCTTATTGATCTCGTCCCTCCATCCCAGTCTGGGTTAGGGTGCACCTCTGTGTTCCTAATCCCACCTACTGGTAAAATAGCCTTTTAATTTCTGTTAACATATCTGTCTCCCAAACCAGCCTGGGAGTTTATTGAAGGCAGGTACCTTTCTCTATTTATTTTATGTCCTCAGTGCCTAGCACAGTGCCTGGCACATAGTGAGCCATCAGTAGGTGTGTTACTGATAACTATCCTAGTGGCTACTCTTCATGATCAGTCATTTGGCTAAGTACTTATTAAGAATTTTCTCATCCCCACAACAGCCTTGTGCAGTAGGTCTTGTTCCCATTTTACAGATAGAAAAAGTGAGTCTTAGGAGGCTAAGTAACTCAGCCAAGTTCATCCAAACCATAAACACTTGTGCCAGATTTAAGCTGAAACAGGCTTGAGTGCACTACTGTGCTTTCCAGTGAATTCATTCACTCACTCATTCCACCCAAAAGGATCATGTGCCTACCGTGTGCCAGGAAATGTTCCAGCCTGAAGGAATATGTCTGGCAGAAGTGATAAACAGGATCTTGGATAACCCCATGCCAGGTGAGAAATGTGAAACAGATGTGGGACCAAAGTACAGAGCATTGCAGAGGTGGGGGTGGGGGTGGACAGTGCCTGCCACAGAGGAGAACAGGGAGCAAGAGCGTTCGGTCCAGGCAGAGGGGAGAGCAAGTGCAAGGACACCAAGGTGAGAAGTCTAGCATGGATGCTACACTGAACCGTCATCACTAGACGGTGTTCTTCTTGAGGGTGGAAAGTGTATATTAAACATCTCCATTTTAATAACCCTGCACAGGGCTTGGAACGAGGCACCCCAAACTAATGAGAATTTGGTAAATGAATAATATTGGTTTCTACCTTTAAATTTAAGGAAGACGCTGGGTGGCTGAGTGGGAAGATGACTCCAGCTTGCAAAGGGCAGCCAAGGATGACCAAAAGGAAGTGACTTTGTGTTTATCAAACCACTTTGATTGGCTCAAAATATCCAGGCCCCCATCTGAAACCTACTCTCCTGTTAACAAAATGTGAAAATAAGCCCTTGTCTAAGGTACTGTGGCTTTTGCAAGTTGCTAGGATATCAATATATTTACCCACAGCCGCAGACATTTGGCTCAGGAACAGCCCACTCAGTCCTCACATGAGGCTAGATCATGGGGATTCATTCCACATGAGGTCCTAAGGGGGCTTTGAAATCAGCCAGGGAGTTGATAATTGCTTGGAGGTTTTGCTATAATAAGCTTTTTTTTGTTGTTGTTAAGTTGATTTGCTTTGGTTTCTTTTGGGGTTTCAAATTCAGTTGTGATTTACACCTGCTTTTTTGAACCTAACAAAACAAATGAGGGAGAGGATAGAGTCATATTTTTCTACTCCACACTCCCTGGGCTTCCAACATGGGGATGCCCTGTGTCTGGATGCCCTAAGGGAAAACAGGACATTTGGGTTTGGGGACCCTTTAGGGAAATGCAGGAAATATGGTCTAGAACAGGTTGAAATCCTGGCTCAAGTGCCAAACACTAGACCACTGGCTCTGCAGTGATTTGGGGCATGGTGGGACAGACATTTTGTCAAACTGCAGGACACAGGGCTGACTCAAGACCTATATCAGGGCCACACACCTAGCCTCCACATGCCTCAAATGCAAATCAATTTGACCAAAGCAGAGGAAAACAAAATAGACTCACTTTCTGACTTTTAATTCTTCCGAATCATTACATTCTCTAAACAGAACGAAGTAAGATTCTACCATCTCAATTCTGTCATTTTTTTAAAAGAGCTGCAAACTTCTCTTGGCATCACCATTACCCAATTTTTTTTAAGAGAGAGAGAAAGCATGTGCCCGCATGAATGAGCCGGGGGAGGGGGGTGCGGGGTGGCACAGGTAAAGAGAGAATCCTAAGCAGGCTCCGTGCCCAGCATGGAGCCAGACATGGGGCTTGATCTCAGGCCTCTGAGATCAGGACCTGAGCTGAAATCAAGAAACAGAGCCTTAACCAACAAAGCCACTCAGGTGCCCTACCCAATATTTTTTTAAAAATATTTTATTTATTTATTTATTTGAGAGAGAGAGAGCATGAGCAGGGGCATGCTCATGAGCAGGGGGAGGGGCAGAGGAAGAAGCAGACTCCCCACTGAGCAGGGAGCCTAATGCAGGGCTTGATCCCAGGTCCCTGAGATCAGCACCTGAGCTGAAGGCAGACGCTTAAACAACTGAGCCACCCAGGTGCCCTGCACCCAGTATTTGTTAAGGACCTCTTCATGTGGACCCCGGGGCTACACATACCAGCGCTGAATCCTACCTATCATGGTCAGATGATAATTCACAAATGTGTCCATGCCACATTTCCATAGCAACTGGGCAGAAAGCATCTCTTCGGCTGAAGTTATTATTTCAATGGACAAATGATGTATCTAATTATTGGCAGCTAAGGCAGCCTAATTATCAACACTTCTAGAACTCTATTTTGGGCTGACAACATCTAGAAAAATGTCATTGTTACCTAGTCCATAACCCTTTCAATGGCTCAAATGTTTATGGTAATTTTAGTGACATTATTTGTAACTAATTTAACCTAGAAGACTCATTGCCAAGTTATATTCCTCAAAACTACATGCTCCATAGTATATTATTAAAATCTTTTCTGCAATGCTAGTGGACAACGGGCAACCCCTGCTTTGAACATGTTCAGGTCTAAATCATTCTGGCTACATTCACTGGCATCTACTGGCTTTTTTCAGGGCTTCCTTTGCCAAGCACAGTCCCGCAAGAAGATCATCTGTGTTGACTTCTGTGGAATCACTCTGTGATTGGTTTTGAGCATGAAGCCGCACAGAATCAGGTAGGTAGTTCACCAGTAGAAAACATGAGGTTCCTTAGGGTCTGCAGACTTGTGTTCCTACACCACACCCATTTTGACATCTACAGGGACTTTATTTTGTGAATCTTCCTGATTTTTGTTTCATATTTTGATTTACAATGTTTTAAAATATTTACTAGAGATCAAGAAACAAACGTCTGACATTATTTTAACATCGCCACTGGCCCCTCCATCTTCTCTCCCCATCGGAGCTTACATGAGCCTTTTTAGGTGTATGTTTTCACTGCTTATTGAATTTAAGACATAATACTTGACCTCAAATGGTCATGGAGAAAGGGCAGGTGGAAGCCATTTTCTGCACTTCCGCTTTCCCATGGGAAAATTGGGGAACTAAAACATGCTCATATCAGTTCAGGTCTGCTGTAGACATGCTGTGTCCATTCATGTGCTGTAGAGATGATGGCTAATCATAGCAGTATAAATAGCATGACAGGTCCACAGCCACATCTATATCTAGTCTATATTTATATCATTGCCCCCATACTGTCACTTGTTTTTAGTTCCCATCGTTTGCTTGGTTTGGATTTATTTTTAAAGTGGATATCTTTTCTCATCTATGTAAACCATGAGCTCCTTAGAGATAGAGATATGATTTATTGATTTTTGCATCTTACACTGGCTCACAGGGGGTCCTCAAGGTAAAGACGATGTCAGGGGAAAGGTAGCACCCATCAAACACGCCTGCTGGGTCAGATGTTGTTCGGGACAGTGAAGTCACACCACCTCATTTAATCCTTGTCTCCATGTGACCCTGTCTCTCCATCTCCTGTACTGTGCTCCAGCCACACTGGCCTGTTTGTAATGCCTTAAATATACAAGCTTGTTTAACCTCTGACTTTTGCACTGGCTGTTAATCTGCCTGGAACACTTTATCCCCAGATCCTTTCATGGTTGGCTCTTTCTTTTCATCCAAGTTCAAAGTCACCTCCTCTGAGAGTCTCACCCTGATTAGCTCAGTCAGGGAACCTGACCCTCCCCCGCCCCCCAACAAGGTTATGCTATATTCCAGATCTTCTTTTATTCTCTCCATAATATGTAATACCTGAAATTATTAGCTTACTGATGTATTTATTTCCTTGTTTATTGTATGTCTCCCCCTTCCCCTGCCCCACCTGAAATGTAACCCTCATGAGGGCAGGGGTTAGCCAGCCTTGTTTGTGACTATATTTATAGCTAGAATAGTGTCTGACACATAATAGGTGCTCAATTGTCAACCAGGGAGAAAATAACTTTGCTCGGAGGGTGTTACTAAACCGATCTGAGAGATGAGGAAACAGGCTCATGGACGTGGGGTGACATGCTTTCTGTGGGTAACTTGTGACTGGCAGATCTGAGACCCAAAGCCCACCTCCAACCCCAGGCCTCTCACATTATAGGATACAGTTGCTCTGTGAGCGCAGGGAGATGCATGGATGGAAACGTGATGGGTCCTCTACTTTGTTCAGATCCTCTAATGGTTCTCTTGTTTCCTTGTCTATTTTTAAATTATAGACCACCTGGCCTATAGATCTCTAAGTTCAGAAAGTTTTATTCACCAGGGTAATAACAATAACTGTTTCTGTGTATGCTAATATGCTATGATCTTTGTATATACTGTCTCAATCCCTATAACAACTCTATGAGGACGGTCATTTTATCTCCATTTTCCACATGAGGAAATAAAACTCAGGGAGACAAATACCGAATACTAAAGTCAGTGGTATCAAGACAAGAATCAGAAGGTACAAACAGGGTAATTTGAGAAGTGATTGATAAAAGACCAAAGGAACCAAGATTTCCCTCTTTGCTTCCAAAGCCTATGTTCCTAACCCTCATACTAGATTCAGGACTTTCTAAAAAAGCAGGCTCTGAGCTGGGTACCAAGGGTATGAAGACTCCCTGACCACAACAAGCTCACAGTCTGGAAAAGGAAGACATGATTGGAACAAGAAAGGAATCCATGAGGCACGTGTGTGGCTCAGTCAGTTAAGCATCTGCCTTTGGCTCAAGTCATGATCCCAGGGTCCGAGGATCAAGCCCCACATCGGGCTCCCTGCGCAGCAGAGAGCCTGCTTCTTCCTCTCCCCCTGCCTGTCACTCCCCCTGCTTTTGCTCACTCTCTGTCAAATAAATAAATAAAATCGAAAGAGAAAGAAAGAAAGAAAGAAAGAAAGAAAGAAAGAAAGAAAGAAGAAAGAAAAGAGAAGAGAAGAGAAGAGAAGAGAAGAGAAGAGAAGAAAAGAAAAGAAAAGAAAAGAAAAGAAAAGAAAAGAAAAGAAAAAAGAAAAGAAACCCAGGTATGGGGAGGGGATGAGGGGGGAAGGAAGAGGGCTGTGTCCTGCATGGGGGTGAATAAAAAAGCGATTGAGGGGTGAATAAAAAGCGATGGAGCTTCTAGTTATTCAGAGTAACATGGGCTATAGTGGGAGAAGGGCCACTTGGATCTTCCATTTCAGTGGTGTGGCCAGCAGGAGATAGCCCGCTCACCTATGGAGGCTAGAGAAGTATATGGATGAAGGGTCCATACAGCCCTGGAATGTGGCAGGAGGGAAAGTAGGAAGCTGACTCAGGACAGCAGGGCTACCACAGTGGTCCCTAGACCTCCTGGTCTACTTTCCCTCATGACCTCAAGCCAGTCACTCTGACTCACGGCCTTTTGGCTGCAGGAAATCCACAGTGACCCAGTTTTCTGCCTAGGCCATTTGGTTTTGGTTTCATTTTCTAGTACGGAGTATGGTCATAATGTATATTCAGCTTACAAATTTTCTTCATACTTTCAAAGCTTCTTGCAGAATGAAAGAGAAGAGGTCTTGCGACAATGTGGTCACCTTGGTAAATGTTCCATAGCTGACCAGAGGGACAAGGGCTCTCTTAACAGGATGAGCTCTTCTCAGCCTCTTAAGGCACCAGCCCCAATACCTGAGAAAAAGTTGTCAGCCAGGGTTCCAACAGGAACAGAAGTTATGCTCAAAAGGGGTTATTTGGGGGACATTTATTTTTTTATTTTTTTATAATAATATTTTTTATTATATTATGTTAGTCACCATACAGTACATCCCTGGTTTTTGATGTAAAGTTCCATGATTCATTAGTTGCGTATAACACCCAGTGCACCATGCAATACGTGCCCTCCTTACTACCCATCACCAGCCTATCCCATTCCCCCACCCCCCTTCCCTCTGAAGCATGAGAGACTATGGACTCTGAGAAACAAACTGAGGGCTTCAGTGGGGGGGGGCATTTAATAAAAGGATCCTTACTTAGGTGCAAAGGAAAACAAATCAGATAGCACAAAGGAAATCTTGGGGTTTGCAACAGCAAGGAGCCACTACTATCACTAGGTCATGAAGGGGCAAGAATAAGGAGCAGTTCCTGGAACCAAAAGATGGTAGTTGTAGAGAGAGAGACTCCCGAGAAGAAGCTGCTCTCAATAGAGATAATCAGACAAGCCCCAGAAGCCCTGAAAGGAGGGAGCCAGGGAGAAAAAAATACCCCAGTCTCACACTGTCTCCACTCTCTGCACCTGCTGGTGCCTCCCGTGGTCTGGACTCATTTGGAAGCTAGAGGGCTAGGGAGCTTATTGACATGGTCCATGGGGTGCAGAGTGCAGAAGGATGGTAGTGATGTGAAGGAACATGGACACTCACGAGGACAAGGATTATGGTTGGTTGAGAATAGCTATACAAAGAGTAATGATTTGGGTAGATAGCTGTCATTGACTATTTGCTGTATACCTGGCCCTCTGAAAGCATGTTCATGGATTAGCTCATTGGATAATCAAAGCAAGTCCATAAGGAAAGCACTATTCTGGTCTCATTTTACAGATTGGGAAAATAGGGATTACAGAGGTCAAATACTAGCTGGTAAATGGAAGAGTATGGACTTGAACTCAGGTGGCTGTGATTACATATCCAGCGCCCTTTGTCAACTGGACCCATCCCAACTTACCCACGGTGAAAGTTGATGAGTTAGGTCATAAAGCATTGCTAAAATAGAGGGATTGACTGAAATACAACCTACGGAGACAAAGATGAGATAGTTCCATAAGCCAAATAAAGTGATGTCAGATAAGACATAACTGAGATTGAACAAACACACACCATTTAAAAGATAATAAAGTATAAACCAAAAGAAAAGGGACAAGGAGAGACCAAAAAAACAGAGAGAGAAGAGAGAGAGAGAGAATGAGAGAGAGAGAAAGAACCAGCCAATTGCATATAGGACAGAGGCCAAATGTCTAATTATAGCTGATAAGGCCCCTTATGATCTGTACCTTGCCCGACTCATCTTTCCCCATTCCCCATGGGGCACTGTGTCCCAGCCAAACTAAACTTTATTTAGTTCTCTAAATAGCCCTCAGATCTTGCCCATGTTGTCCCTTCTGCCTGGAACACGTTCCCTCGCTTTCTATTCTATTTGTCTTATTTATCTATCAGGCCCTAAATCCGACCTTTCTTTCACCTTCTTTCCCTCTCTTGCTTCCTCCTTCCCCCTCTAACACATACTTATTGGGTTCCCAGTACATGCAGGCACAGTGGTAGGTGTTGCTGACTTTGGCCCCCATTGGTCCCTGCCCTCCTAGAGTTTCCATGAGGAAACCTTCCGTCCATGCCCCAATGTAGGTTGGAGTTTCTCCTGTGTATTTTCTCACAGCCTGGTCTACTCCTATTACAGCCTTTTCACTATGTGTTCTGGCAGAATACTCTGTCTTCTGGTTCTGCACCTGTCTCTTCTACCAGACCATAGCTTCCATGGCTATGGGACTATGTCTGGCTCTGTGGGTATTCATTTCCTATTGCTGCTGTAACAAATTACCACAAACTTAGTGGCTTATCACAACCCAAATTAATGATCTTATAGAGTCTAGAGGTCAGAAGTTTGATACAGGTTTCACTGGCTAAAATCAAGGTGTGGGGAGGCTGCATTCCTTTCTGGAGGCTCTAGGGAAGAATCTGCTCCTTACCTTTTCCAGCGAGAGGATTGCCCACATTCCTTGACTGATGGCCCCTTCCTTCATCTTCAAAGCCATCAATGGCTGGTGGGGTCTTTCTCACATTACATCATTCTGATACTGACTTTCACCTCTTCCATTTTTAAGGAACCTTGTGATTTTGTGGGGCCCACCTGCACAGTCCAAGCTACCACTCCTATCTTAAAGTCAGCTAATTGGCAATTTTAATTCCATCTGCAATCTTAATTCCCCTTGCCATGTAACATTACATACTCACAGTTTCTAGGAATCTTTAGGGGTCTACTATTCTGCCAACCACACTATGTATGTTAGTCCAAGGGCAAAAATAAAATATCCGAATATGCAGGTGGGTTTTTATGTGTGTGGAACAGATAGAATCTCCATATATGTCTAAGGCATGTGTCTGTTTGGCACATGTATGTGGGCTGGGTGTTCACATGGGTGGCTGTGTTTGTGTGTGGTTCAGGGGCATACACTGCCTGATCTCATTAGCTGTGGTCCTATGCATGTATGTGTTGGGAGGTGGGGGAATGGCCCAAGGGGGAAATATAAGGATGGCCTAGGTAACCAAGTATTATTTTCCTGACAATTCAAGTGGTGAAAAATTTGGTTTATCCCCTGTATGGACACTTATGCCTCAGAGACCTGGATGTTCTATACTTACATGTGCTCTTTACCACATTCATAGTGAAGGTAGCATCCTGCCTGGGCCAGGAAGCCCTTCTAGAAGGACCTGCATGAGTCAGCATACAGATCTGCGGCACATTCAGTGCTTCCAGCAATGAGCAGATCAATCAAATCATGGTTTCCCACCTTTCCTGTGAGAGTAATAGCTTCTGACACGGAATCTTGCTCAAACTGCCAGCCCATCCCCTACCTCATGAAGCTAAGAACCACAGAGCTCTTAGGAATCATCAAACTCTCATCCTTCACTTTACAGAGAGGATAGAGCCAAAGCTACAGGCGACTTGTGTAGGTTCAGACAGCCATCCTGAGATGGGACACGGATGGGGACCCCTACTGCAGTTAAGATCCTTATGAGGTAATTGTCAACTCCTTGAGGACAGGGACCCCACATTAC
The DNA here is from genome assembly GCF_002007445.2 of Ailuropoda melanoleuca. Lineage (NCBI taxonomy): Eukaryota > Metazoa > Chordata > Mammalia > Carnivora > Ursidae > Ailuropoda > Ailuropoda melanoleuca. The sequence goes on along the minus strand of NC_048219.1, from coordinate 33,254,261 downwards.
ATGCTCCTATAGCACCAGGCTTCCTTGGGGCTTTCTGTTCCTCAGGTCCTCATGTTTCTAAGACATAAAACCTAGGGATGTGCTTCTAGACTCAGCCTCTTTATTCTCAGGAGATGCTGCTACTCAGAATCTGTCATATTTCTCAATTCTCATGGGAAGCTGGGCAGGACAATCTAAAAATCTTAAGCTATGTTTTTCTGTCTTTCCCCTTAAAGCCAGACCAGGGCTGTAACTTTTATTCTCAGGGTTTTCTGGCCCTGTCCTGATCCTCCTCAGCCTTCTGAAGAAAACGTGCCTTCTTCATGTGTTCAATCAACAGTATTTGGGCATCACTACTGAGTGTAGTTACTATGCTAGAAGTACGTGCATTACAGTAAACAAACAGATGTGGATCCCTGCCCTTAAGGGGTGTATGATCATAGAACTTCCAGGTTAAAAGCAACCTCAATCAGTACCAAAGTTGTTTCATTTTGGAAAAAAAATAAAATAAAGAAAAAGAGAAGAGAAAGAGAAAACGAGAGATGAACACCTCCAGAGTAGGGGTGGTGGAGAGAAGAGATCATGAGAGCAAGAAAAAGACAGTCAGAAGCACATGAAGACGCAGAGGGACGATGTGGTGAAAAATCTAGAAACAAAGAGAGAGATCCAAATTGTCTCCTTATTGCAGAGACCTCCTTTGCATCTGCAGAGGATCCCAAGCAAGGTTCTTGCCTCCAGGATGTACGATCCTTGTGTGTCTCCCTGCCATGCTCAGGAAGTAGGAGGCTGAGATGGAAAGCAACCCTCCATAGAAGCTCCAATATACCCAAAGGAGCCCAGAGAGAGGGGTCAAGAGTGCATGTTCTGAATCTACCCAAGGGCTGCTCTGAGCTCCCCTCCTCCACAGAGCCCCCTCAATCATCCTTGAACAGAAACCACTCTCCATCCAGAGAAGAGAAAAAGCAAACCATCTGCCCCACAGGCAGCCTCAGCTCATGCTGGTCCTGTTAGCCGTGGTTGTATGTGCCCTGTTGTGACACAGGTAAAGTACAGCAGGCACTCTTTGGCCTTTCTCTATAAGGCTGACAGTGGAAACCATTCATTTATTCTATTTCTCCAACCAATATTTATTGAGCACCTTGAGGATGACAGACACTGTATTTGATGTGTATTTGCATCCCTAGCCTTGACCTAGGACTCCACATAGTAGGTGCTCACACCCTGTGTACTGTGAACAAGCAACGATGGGGATCCCTACTTCATAGACAAGGGAATTGAGACCCAGAGATATGAAGGGCCTCAGAGAATGGCAAGACTCAGGTCTTCCCAGGACTGACCTTTTAGCTCTCTCTCTTCCCTATCCCCAAGCCCAGACCTAACCATCCTGTATGTACACCCTGACTCTGAGCACAGGAGATTTCCTGGTCCTCAGGCTGGGACTGGTGCTGGGAAGACCCCGAAGGGAACCTCCCAGACTGAGTTAAGAACTCTTCTAAGACAAGGACACTGTTGAATTCATCTTTGTAACCTCAACACCTAGCTCCACTCTCCAGCATGTAGTAGGTTGTCTTTAAAGTGAGTTGAACGAATGAATAAAGCTGTGCAGTTTTGACCTCTCAGATCCTGGAATCTTCCCTGTCTCATTCAAGTCTTAGAGGGGACACTGCCCTCAGCCTCATAGCCTCTCTGCCCCCTTGTTCCTGGATAAAACATAGCTAAGAGGCTACGGTAGGATCATCCTTGAGGCACACTGGGACTTCCTCAAGAGCTACAGAAGCCGGGTTAAGTAGGGGAAGGCAGTACCCTGGGCCAGGGTGGTCCCCAGTTCAGTTTTCCATGTTGTAAGAGCTGTGGCAAGTCCAGGCTTGGAACCTGGTGCTGAAGAGTCCAAGGTGGTTGAGGTGCATGGCAGCAGGACGTGCCAGACAATGTGGGATACCTGAAGTTGGGTGAGATCCAAGCTGGTTTCCCCTTTATTCTGAAAGGAGGACTCTGAAGGGGACACAATTTGCAGCCTATGACAAGAGCACTCCAAGTCAAGGAGCAGCAGGAAGCATGGAAGAGCATGGGGTGTATCTGGGGACTAATCAGATGGGTGGGTGTGGACCTTGAGCAGCAGGACAAGCCTGGGGAGGAGGCTGGAGCAGCTCCCGGAGGGCACCAAAAGCTGGGGGCCTACAATAGCCTGATTGGACAGTGCAGGGAAAGGGACAAGGTGATGTCCATCCTGCGGTCAGAGCACTCTTACAGCTTGGCAGGTGATCCCTTAATGGGCTTGAGAGAGTCAGATTCACATAGAGACTGCCTTAGTCCTGTTGAACTGTTAAAACAAAATACTGGTAGAATGGGTTGCTTATAAACAACAGAAATTTATTTCTCACAATTTTAAAGGCTGAAAGTTCACAATCAAGGTGCCAGCATGGTTGGGTTCCCGGTGAAGGTCCTCTTTTGGGTTGTAGACTGTGGACTTCTCACTGCTACTCACATGGTGAGAGGGGGTTAGGGAACTCTCTGGGGCCTCTTTTGTAAGGGCGCGAGTCCCATTCATGATGGTTCCATCTTCAAGACCCAACTACTTCCCAAAGGCCCCACCTCCTAACACCATCACATTGGACATTAAGATTTCAACATATGGTTTTCGAGGGACACACACATTCAGACTGTAGTGGAGACCAACAAGGAGACTACAGCAGTGATCTAGGTGAGAAGCAATAAAAACCTGAATGAGGCAAATGTCTCAGGAGAAGACAGAAGGAGAGAAGTGATACTATTCAAGAGACAGGGGGCAGTTAGAATGGACAACATTCAAGCCCTGATCAGGTAAGAGAGACAGGGAAGGTGGGATGACTTCGGCCTCCCTTGCAAGGGGCCTCGGTGGATGATGGTGGTAGGGAATTTGAGAAGGAGGCTAAGATGGAAAGAGACCCTCCACAGAAGCTCCAATATACCCAAAGGAGCCTGGAAGTGGGGGAATTTGAGAAGGTTGCAGACTGAGGGTAAAATCACAATTCCATTTTAGACAGTCTGGTTTGAGGGTTCCTGTTGGATACTAGGAGAGATACTCAGGGGCAGGTCTGGAATTTCACACAATAGCTGATGGGTTGAGTGAATCTGAGATTTTGGAGCCACTTACTGTCAGTAAGTCTCTCTGGGGTTGGATGTATGGGGCGGTGGTACTGAAACCAACAAGACACATAGGGCCGTATAAGGGAGGAGAGAAACAAACAAGGCACCCAGAACCAATGATTGTCATTGTTAGAGATTCTTCAGTCTTCAAACTGAATACACAAACATCAAGGTTAGATTCACAGATTTTGGTTAAAGCAAGCCATTATGTGTCTCGTAATCTAAGATTTTGCTAAGATGTATTAGCCTTTGATTTTCTAAATCCTATTTCCTTAAAATGCACCAAATTTCCATCTAGGCTTGGAGGCGGAAAGTTCCCCACTTAAAATGAAAAGTCAGTCATCCAGGCAGCCTTTTTCTCAGCTGTGGCTTGCACACACAGTGTTGTCAAAGGCTCCTTGTACAAGATCAGTCGAATTTCCTCCTTTTACCAATTTACATATTTTTCCGTCAGCCCTCCGAAGGAGGACTTCAAGATCTTCGAATTTCCTTCTGGCGCATCCCTTACACGGTAACAAAAGGCAACATGGCCCCCAGTCACCAACTCTCCCATGTGCTGAGGAGAAAACGTCGGTACAATTTAGCCTGCAGCAAATCCGCCATCAGCATTTTTATAAACCTCAGGGAAAGAAGAAGAAACAAAAGCTGTTGAAATGTGAAAATAATTAGAGAAGAGACTTTCCCAGGGAACAAACATGGCCCACACTGTTCAGAGGGAAGAACAAACAAACTTTGGGGAGGTTATGGAGTTGTAAAATCCTTGTTTACTTCTGAAGAAAGAAATAAAGTTGGAGGGGAGCCACCGGGTCTGCAGAATGATAAATCAAGTTGGGGTGGGGGGGAAGGAGGGGCCGGACTATAAATTCAGAGTCCAAAACAAAGCAACATTCCAGCAGTCCCTGGTGGCGTGTGAACCTGTACTGTTTGATTTCTGAGGAGATCTGGCTCCTGCCCAGTGTCACCGTCTTCACGATGTCAGCATGCCCCGGGTGCTCCGCAGTGTGGTCAACCCCAGCAGCAAAGCATTTGGTTTGGGTTAAGATTTCTGAAACAAAGTCACAGGGTTGTTCAACTTTCAAAAAGAAAGGAAAAAAAATCAAAACACCCTAGTTCCCTCTTCTTCTCAAACTAAACTTTCCACAGCAGTTTCAGCAGTGACAGAAACCACCAGTGGCCCAGTCAGGCGCAGCCAGGGCTGGCCCAGGGAGGTGGGAGGAAATTCCCACCACAGGGGGCTCACTCAGGAAGGGGCGCTCCCAGGCCTCTTCCCGCCCAAGCCTGAGGTAAATTTGCCTGTGAAAGGTCACAACTGAACAGCCTCAGGGCTGAGGGATTTTTCTCCAGGCGAAGGCCTCAGGTTTCTGGGAGAGAAGAGTCCTGTTTCCTGTTAAGTCAACCTAGAAATGACACCGAGAGTAAGGGAGAACCTGAGGCCTTTTGAAGTGACACAAACACCAGGTGTGAAGTGAAAGTTTTCACATTCGGCTAAAAGCCCGATGATGACATTCATTGCCTAGACCTTCAGACTTTTTTCTCTCTCTTTTTAGATGGAAATGAAAGCAAGGGAATTTAATTCATCGAATATGGATTGAGTGCCTACTCTACGCTCTCTATGCTAAGCCCTGTAAATGCATTGTCTTATATAATCTTCATGACATGTCAATGAGATAAATACCATTAGCATTCATATCAGTATCATCTTACAGGTGACAACACTGAGGTTCAGAGAGTTCGCATGACTGGCCCAATATCACACAGCCAGCAGTATGAACAGGATGCCAACTTCTGTCTGTCTCTCACTTCATTTCTCTTAACCACTAAGCTCTACTATTCCCACAACACAGATCCTGCTGGTAGGAGCGGCAGCGAACTGACTGAAGAATACGGGAGATCAAATTTTACTAAAGCGAATTGGCTTCATTAAGAACCAGGTAGCAGTAGTAACAAATAATCATATTGCTAAGAAACTGCCAATTATTGAGCATTTACTATGCCCAGGCTAAGCACCTTACACAAGTTATTTCAACCACCCCACAAAAGTACACTCTGAGGAAGGTGGTATCCCCATTTTGCATCTGGGCTAACTGAGTCAATGAGAAGGCGAGGAGTTCCCTAAGGTCACCTAGCCAGTAAGTGGCAGAATAATCTCAGGGTGTCAACCAGGCTCTAGCAGTGATCCAAGACCGGTTTTGATGCAGAAACTCAGGGTCTTGGTTGTCTCTGCAGAATATCCCCATAGGGAGATTTTTTTTTTTTTAACTTAAAATGAGTAACTATATAATTTTGCACTATGTCGGGTGCCATCTTAACTGATTTTGGTATGGCCAAAGCCCCAAGGCCTTTGGTTGGGGTTAAGATTTCTGAAATGAAGTCACAGGGTTGTTCGACTTTCAAAAAGAAAGGGGAAAAAAAAATCAAAACACCCTAGTTCCCTCTTCATCTCAAGCTAAACTTAAGCTAAATTTTTGGTATGGCCAAAGACCAAAATCCTAAATGAAAGTATGAGAACAAAGCATCAAACTAATTAAACTATCTCTTCTGACTCCTTTCCCTCCCTGTGATGTGAGTAAGGGGGGGTTCCTAGTCGACTTCTGTAGGTTACATCTGTTCAGCGCTTGTCTTCCATGGAAGCAGAGTTGGAACCCACCCCAACCACCTCACCATGATATTCTGTCATTCTTTAACACTAAGGTAATAGCAGCTGCCCGTTTGGAGCATCTCCATATGACAGGCAGGTTATTATCCCATTTTTCAGATAAGGAGGTCCTGGCTCAAAGGTGAAGCGATTTGCCCAAGCTGAAGCAGCCAGATGATGAAGTAATCAGGACAAGCACTGGGGTCTTGATATTTTCTGAAGGGCTCTTCCAAGCACCCATACTGGCTCCAGGACTCATCCTTATTTCATTTCTGCTGCTTCTTTCCCTCACTTTGTTACATTAGTTTCCCACTGCCGCTCTAACAAATTACTACAAATCTGGTGGCCTAGAATACCACACTCTCTCGTAGCTCCCACAGCCAGAAATTGGAAATCAGTATCACGGAGCTGAAATCGAGGCGTTGGCAGTGCCACATTCCCTGAGGAGCCTCTAGGAGAGAATTCATTTCCTTGCCTTTTTGGTGTCTCCAGCTGCATTCCTGTATCCCTTGGCTCGTGGCCCCTTCCTCCATCTTGGCAGCCGGCAGTGTAGCCCCTGATTCCACTTCACTCTTCTTGCAACACGTGGCCTCTTCTTTTTGTTGTAGTCAAATCCCCTTCTGTGTTTCCAACCACAGGTTACCTTCCTTTCCTCGCTTTCAGCTGATATCAAAGCTCCCTCTGCCTCCCTCCTACAAAGACATCTGTGATTGCATTCAGGGCCTGTCAAGATAATCCAAGATAATCTCCCAGACTCAAGATCCTTCACTTAATTACATCTTTTCCCACGTGAGGTAATAGTTGCAGGTTCTGGGGATTAGGACCTGCTATCTTTGAGAGACATTTTTCAGCCCGCCATGCTTGCTTTCCCCCTTGAAAATTGCACAGCGCCTTGTTTTTCCAGGAGCGGAAGTAGTGTTGAGTTTGGTCATCCACTTCTGTTGCCTAATCTCCTTGTTGACCACGAACACTATACTCACCTGTTTCTTTCCAGTTGTTCCACTCTGTGTGCCAATTGCCCTGTTAGAGCATCCAGTCCCTGAAGCTTCTTTCCTTATGCAGTTCTCATGAGAAAAAACTTGACACAAGGCGATGTCTCGTTGAAAGTCAAGTACAAGGAATTAAGTTCATGAAAAGAAGAACAGTACCTTTGGGGAGCTGAGGACCTAATTAAGGGTGTTGCATACATATGAAAAATGATCTGGTAATGCCAAAGATTGTCCACAAAATGCCAAGTCCTGAAGGGCAACAGCAATTAAGAGAAGAGGGTCCTGTGAGCAGAGGAGGTCATGAAAGCCTTTCTAGAAGGGCCACAGGCTGCAGTGAGTTTTACACATTACCTAAGATTTTTAAGAAAAGAAGGGAGCTATCCTATTTGAGCATCTTCTGTGAGCTAAGCCTTTTATACCTGCCACCTCATTACTCTTTGCCATACCTAGGGTGGTGGGTATGACATGCTCACAAATGAAGAAACTGAGACTTGATTAGAGAGATTAGGTCCCTTTCTGAGCTGGTAGATGGCAGAGCTGAGATCCAACCTCGGGCCACTAGAGCCTGTGCACTTTTTATACTCCGGTGCCCTTGGCCCTGGCCTGTAACCCCGGCTATAGGGTAAATAACAGTAACATGATCATGGTGTCCAGTGTACTTAGGGAAGCAGATGCCCATACTGTAACAAGCACAGGAACAGAAACCACATAGGTGAACACACAGAAACGTGAACACCTAGACCAGCAGAGTTGGTACGCTGGTGACCCACAGCCTGTATCAGGCTTGCAGATGTATTTGTGGAACGGCTCAAGCAAGGTTTAAAAAAAATCTGAACAGATCCCTGTAGCTAAATGTAAAAAAATAGCCATTAGCATGGTGAAGGGGTGTATTTTTTTCCTGCCAGGCAAAATCAGCTGGCATTAGAAAGGACAGAAGCTCATCACTTTGAGGCATTAATCTCCAGACGTCTAGAGGCATGTGAGTTTGAGAGTTCTGGTAAAACAATATCTTTCAACATTCAGACATCCATTTGGAAAAACAAAATCAGATATCCTCTGCCTTCAATGTGAATTATAATGTCTAAGTAATGTCAATATACCGATTGAAAACAAATCAAAGCACAATTCTGTTTTCAAGCGAGACTCCCCCATAGGCCCATCACAATGTGCTTTTTCAGCATCACGGGTATGACTATCTGAGACGAATGATAACTGGTCAAAAGCATGCCACTTTAGAGTACAAAACATTTTCATATGCCTTAATTTTTATTATCCTCAGAAACATAGTATGAATTAATGCTTACTATTCCTGTCTGCAGAGGAAAGAACTCTTTAAAATGGCAGCAGTACCTTTTGGAAAGAACACTGGTGTTTGGGTTGAAGCCCTTGTAAGGTCTCAGTCCACGGCTTCCCTCTCTAGACCATAAACTCTATCTCACAAGGGGCTTGTAAAATTCAGATCTGTCCTTGAGGATGGGTTCTTACGTCACATTCAAGCACCACCTACTCCTTGGCCTTTTAGAGGGTCCAAGACCTTAGCATTAAAACATACACATAAGGACCGATGGTATCACAAGGCAGAGCTGTGGGTATATCTGAGCCAATGACAGCGCTTGTTTGGGTCTAAAACAGAAGCTTTGTGATTGGCTGTCCCTCTAACCAGCTAGTACCGCCCATGAGAGGAGGCCATATGCCTATGGATGGACACTGCCTGGGAGGCAACCTGAGGTGAGCCTGCAGTCCAGGTTCATCCCAAATGTACCCAGTGATCTGTCGCATCTCCTCCACTTCTCTCTACTTTGGCTTCCACATCTGGAAAATGGGAAGATGATGTGAATGTCCAGAACCGTCCGGAAGCCCAAGACCACCAACTCCACATGAGCCTGGCTCTAAATCTCAGCTTGGTTCCTTACTGGCCATGTGATTTGGGGCGTGGCATTTAATCTTCTGAGCCTCAGACTCTTCATTAGTCAAAGGAGGGTAAGAATTGTTTCCAAAGTGTTATTGTTAGGATGAAATAAATCACAAGGGTAAGGAGCCAGGCATTTAGGAGAAAGACAGCCATTTTTGTTCCGATATGAAAGAGGTTTATGAAACAGAAAGAGCTACTGAACTTTAAAGTGGAGGCATTATCATTGCTGGGTTATTGTTACTACCCTTCACAGACGGGCCTGGACAGGAGGCCTGAGACGGTAGGAGGTAACAGAAGGCATGAGTCATGGGAGGGCAGCTCCAGGAATTCTCAGTCCAAGGGGCACAACATATTTGGCCAGTTGCAGAATCCCCCCACTGCCTTCTCCAGCCCCACAGACACACACACACACACACACACACGTACACACACAATATTAAAAAGCAAACCACAGCATTTAAAAACCTCCCGTTGGTTTTGCCTTTCCTTCCCCCACGTATTGTTTTTGGGAAGAGCTGTTTCAGCCACAGCACTGCCAAGAAAACAGGGTGGTTTCCCTTGACCACTGGCCATGAATATGTGCCTTTTCCTAAGCTTTGGTGCAGGAGCCCACAAGTGATTTTAAAAAATAATAAAATTCGTCTCTATAAATAAACCCTTATGCTTTCTGCTGTGGGTCTTGGAGGGATGAGTTTCCTCTTCTTTTGAACTAATTAAGGGCTACGTTCCCCTCCACAGAGGAACCACACATCGTGAAGTGAGAGAGATTCTGGGTAATCATCCACCATTGTGTTTCCGTCAACACAGGAATGGCAACATTCCCGAACTTTTACTTAAAGAGCCGCCCCGCTCCTCACCAGACACACATCCTTCCACAGAAAACCCCATCCCCAGTTTCCCTAGACATTTTACTATTATGGCCTTTACTAACTTTCCAGAGTTGGGCATATTAAGCATTTGCAAGAATTTACTCAGTGACATGGAGCAGTGGAAGAGGATACATTTTGGAGTCCAGAGACCTGGGATTGAATTCTGATTTTGTCCTTGACTAACAGGGTGATTCTGGGCAAGGGACTTAACATCTGTGTGCCTGCCTCAGCTTCCTCATCTCAAAAATGGATCCAGACTTTATGGGCCATGGTGAAAACAGAGTGCAAAAGACTGCACGTAGAGCCTCAAGCACACAGTCGGTATTTAATAAATGCTCATTGTTATCACATTCTCAGCATGACTGATTGTCAGTAAGAAAAAGAAGGCTCACTCTGCCGGGCTCGTGGGGAGGACTTCACAAAGGGGTAGCTTATAGGGATGGAGTAGGGCTAAGGGACCTGATAAGGGGTACTGAGGCACCCAGAGACCTGCCCAGGGCGGAGCTATCACTACCCCTGTACCTGAAGGCAAAAGTTGCAGGAGCCCCATTAGAGTTAGAGCTGGAGGAGAGGAGCCACTGGCAGGAGCTGTAGTTTTAGAGGCACGTGGCCTTTGACAGACTTGAGCACAAAAGCAGGGAGGGAGCTGGGGGGAATATCCCAAACTCTTCTCCCCCCACCCTCTGATCTGATGTGATGCCTGTCACTGGCGGAGCTCACCTGGAAGACAGAGGCAAGGCAGCCTGCCCCTTGATGCAACCACAAGGGGCAGCCTCCCAGCGCACAGTGCAGACCAGAGAATAAGTATCAGTGGAAAGAGGGTGCAGATGGTGATTCACCAGGCCGGTTAGAGAGCGGAATTCCTTGTGATTTACATATTGGCTAGTATTACTCAACCCAAACCATAAACAAAACTCTTGCAAAAATCCTAAAGTGGTGATTGCAATCACACCATTTCAGGCCTCACAACTCTACATTGTTCCCCACTGCCTAAAGAAAGGAGCCCTCCACCTCCGCCTCCAGGATCCTGTCCCAGGGCCCCTCTACCATCTTATCCCCGTCTCTCCCCTACTTGCACCTTCTGAAAGGCCCATGTCCTGTCATGCTTCTTGGCTTTGCACTTGGAGTTCCATTTGAAACTTTCAATGGGTGTAAGTCCTCACCAATCCTCTGCCCCTGTCTTCTCAGCTTTATCGCGTCTCGTCATCCTCCACCACTCTCGCCTCCTTCTGGCAATGTGCCTTACCCATCCCCCACTAAGTTCTCACACAGGGGCGGCAGAGTGTGAGCACAGAGGCTCTGGGGCCAGCCTGCCCCGAGTGCTATTTCAGGCTGCAACACTTTCTAGCTGCACTGTGCCCTTGCCACTGAACCCCCCTGTGCCGCAGTATCATCATCTGTAAAATGAGGCTATGAGAGGACCCACCTCACCGGGTTTTCCTGAGGATAAAATGAATCCCTGTGTGCAACTCGGAAGAGTGCCTGCCTGGCAGAGGGTGAGCACTTAATATTAGCCAATTCATGTTTATTTTTTGTTATCATTATATCATAGTACTTAACATGCTATAGTATAATTCAAAGTTTATTCATCTGATTCCCACATCGATTGTTTCAGTAGTTCAGCTGGGGGGCCTACATGTGTATTCGCAGTGCCTCGTCCACATAGTAGATGCTCAATAAATGACCAACAAGTGAAGGAGTGAACAAGGGGATAATGTGAATTATACGAGGACTCAGAGTGAGTTTCTGCCATCTGGTTTGGGCTTTTGTGTGAAGCAGACCATAGGCCTTTTCTCAAGACTATGAAGAGCTAATGAAGTAAGATCCAGAAAATTCAAGCCCCTCCAGAACAAAACTGGGCCACCCAGCCGGTAACTCTCCTGTAGGCCTAGTGTGGGTGGGTCCCTGCCCTAAGCACCCAGCCCCTTTCTCATCTAATTGTGTGATAAAAGAGCAATGCCTCCACCCTTCGACCTTCCTCCTCCCACATTAAAAACCAACAGCAATGATCTGCAGTCCCATCAGAGCCCCAGCTGTCTCTGCGGAAGACACACACGTCCCCCTGTCCACACAAATTCCACCATTAGAACGTTCAAGGTGGAGGCGTGTGATCAGAGAATCAACCCCCTGGGCCCCCCGGTGTCCGCCTCCGTGTTCCTCAGGTTGCTGGGTCCTAGGAGCAGGTAGGGGTTCGGGGAGGAGGGATGAGGAAGCTCTGCTAAAGACGCCCAGCAGCCCTGACCCTCTCCTGGCTTCCATGACCTCCTCCTTCCTTCCATTCATACATCAGCATTCCCTGCCAGTGCTTCCCGTCATATTCGGGGAAAATAAAATGCGAGGTCCTACAAAGCCTGTGTGATCTGCTTCCTGGCTGCCCCTCAACCCACGTGCTCCCCACTGCCCCTCAGCTCCTGCTCCCCCCTCATGCAGCCACGGGGCAAGCGAGCCTCTTAGTGGTCACTGCACAAACTGAGCGCACGAGCTCTTTTCTTGGTGAGAAGGCTCTTGCTTCAGACATCCTCAGGGCTCTATTCTTCATGTTCATGTATTGGCTCTTGCATTTAAAAATTTTTTAATTTTTATTTTTAATTACAGTAGGAAAGACATGCGCGACTTTTCATCGTCACCATTTTGAAGCATAGAGTTCAGCGGCATTGCGTACATTCACACTGCTGGGCAGTCAGCCCCACTATCCATCTGCAGAGCTTCTTCCACCTTGCAAAACTGAAACACTACACTTATTAAACGTGAACTCCTCATTCTCATGCCCCCCAGGACCCGAACCGCCATTCTACTCTCTCTGTGAATTTGACTAAGTGGAATTACACAATATTTGCCCTTTTGCGGCTGTCTTGCTTAGTATCATGTCCTCTAGGTTTATCCGTGTTGTAGACTGTGCCAGAATTTCCTTCCTTTTTAAGGCTGAATAATATTCCATGTGTGCATATACTCCATTATGTTTATCCGTTCATCTGTTAATGGACACTGGGCTTTTGGCTATTACGAATAATGCTGATATGAACATGGGTGTACAAATATCTGCTTTCATTTCTTGGGGGTATATACCCAGAAGTGGAATTGATGAATCGTGTGATAATTTTATGTTTAATTTTTTGAGGAGCCAGTATACTGTTTTCTGCAGTGGCTGTGCCATTTTGTGTTCCAAATAACAGTGCACAAAGGAGCCAATCTCTCTACAGCTTTCCCAGCACTTATTATTTTCTGTTTTGTTTTAATAGTATTCATGTGAGGTGGCATCTTACTGTGGTTTTTAGCAGATAATTTTTGAGGACCTACTATGGTCTGAGTCTAAACTGGATAACTGTCAGGAAATACAAATAAAGTCCAGTCCCTGCCACCCAGGAAGAGAAAGGGCAGCAAAATTAAACCTGAAGTGAGCCATACATGGAACTAAACCCCTACAGATAGTATCTTATTTAATCCTCACAATCTCCGTAAGGTGAGTTTAATTATCCCACATTAATGAAGAAACCTAGCTGACCATAGTTTGGTGACTTCCAGAGCTATTATACATGACAAAACTAAAAACACATGTTTTTGAGGCTCAAAAGCCTATGCTCTCTTCTCTATGACAATTGTTCTCAGATATTTTAAAAATTTAGCAAAGCAAAAAATAAAAAAATAATAATAATAACTTTGAGGCACCAAAAGAGTGTTGCCAACTTTTTATTTGGCAAAACAAGGAACACTAGAAATCAATTAATTTGCCATAATGTCACTATTCTTGCATAGGAAGAAAATTTAACCACATACCCTTTGGAAAACACACACACACACGATGAAGTTTGTTCAACTGAATAAACTTAGCTTTATGAAAACCTCACTCCACTGTCCAACCCTAGTAGTGAGGATCGTTTCCCAAACCATGACTGTCCTTGTCTTCTAGATGGCAAATGCCGCGGCTTGGAAGGCCCTCAGCCAGGTGCTGTGGGGGATGCCAAGCCAAGTGTGAGTCGGCCTGGGGGGCAATTTGGACAGGCACAGAACAGAGAAAATTAAGTGTTCCTGCAGGTTAGCCAGCCTGCTCTGCAAGTGACGAGGAGGTAGAAAGCTTTTCCAGATCCTGCCACTTCTGCCACCTTCATGACCTCTCAAAGTTTTCTCCTCCCTTGCTCTTACCACTAATCCAGGTCCTATTTCTGAGAGGAAATTAAAAACTTCCATACAAGAGCCACCACTAAATAAAGGGAAAATACGTGCCATGAACGACAAAAGCAGGTATGTATTAAAGAATTTATAAAACGAAGATGTGTTTTAAAAATATACAAGGTGAGGGGCACCTGGATGGCTCAGTAGGTTAAGTGTCTGCCTTCAGCTCAGATCATGATCCCAGGGCCTTGGAATTGAGCCCCATGTCGGGCTCTACACTCAGCACAGAGTCTGCTGGAAATTCTCTCTCCCTCTGCTCCTCACCTGCTCGCTCTCTCTCTCTCCCCCCTCTAAAATAAATATATAAAATCTTTGAATATATATAAAGTTTCAGTAAGAAAAAAGAGTCTTAGACAGCAATACCCTGCTATGTCTCTGCCCCCAACCTCACCCAAGTATAAACAGTCCCCCACACCTACATAGAGAAATTACTCGAAATTGAGATTGAATCAATTCATCACACTGCTCAGAGATGCAGTGGGCTGTTCTCACAGTGGCCAGCTTAGGATTTGGGTCCAGACGGCCTGGTTTCCACCCCAGCTCCCCCTTTACTAGCTTCCTGACCTAGAGCGAGTTATTTAACCTCTCCGGGTTTCAATGTCTTCCTTTATAAATGAGGATAGTTGTATGTACCTTATAAGGGGGTTGTGTGAAATAATTAAGTCACTGCTTCTAGAAGTCACTACTTTACAACGTTGCCTGGCCTGTGGCAAGTGTTTTAAGAATTATTAGCATCATCCGCAGGAAACCCTCCAAGACAGAACCTTTTTCCCTTCTTGCCAAAGGTTTTGTACTTCCATAAGACCCTGAGTACCCCTTCATCACATTAAGAGAAATAAGATATTCACTATGCAGGAAAGTATAAAGGATCATATAATGAACAGTCCTGTTTCATCCATTCTGCTCTTTACATCTTACCGTTTGACCATGTCTGATTCAGATTTTTTTCTAAAGCAGGAAGTAAAGATGTGGCGCCTTGTGAGTCTCTCTCCGATCTCTTCTCTTACTCCCCAGATGTGGCCACTATTCTGGTTTTAATGTTTTCTATTCCTTTGTAAGTACTTACAGGTTACCCATAAGCAATATGTATGTGGTAGTATTCTCGCGTTTGTTAAAAGCCTTTAGTGATTTCCCTTCACCTGCAAGATAAAGTGTAAGCTACTTTGCATGACAAACAACAGTAAAACAGCCCCAGGCCTGGCCCTTGCTGGCTCCTCCTGGGGTAGGTATTATTCTGCTAGCATCTGGGCTTCAGACACACCACACTGCTCCCTTCGCCCCCAGCACACCAAGCATCTTCACACACTGACTTCCTTTAACACCTTTATATTTAACAGAACTGTGACAACTCCCTCTGTCCCCTGCCTCAACATAATATTACCAAGGCTTCACGGATGGGGGGTGTGGGAGGTTGGCCTGCAAATGAGCGACTGTGTGCCAGATTCTTCTCCTATGTTATAGTCACATTTTTTAAAGATTTTTTTAAATTTATTTGTTTGACAGAGATAGACAGCCCGCGAGAGAGGGAACACAAGCAGGGGGAGTGGGAGAGGAAGAAGCAGGCTCCCAGCGGAGGAGCCTGATGTGGGACTCGATCCCGGAATGCCGGGATCACGCCCTGAGCAGAAGGCAGACGCCTAACGACTGCGCTACCCAGGCGCCCCTATAGTCACATTTAATTTTCACAACAACACTGAGTATAGACCACTGACCTCATTTTATAGACAAGGAGGTCAATGTTCAGAGATGTTAAGTGACTTGCTAAAGACACACAGCTATGCTTTCTACAGTTGCAAGTGGCAGAATCAGAGGCTGAACCTTCCCGTGTCTGGTGTTGTGATTCTTGACCCACGGTTATCCTGGTTTGTGAGGACCAGGTGTAAAACCTGGCTCTGCCTTTCACTTCTTTTTTGACCTTGGACAAAACACTTCTCCTCTCTGAGCCTCTGTTTCCTCATTTGTCAAATTGGAACATTGTACTCAATGATCTGGAAGCCCCTTTCCTTCCTAGAGACACAGAATTCTCTGCAGCGCCCCTATAGTCCTATCCATGCCTTCAGTCTAGGGCGTTCCCACTGAGAAGAGTCAAGTCTCGAGGATGATCCCAAGTCAGCAGAAACCTGACAATCCTCTCCCATACTCTTTAAAGTTTTTACACCAGTCTCTCAACTAGCAACTCCTGCCACGGGTCTGCATGTCTAGGCTCATGCCGGGCTTACTGCATCTTTTCCTGAAGCCAAAAAACCATAAGGAGAAGAGAGATTGTGAATCCAAAGACAACATTCTCATGAAATGACATTAAATTCTGCTCACTCTGAGTGACCACGTGCGACCTACTGCCCCACTCTAAGCCTCGATGACCTCACTTGTAAAACACTGGGGACTGGTTTCCAGTAGACTGAGGTCCCTTCTAGATCTAACCTTGTATGATGCTGGGATACTGCAAACCACCTGTGGCAAGAACTTACAGCAGAGAAGACTGAACCATCAAACAAAGGCCTATTCTCCCTGGGAGAATGTGACCTCAGCATATTCAAAAGTTCTGGATTCTTTTGGAATCCAGAAGTCCCTCCTTATCTGTAGGGGGATACGTTCCAAGTCCCCCCAGTGGATGTCTGAAACTGCAGATGGTACCAAACCCTGTATTTACTATGTTTTTTTCCCATACATATATAGGATAGAGTTTAATTTATAAATTAGGCTCAGTTAGAGATTAACAACAACAATAGTAAAATAGAACAATTATAACAATATACAGTAATAGAAATTATGTGACTGTGGCCTCTCTCTCTTCCAAAATTACTTACTGGATTGTATTTACCTTCTTCTTGTGATGATGTGAGATGACAGAATGCCTACATGATAAGATGAAGTGACATGAATGATGTAGGCACTGGGATGTAATGTTAGGCTACTACCGACCTTCTGATGGTACACCCAGAAGGAGAACCATCTGCCTCCTGACCACGGTTGATGGTGGGTAACTGAATCCATGGAAAGAGAAAGCATGGATGAGGAGACTACTATGACTGGCCCCATCCCAACTTCAAAGTCAGATTGGAGGGAAGGTTCCCAAAAGAGCAGGGATTTAAAACTGAGAAGAGGAAGGAAAGAAGGAACTAAAACAAAGTCCTAAGACATTAAGGAAGGTAGATGAGTTTGCATAGATCTCAGAGTCAGGTGGTCTTAGAGTCAACACTCTATTCTATCACTTACTAACTATGTAAACTTAAGCATGAACTTAATAAATTTAACCTCTCTAGGCCTGTTTCTATATCTGTTATAAAAAAATAGGCTAATCATTTTTATTCACAATGACTTGTGGGGCTTGAAGGAGATGGTGTGTGAAAGTGGCTGTTTAGTGCAGTGAAGGTGTTCCAAATTGCTCATTGTTTTTGTCGTGTGTTTTCTATGTAAAGAGAGTCAAGGACTGCCAAGGAAACACAAAGAAACTTAAGGCCAGATGTTTTCCAGCAAACGCATCTATGAGAAACATGCTGTGGGAGCATCCTTCATCACTGTACCCTAAAACTGGAAGTGACTCTAGTAATTATCAATTACAGAATGATTACACCAGATTACTCTCTATCCTCACTGCCCACCACTGCTTGAATGCTGGCACTGAGGACGGGATTCCACTGCTTGCCAGAATAGTGTAGTCATAGACAGAGGTGAGGTGAGGCAGACCATTGAAACGTTGAATGTCAGACCCATTGGCCCTTCCAATAAACCAGGCCTCAGTCTCCTTTACAACCCAACTGTCACCAAACCATTTGCAGTTTTCAATCCTGTCCAAATTCTATTATTCCACTGAGCCTTTGTTCTTGCTGTTCTCTTTCCTGGGGACCCTCCCTTCTTCTTCACCTAAGGAGACACCTGCTCATCCTTTAAGATGAAGCTCAACCATCACCGCCTCTGAGAAGCCCTCAGTGAATTCCAACCCCAAGCTGGGTTATGTATTCCTCTGCAACCCCAGTTCCTTTTACTGAGCACTCAACTAATACAAGTGAAATGATCTATTTATGTTTTGGTCTCCTCCTTGAACTGTGGTTCCTCAAAACCAAGGACTTTACCTTACGAACTTCATATCCCAGCTCTTCCTACAGGACCTGACTCAAGGAACAGAAGCTGTGTGAGATGCTGAGCTGCCAAAGGGGCAGAGAGGCCTGTGTAGAGAAGGTGGTGGCTGTGTTGCACTGGGAGGAGCTGCCCAGGGAGTGTGTGTGGCAATAATTAGAGCCTGGATCTGGTCTCCTGAGTAAGAGGAAATGGAGAAGAAAGGTTTTTATTTCAGAAATGCTCTGGGAGTTGTTTTGGTTTTATGTCTGTCTGCCACCAGCTGAATTCATGGAGAAGCCTGTTGAAAGCATCATGACAGACATTTCTTTTCTTCTCCATTATACCCAACAAATTGGTGGGATGCTGGACATATGTTGCAACCAAATTATGTTCCAAGAGCAAGATGGGAACTATTCTTTGAAGGGGTTTTGAACAAGGTAGTGGGGTATAATGCCACTACATGATAACCAAGTTATTTGGTCATCTGGGAGTAGGAGAGATGGACATTCTGCCAATTCACATACTTGACATTGTGCTAGGAGCTTTCCACATATTAGTTTACAATGTATCTGTGAAATTTGGGACTGGTTTTCTATTTTACACACGGAAAAACTAAAGGTCTAGATGTTAAATAACATGTGTGTGTGTAGAAATCATCTTTTTCTTTTTTTCTAAATTTAAATTCATTTAGCCAACATATAGTACATCATTAGTTCAGATGTTAAACAACTCTTAACTAGTTCTATATCTAGTTAGGGACTAATCCAGGTATAATCTCCAAATGCACCCTTTTTTACAGTTCCAGAACCAGCGAGTAAAGATCATAAGTTACCTACCAAAAATCCATTTCCCCTTTTATGGTTACATGTGGAACTCCTACTCTCTACTGGGCAAATTACCATCAAGAATAAACACATTTCCCAGTCTCCCTGATGGTTGAAGAAGGTTCTATCCAATGGTATATAGTTAGAAGGGGCAAGTGGGGTTTCAGAGGAGGCTCCTGGTAAGGAAAGAGCATGCACCCTTTGTTTCCCTGCTTTCTCCTGCTACTAAGAGAGAACCAGGTGTACTACACAGAACTCCAGAAGTCATGTCAGATCTTGAGGAGACCTTGAGGATGGAAGCCATATGCTCAAATGAGGGCTCTGATAACTATAGAGCCTGTAACCAACTCTGCACCATCAGACTTCTTTCATATGACCAAGGAAATTCCGGTGTGGGTAAGCCTCTGTTTCTAAAGCTGAAACAATACTTATGATGTCTCAGCTCAATCACAAAATTCCTGTGGGCCTGTAGGCAAATTGTTTAAACATTTTGGACCTCAGTTTTCTTATCTGGAAAATAAGTAGATTGAATTAGAAGGGCATTTTCAAGAAAGGTTCTTTTTGACACTAAGGTACCAGATACACAGTATAACACTGGGCAGCCAGCGCCACCGGGTCTTGCAAAGGCCACAGAATAGAAGAGCCTCTTTTTCAAAGATTTTCAAGGTAGTTAGAAAGAGAAACAGAACATTCATTCATTCATTCATTCATTCATTCATTCATTCATTCATTCGGTGTAGTGGATACTGTGGTGTGCTGTCCAGATGCCCCTGTAAGGACATTTCCCAGGTGCCAGGAGTGTTGGCTGCTGACCGTTCACAGTTGACTTCCCCTCCAAGAACTGCTTACTTGAAGGGTGCTGCCTCAAGCAGAACCATGCCTGCTTTCTAGCAGCCTGTGTTCATCAAAGGATTGATGAGGACGATTCAAGAGCCTGGCCCCCTTCCCTAGATCTGCGACAACTTAGAAGGCCCTCCCACCTAGTATCCCAGCCCAAACCCCACTTGCCCCTTCTAACTAGTTCTCCCCTACCCAATCCTGCTTTGCTGACTTCCTCATGGGTGATGCTTCCAAAAGCACTCACTCCTAAACGGTCTGCATACAAATCCCTCCCTCAGAGTCTGTTTCCCAGAGCACCCAACCTGAGACTGTTGGTAGCAGCATGGCTCTGTATGGGATTTTGGATCCCATCATGGGGACAAGGAGAGTGTTGAAAGCACCTGGCATGCTGAAACCCTGAAATTGGGAGGATTTGTGCTCTTTGTGAGCAGTAAGAGGAAAGCACAGGCTGGTGTTTTGGGGGATGTTTGAGAGCTTTGGGGGAAAGTAGTCATTATTAAGACTATGGAAAGAAATGGCTCAACTGAGTGTGATTGATGTATTGGAGAAAGTCATTGAAAGGCTGGAAGTGATTAATCACTAATTTAAGACAAACTATGAAAGTCAGAGGGGAGGGCCTCCTTGGCAGCATATCAAGAGATTCTCCTTTCCTGCAGCTGGAGAACAGAAAATCTGAGGACTGGGCCTGGACTTAATTAAAAGGGTAGCAGAGATTCAGTGAAAGTATCATTTTACACCCTGCTGTAACTAAGGTCAGGGCCCTGATTAGGAAGGAGTGGGACCCTCAGATATGGGGTGAGCACATCTGGGTTGATGCACTGGAGAACCTGGGGCCCTGCCCCGGCAGCTGTGCTAGATCTTCTGGGCTGCAGAAATGGCCCAATATTCCCAGTTATGGAATAACAACTCCTCCCTGCTTGAAGATGACTACAGAGGATTTGGCCCATCATGGTAGCACACATCCACTTCAGGACTTCCCTTCCAGGCCACCAGACCAAATACTAGACCCCCTAATCCCACCATGGACATGCTGGGCCTTCAGGAAGGGCTATATCCTAAAGGAGCCTCAGGGCCCAGCCCATCGGCATTGGCAGGGGCTAGGTGCCCATGCATGGGACTGGATCCAGGGGCAAGAGACAGTGGTAAAACAGAGCGTTTATTCATATATGAGCACTTTCCCCAGACACAGGACTTAACACATGGCAAGGACCTTGAGAGACAGTCCCAATAAGCCAGGAGGTTGCCTGTAGGGATCTGGCTGAAGATCATGTTAAGTGTCCACCCTAAGTGAAGTGGAAACACCAGGACAGAGAAGAAAGGAAAAGATCAAAAGGCTCAGAAAAGTGGGCATGCTAGAGTGAATGGCCACAGAAAGCCAAGGATCCCAATCTAAGACACTCAATGACTATGTACTGAGGAATAACTCCTGTAATAATTTCTTGGGATACTGGGATGAATAAGCATGACCTTGTCTGTATGGTATCTATAAGTTGTGATTATGAAGAAAGGAGACTGATTTTTAAAAACAAAATTATTCAGAATAGATGTTTCCAAATGGGTGTGACTCTTCTGAAAAGTCCTGCTGGAAAACCAGGCTTCTCACTGATGCAAGGGGAAAGCAGAGGAGATAGAGTCACACGACCTGGGTTTAAGTCTGGTCTTCCTAGGAGACTCCCTTCAAACCACAGTTTAAAGCTGTGTGACCTTGGGGAAATGTCTTAACTTCTCTGGGCCATAAGTTTCTCAACTATAAAACTCAGATGATAGTTCCTGCCCTGGTGGGGTGCTTCCCATTTAAATTAAAGTGAGATAGTATAAACAAATGTCTCATTCAGTAAATGCAACATAAACACTCAATAAAAGCTGGTTCCTTTTCCTCCTCTATGATTCTATTACTCTGTCAACTCCCTTCAGTAAAGTCCCATTTCAGTTTAGTTTAAAAGCCAAAGAAGGAAACTAGTCTAGTTTTTTCTTCCTTCTGTCCCTTCTTCCCTTTCTTGGACTCCTTTTTTTTTAGCAAGCATGGACTGAAACACCTAGTGTTTCCTTCACTCGTCTTCTTCACATGTCTCTGAAAGACTCTTGCCTATTTGTATACAATGTGCATAGCCCTATAGGATGAGGATTTACCCCTCTAGGAGAGCAGAAGGTCATGCCTCTGGTTCTGAAGCTACTGTAAAATCTGGAGCAACAACAGCTTCCCTGAGATAAACCTTGACCTTCATGATGGGATATATTTGAGAAGTCTGCCTCCATCAGGATGTCTAACCGACACATCAAAAGTGAAATAGGATAAGAATGAAGTGGCAATACAGAGCAACAAATGCAAAGATGAGCTATCTTATCTGTAAAATAATAATAATATACACTGAGCACTTGCTGAGCGTCACACACAGACGCTGGACAAGTGGCTGGGGAGACAAAGATGCCTGAGACGTAACTTCTGAGAGCTCAGAGTCTAGTAAGAGAGGCTAACAGGCTTCTAGGTGACTATAGCTGTGTGCTAGGAGACAGAACAAAGGATGTTGGAAGCAATTCCCTCCATCCCGAGCGTTGGGAGGCTGCACGTAGGAGACACCCCTTAGCTGGAAACTTGAGGATGAAATAGACAGGGTGAGGAGGATGATATTTCAGGCAGAGGGAACAGCATGTGCAAAACATAGGGGCCAAAACAAGCAAGGGACATTTGATTAACTACACGTTGTTCAGTGGATGCTGGAACACTGCAGGCTGGCTGCAGTACTGGAGAGGTAGACAGTTTACACAGGGTAACCTGTCTGGTTGGCTTGGTATCACCCTGCTTAGGCCTGTTGTCATAGCATTATAATAATAGCATTCGCTTTTGCCCTCCAAAGCATCCCTGTTTGGGAAAAAAAAATTGTAGAGTCACCTGGTTTTAAGCAGGAGATGAGCGTGCTCCGGCCTGTGTGGTGGGTGATCATTCTGGCTGCCACGTGGACAGCTGGAAGGGGTAAGACTGGAGGCTTGATGGTAGCCTTTTGAGGTCCCATCTGGCCCTGGCATTCTCTGATCCAGGCAACCCTAGACCAGGCACCAATTCTAGAAGAACACAAAACTGTCTTTTACTAATGGATAAATGCCTAATGAGCCCATAGACATGACAGGGTTGAGAGGAGGGCGATAAACGTTTGTGGCCTGAGGTGCTCTGGGCAGAATTCCTGGACAAAGTGGATTTGGACCTTGACCTTGAAGGATAGGTAGGATTTAAATAGTCACAGGCATGGAGGTGGACCTGGTGTGAGCCAAGGTGAGAAGGTAGAGATGATTAAGGAGAGCAATGAGAACACTAAGAACCCTTACATAACATGTCAGCAGCCACAAACTACCACCCAATCTTAGTAGCAGCTTATAAGCATATGTTCTTGTTATTTCTCCAGACCCCTGCCATGTCCCTGGGAAGAGTGCAGGGCAGTGTGTTAACCTGTATATTTCCAGAGCACTTTGGGCACAGCACTGGGAGCCTTTCCATATGCACAAGGGGGCTCAGTATAGGGTCTGCCCCTTGCTATAGTAGAGGCTCCCAAGGCCAGCACCATGCACCCTTATAGTTCTGGGGTTTGGAACAGACAGGGCACCCAATAGTGTTGGTGGATTGATTGACCACACAGAAAATAGAAACTTAGAAGCACTGAGTGACTTGTTCAAGGTCACATTGGGAGCAGATGCTGGCACTGGAGCTTAAACCCAAGACTCTAGAACCCTGTGTCATGTGGCCACAAGTACTCAAAACATAGACCTTAGCATTGTGAGTTAAGAAGTCATTCTAACTAAGTCCTCCCCTTTTTGCGTCTCTCGGTCTTTGCATGTCCTTCAGCCCATGATGACCCTTTCCTCTATCTCTCTGTAAAACCTCATATGTCCTTCAAGGGCCTGCCAGGATGTCCAACTTCTGTGGTTCTGTTCCCAACTCCCTGGCTGAGTGAGTGACCCCTCCTCTGGGCTGCCATAGCACCATGCTCAAACAGCAAGTGTATATTGTAGATGGCATTGTAAAGTGCGGCTTTTACAGCGTCGAACTCATAGTAGGGTCTGCAGTCCACACTGCACTGAGAGCCCCTAGGGGGCAGGGGACTGTATCTCATCTATCTTTGGATCCATAGTACTCAGACTAGCTCCTGGTCAATTGTAGGTATTTGGCGAATATTCGTTGAATAAATGAATGTACTTAGCCCTTATCCAGGGCTCTTCATGTGATCATATACTATTTTACTACCAGGTTTTCAACACGGTTCAGCCCTTGGGAAACCCTAGCAGCAGATAAGAGGCTTGGAAGAGAGAGAGGTGAGCTATTTTTTCCCCTTGCGCTCTTTCAAGCTTAGAGGGCACTGAATTAGTTTGCTAGGGCTGCCATAACAAAGCACAACAGACCAGAAGTCTTAAACAACAGAAACTTCTTTTCCCCCAGTCCTGGAGGCTTAAAGTCCAAGATCAAGATTTTGACCAGGTTGTTTCTTCTGATGTCTCTCTTCTTGGCTTGTAATTGACTTTCTTCTCTTCATGTCTTCACATGGCCTTCCCTCTGCCTAGTCTGTGTCCAAATTTCCTCTTCTTGCAAGAATACCAGTCATATTGGATTAGTGCCCACCAAAATGACCTCATTTTAACTTAAGTATCTCTTTAAAGACTCCCATCTCCAAATACAGTCACATTCTGAAGTACTGGGAGTTAGGACTTCAACATGTAAATTTGGGGAGAGGGACACAATTCGGCCTGCAACAATTGCTAAAGTCTCCCCACTGTTGTGACTTCCTGGGGGCTATTCCCTAACCCTGCCTACATCTCTGCAACAGTGTTTTTATAAATGCTATTCAATTTGAACCCTTTATATGTGTGCTGGCTCTTTTCTGGCAGACCTCTCATGGATACAGATATTGATGACTCTGGTGGAAATAACCTACAACCACTCTAAAGTTCCTCAAGAAGGGCAAAGTTTAATACTAAACTGTGATGAATTCAAAGCCAAATAACAGATCCTACCCTTCCTGTGCCTCATTCTCCTCACCTGCAAAATGAGAATAGTAAAAGCAATCCCATTACCCTTACGAGAGTCCACTGTGATAGAGGGCAGAACAGCTCCGCAAACTGGAAAAAGCAATGAGAGTAGAAGGGTACTGAGTCCATAGGGTGGACCCACTTTTCTCGGAGCAGAGAACAGCTCTGTTCCTGTTGTTCAGAGAATAACTCTGAGTTCCTAGGTCAGGAGCCTGCAGATCAAAGCTGTAAAAAAAGGAGAGGGACGTCAAAAAGGACAAGACCTAGCTGCTAGCAACAGAGAAAGGGTGGGGCAAGAGGTGGGGCATTTTTTAATGGGCCTCTTGTCAGGATAAGTTCTAGACATAAGGGAGGGCCTCTTTCCTCCTCCTTGGTAATAATGACCCACCTCATGGGCTTTCTGAGTATCTGTGGAAAACAGCCCAGGCAGAGATCCTGGATACGTCTATTTATGATGATGTTGACATAGAGAGGACCAGTATATTCATGCAGAGGCCATGTTTCCTGTTTCTATAAACATCTTCAATCTGAGAAAAGGCTTCAATGGGTCCATGGGCACAATTTATAGCTTGCTGTGTGCCAACATAAATCAAGCATGCATACCATCCCAGTGAAATAACTCAGATCGTTGATTTAGGGTGTTAAGGATCTGCAAACAGCATGGATTCCAAGGCAACTCATTCTTACACCCTATGATGGGGTTAGCTTTTGTCTTTGGGAGCAGAGACAGTGAATCTGGCCACACGGTGCAGTGGAAAGCATGTGGATTTTGGTGTTAGACAGTATGGGTTCAAAGTGCCGGTGATTTAAGCTTTAGTTTCCTCCTCTGTGAAACCAGGCCATCAGCTGCCTCAAGAGGTTGCTGGAGGAATTAAATGAGGCCATAGGGCCTTGGTAGGTGCTACTTTGGTGATAAAGTCACCTTTCTTTCTCTAAGCTCTTGCATTCTGTTTTGTTCTTTATGTTTTCTAATTTAAAACTGGTCTCCAAATTAGCAGAAGTAGAGTCAGTCACAAGGTGTGACCACCAAAGACACTTAGAAAACTTGCAGTGTGCTTGAAGACAATGAAGGGGGCCCCAAGACTCAGTCTGGACCTTTGTCCGGCAGCACACTGAAGACCACAAAGCCCTTCCTCTTGCACGGGCTTCCTTGGATGTGAATTCTCATAACTATCTTTGTGTGGGGACAAATGATTTTACTTTAGAATAATAAAAAATGGAATAATAGCTTAACAAGACAAGTCAAGTTGCAGCCCATAACATTGTACTCTTGGGGGTTAAACTGATTCATGGGCCACCGGGGATCCTTAGCAGTTTCTGAAAAAGAGTATTGCTATTAAGATGGAGCTCATGTGAGTCCCCTGTGGATGGATTTTTTTTTTTTTTTGCCAGCCTGTTCAATGTCTATAAAATCTTAGAAGCAGCAGAAAATATATGTACAGTGTCTCTTATGACTCAAACCTTGGTAGTATTGTGTTTAGTGGATTCAGAGGATCTGACTTTGGCCCCTAACTCTGCTATTCACTTACCATGAGACCTTACGAAATCATTTTCCCACTCTTGGCCTCAGTGTCTTTACTGGTGGAAAAGAAATATCATTCCAATCCTAACCATCTCACAGGCGGACAGGGGAAGACCCAATGAGAAGATGAATGTGTGGTAGTTTATTAGCCATGACTATCAGGCATTTCAGTGCCAAAAGAAAATGCTGATTTCCGCTCCCCAAACCTCAGCTTCACTCCACTTCAGTCAAAGGCATCAGCATCTTCCTACCCCCTGGCGTCCTCCTCTGCTGCTGTCATTCCTCAGCAAGCCCTCTGACTGCTTCTTTATATGTAGAGTGGTCACTGTTAGTTTAAATATGCTTATTTTAATATAGTTTCAACCATTTATTTTAAAATGATTTTGAGTGACAGAAATGTTGCAACACTTACGCAAAATATTTTAATGTACCCTGTACCCAAATGTTAACATTTCACCGGACTTGCTTTATCTCTAAGACCAGATAGATAGATAGATAGATAGATAGATAGATAGATAGATAGATAGATGATAGATAGATACCTTGCTCCTTCCAGCTGTTCAAGCTTTAGCCAAAATGCCACCGCTGATAGGTCACCTTCCCTGACCATTTAATCCCTTAACTCCACATCTGTACCCTGTCACACCATCCTCACTGAAGTTCTCAACAATCCTGACATTTTGCGTGACTTTGCTGGTGGCCTCTCTGCCTTCCCCGCTAGGATGGAAGTTTTCCATGTGCCTTGTCTTGCTCTCTCCTGAATTCTCAGAACCTAGAACCGAGCCTGCACAGAACTGACCCTGAATCTCTGTTTTGCTGAATCAACGACTTAGGGAATTACTGGGTCTGGCCTATGTAGGATCCAAATAGGCACATGGCCTGGTCTCTATGTTCAGAGTGTAGATGCCCCCCAGCATCTGCACACACTAGCTGCAACATTCACCTGCATCAGGAAATCACTGCTGTATCCTGTTCTAGGAGGAGATGACGTACAGCACAGTTACAATTTCCATGTGAGTCCTCTGAGAAAGGGCAAGAAAACTACACAAATGCTCACAGACACAGAAAGAGAGCATGGCCAGTTTAGTGGTTTATGTCCGCAGTCTGGAGACTGCCTGGTTCACATTCAGGTTCTGCCACTCACTACGGGGTAACCTTGGGCAAATTACTTAAACACTTTGTGTCTCAGTTGCCTTATGTGTAACATAGAGATAATAAAAATACCTTCTTCATAAGCTGTTCAATGAGTAAATGCATTAATATATTTTAAATGCTTGGAGCCATGCCTGGCACACAGTAAGTGTTCAGGAAGTGTCAGCACAACATATATTACATAATTGAGACCAGACAGTATGTACTGCTTTAGAGGCTTTTTTTCAGTTGGCCAAATATTCTGAATATTCCATGTCAATACACATGACATGATTATTAATGGCTAATATGTTTCTATCACAGAGATGCACAGTAAGTTTCCTAACCTATCTCCATTGCTAGATATTTAAGGTGCTTCTGATTTTGCTCTATTCCAAACAACATTACACTGAACATGCTCGTACGTGTATCATCACACATATCACTATTTCTTCTCGTATTCGTAGAAGCAGAATTGTTGGGTCAAAGGCTATGCATATTTTCCAACCTGAGATATAGATTCCAAGTGCCTGGGACAGGTTTTCCTGACAGAGGCGTTTCCTTAGGGACCCAAGTCCAGAAGCCAGGGCGGCTCCCAGTTCCAGCCATTTCCACGTGGCCCTGTGTCCCTGGGCCAGCCGGGCAGCAGTCTGTGTGTCTGGTGGAGGCCACCACAGGTTCCAGTAATCCTGTTTACTCTGCTCTGAGCAGGAAAACAACCTGGATGTTCTCTCCTCAGAAGGTATCAGAGACCTTTGCTTTGAACTTCATCTAAGAGAATAAAAACAACCATATCCACCACGCCTGCTCTTTCCCTGCTGGCTTTTCCTCTGTTCTTTGACTGTGATACCGCAATTTGCAAAAGCATCTGTACTTCGGGACCCCTTTCAATCAGTTTTCCCACCCCTTTACCCAGCAGAAATGCTTCTGTTCTTTACAGCTTAACTCAAATACCACTTCTTCCCGGAAGCTCTTCTCTCCCCTTTAATCCATGCATCCTGGTGGGAGGCAAAAAAATATAGTTTTTGACGTGCTTGCTTGCATACTACGGAATGCCTTTTCCCACAAGAGGAGAAGAGTCTGCTGTTGATTTCCAGAAGGTCTGAGCAGCCCTTACACAGCCTCTCCCTTACTTCCCCAGTTAAATGGAGATCAATCACTCTGCAGCAGGAAGAGTGGGCCAACACTGGTACTCAAGTTGAAAAGGGGGAATGGCCTGACTCTGGCAGGCGTTCTCCAAGATGGCAAAATAAATCATGGCAGCTGCTGTCTCTAAAGAGGAGGACTTGTGTCCCACTCCCAGATAACACCCCTCACCCAGGAGGGGGCAGAACCTCTGAAAGGGTCAAAGAAAAAGCCATAAGACTTAACAGGAAGAGCCGTGCAGAGAGCACAGATGGAACATACCTAGGTTTTGTGGGGCTTGAAGCATACGCAATTTGGGGAGGGGGGGCTTTCCTTAAGAAAAATAACTACGAATATAAAATGTTCATGACCACTCCAACTTACCCAGAGGGGAAGCGTGATGGAGGAGGGGGGGTGGGGAATAGAAGAAGCAGCATTTTCACCCACCGAGCTTAAAAATCATACTTCTGCAAACTTTGTAATATCTGAGCTATGGGCCCATTCCAGGGTCCCTCTCAGAAGGGGCTGTGCAAGCGAGGGGCTCTGACGCTTCAGCTTCATTAACATTGCCCTTGTGGTAGAACCTTCTGGAGCTGAAGACCAGAGGCAGGCTCTTCTCTAAACTCCATCCCTTATAAGCCTCCAGCTTGGGGCAACCTCTACCCCATGTAGCTGAGATGGAATCTTCTGCCAAATGCAAGGGGGATGGCAAGCCAGATTTATTTGGTTTAAGAAATACAAATAAATATGATATTCCTTGCACTGAAGTATCCTCAAACATCTTACTTATACCATACTCAGGAAATACCTTTATTTTTAAAAGGTAATCAAACAATATATCCTGAGAAAATGACTTCCCTTCACGAGTCTCAGTCTCCCCATCCCAAACATGGGGATGATAAAACTGACCTCATCACTGGTGCAGCGTGAAAAGGAAATGAGCTAATACGCAGAAAGATCCTGGCACAGGGAAGCCATTATTTCTGAGCATCTGCTAGGCCCCTGGCCCTTGGGAAGGTTCTGGGCACAGGCCTGGTAACTGCCAGCTTGCAGACGAGAGGATCTCACTTAGACTGAGGCCCCAAGGGTTTGGGGAACATCAGCCGGCTTTGGGAGCAAACCCGGATCCAGCAGTCTGGGGAGCAGATCCGAGCACAAGCCCTGCCTTCCTGTGTCTTCCATGGCAAATTGCGTCCCCTCTGAGGACCTGAACTTCCACCAGAATCTGGGGAGAATGTAGGAAGGACTAGCCAAGGTAAGCACCGAGCACAGAACAGGTAGAGGGGGAAATATGTTCTGTTACATCCATTCCTACCCTGGCTGAGGTTCTTCGGTGGAAGCCTCCCTCTGGTTCCCTGGGAGGCATTTCTGAATCCTTCTCTACAAAAAACAGACTCAAGGTCCAAGCGGAAGACTTAGGATACTTCCTCCTTCCTCTTAGTTCTACTGAATTCTATTTAAATGAAGCATCCTCTTCGAGCAGGAAACTCAAACCACTTCCTCCGACTAGAGAGTTTTTGCAATGTCCCTTTTTCTTAACATCAGGCAGATGCCCAGCTGTGAGGAGTCAGAAGCCTTGATATGGGGGTGGCTTTGTGACACTTTTTCCTGGTTCTTGTGCTGACTCAGGACAATGGGTCTGGACTGAGAACCCACGTCTCCAACCCCAAGATCTTCCCCATTGCCCTCCTGTGACTTCCTACCTATCAGCATCATTCAGTCCACTAGGCAGCCTGCTGCCAAGATGGCAGGCCACATGCAGTGATGATTGCTCACTCCAGTATCTTCTCCCTTGATGCCTTTCCCCACTGCACCAGCTGTGTCTTTGCCGCAGCTCATTCTCATGAGGATGAGGGACACCCTGATAACACAGCCTGGGCACTGGACTGGGTGCCAGGAGCCCTTGGCTTTGACAGCAATGTGTGCAGTGTCAGGGATGTCTCTAAGCTCCCATTTTCTTATGTGCGAAATAATAGGGACTGAACCAGATCGGTCTGAGGGGTCTTCAAAAGAGCATTCCATACACCCTTCATCCTCCTGCTTGCTCTTCATGTTAAGGACCCAGCTCCCTGTCCACGTCAGCATAACGTTTAAATTCCAGTGTTTTTCTTTAAACCTATTGTTCACTGAGCACTTGCTAGAGACCAGGCCCCATGCCAGGACCTGAAGATATTTAAACGAATAACATTGCTCCTACTCTGAAGGACAGCCCAGTGAGAAACAAGAGCATTTAAAGATGATAAGAAAGGGGCTAATTGCTAGGGGGAAAAAAAAAAAACCAACAGAGTTGGCTACCACAGGCCCCTTGGAGGCCTTTTCCCAGAAGGAGAACCACACAGAGTCTTGAGGATTCGGTAGGAGATCTCAGAGTTCAGAGAAGGTGAAGGAAGGGTGCTCCAAGAAGAGGGAACAGCATGTGCAGAGATTTAGAAGGAATTCAACATGGCTGCCACCACAGTGCTCACATCGTGAGCAGCAGAAGAGTCTGGGAAAGAGAACAGAGCACGTGCTAGAGGTTTTTGGACCTTGAACCGCCCCACACAGAAGGAGATACCTCTGTCTGAAAGCAGTTTCTGGAAGTTTCCAGTGCAATCAGAGGTCAAGGCACTTGCCAAATCCAGATAGCAGAAGCCACTGCCTAGCACCACAACCCAAGTTTGCTTGAGCCCAGGACTCTTAGCTGGTTTCACAGCAGATTCTTTGACTAAGACTTGAAGAAAACAGTCTTAAAAGTAAGACAAATATTTAGAGTTTTAAAAGCTCAGCCTACAAATTAGGAAGAATAGGAAACTTGCTCTAACTTGTTCAGATGTGCAACTTCGTTCTAATTTAAAGCAGACTTTGTTTTCTGGTGGGAGATAGATCGAAATCCTCCTGACTGCTCAATAATAGGACGGAAACCACTTCTGAGGAGCCAGTGTTTTATGTTAGAGACAACCAAATTTAATAAGGTAACAGAAGAAAAAAAAGTGACGTCAATATGGCTTTATCTGAGAATCAAATGAAATATGCTATTGACCTAACTGAAGTCGTTCCAGTCTAAACTGCTGTAGACGGGAAAAGTGAAATTTTTCCATCTCCTAATCCTCTTTGCATTCCCCATACGCTGACCCTAAGATACTCATTCCGCAAAAAGTAAGAGCTTACTCAGCAAAAGGAAGATGGAGTTTCACTTCGCTTTCCTCCATCCCTTCCAGTGCAGGAGGGAACTAATGTTTCCTGAGTACCTGCTCTGTGCCTGGCCCTCTATCTGCACTGAACTTTCACTATAATGTGGAAGTCTGTGAGGAACCCACTGTTTTCTCCTTTTTAAAGAGGAGGCAACCAAGGCTCAGAGAGGTTAGGTGAATTTGTTAAGGTCACACAGCTCAGTTAATATTACACCTGTGACTGAAGCTAGGATTGTGATCCCCTTCTTATCTGACACAAAAGCCTGTGTTCTTTCCACCTGCCCCACTGCCTTCCTAGAAGCCAGATGTTTGGTGCTTGGAGAGTGGCTGTCTACACATAGTGTCTGTGAATGAAGGGCTTTCAAAACAGTGGAATAGTGTAAGTCCCAGTTAAGCATTCATCCAACAAGTAATTCTTGGGTGCACTGTGCACCAGGCATTATTCTAGGTACTGGGAATCAGATAGGCAAATCTCTGCCTTTGTGTATTCACACCCTATGGGTGGAACAGTGTGGTGGGGTGTGAGTGAGGACCCAGGAGCTAGACACCTGAGATCACATCTTAATCTTGCCATGGCATCCTGTGTGACTGTGGACACATTGCCTCACTTCTCTTTACCTCCGTCTCCTCACCTGTACAGAGGGGTAGATTGTAGTATCTCCCTTTATAGTTGTTATAAGGACTGAATAGGCTGGCATTTGCAAAGCATTTAGAGCATATGGGTATTGCTAAATAAATAGTGGGGGAACATAGGCAATAACAAAGTAAGATATGTAGCATGTTATATGATATCAAGTGTAAAGATGAAAACTAAATCAGGAGGGAATGGGGATAGAGTATGTTGGTGGTAGGTTTGCAAATTTAGTAGGGTGGCCAGGGAAGGCCACACTGAGAAGGAGTCATCTGAAAAAACACCTAAAGGTCAGTGAGCTGACAGAAGGCATGCTTGGGCTTTGGCTTGATGGTTCAGAAGGCAACAAAGGATTTTATGGCCCTATTTCTGAATCTAAATTATGAGTGTTGATTTCCTGAAACTATAAATTTAGTGACATGCTTAACAAATTACATCATTATATCATTATGTGACATAAATTATCAATGTGTTTGTAAAAGATTCAGCCTCTAATGTGGTCTCAGAGACCAGTGAGGGATAAAGTCGTTTCTGGAATATTCCTTTATAGTAAGAATAGAATTACTGAAGATAACTCATGGTTTATAAGGTACATTTACAGTCCTTATCTCATAGATAAAGCTGGCCCCAGCTGTCTCCAGGGCCCATACAAGCGTGCCTGTATTCCGCCCTTGACTTTCTCTTGGCTCACACCCTGCTGAGACTCTTCAGTCTTGGGAGTGGGGGTAAGGACAGCGCTGAGTCTAGCTGTCCCCTGAGTGAAAAGGATCAAGCCTGACCACATGCCTACTGCCCTAGCCATACAGAAATGGTCGTTTTAGATGCTGGAATGCTTGAAGAACAATTTTATTTTAGTGTATTCTCCATATGCTCTCTGAAAATTATTGATTTTTAGGCTTCCATGGCCCAGAAGTTAGAAATCTAGTTAACAAATTTCATCCTTATTATTATAATGTGAGATAAAGAATACTGACCTAGGAGGCTAGAGACAAGTGTTCAACTCTGGGCTCTGACATTAACTCCCATGAGTCTGTGTGTATCACAACTTCTGTCTCTGGCTCTCAGTCCTCTGTCTACAAAATGAGGAGGTCAAAAAAAAAGGTGAGTCACCTGGGTACCTCAGTTGGTTAAGTATGTGACTTGATTTCCACTCAGGTCATGATCTCAGGGTTGTATGATCTAGCCCCAGTCTGGCTCTGTACTGATTCTCTCTCTCCTTTTCCCTCTGCCCCTCCCTATGCCCCCTTCTAAAAAAGAAAAAAAAGAAAATGAGGAGGTAAGGGGATAAATATGCAACACACACGCACACACATCCTTTATTTACTGCTTGTCTTCTCTGGACCAGACATAGGACACACACTATTTCATCTTAAGATCACAACAATCCTAAGTCAGTGTCATACCTGCTACATGACAGGTATAACGTTGTGCAGTGGAAAGAGGCTAAGAGAAAGACTGGAACCCAGGCCTGACCTAGCTATTCACTGCAATTGCTAAAGACTTTCTAAGAATCTTCCTAAGACTGTCATTCCCTGATCTTCGAGAACACAGGGACTTTCCACCTGGCTTTCTGCAGAAGCCATCCTGTCCCCTTGACTCTTTCTTTCCTGCAACTTGAGTTGTATATAATCTCTCTTTCCCTCCAGTATCTTTCTCATAGGTTTCAGCCCAGTTATGAAGACCCCCCCAACAAAAGGAAAACAGGGACAGACTGGCACGCAAGTGAAAGACGCTGTCCAAGGCAATCTTCTGTTTCATCATCTTGCCCCTGGAGGCAGACCAGACTAAACAGAAACAGTACTTCCAAGTGGGGCCAGAAGCCTCCCCCAAAGTCGCTCACTCAGCTTCATAAGAAGCCCGGGTCTCCTGGGTTAGCTGTCAGCCCTGATACCCTCTCCGGAAACCCCTTCCCATGGTGATACAGAGAGCAGACAGGCGGTGTGGTCTCAGGGAGAGGCACTGTATGTGTAGCAGCACCTCTAATTCTCTGTGTGACCTGGGGCAAGTTGCTTCCTCCATTATTAGGAAGAGGACTTCGGAGTTGGTCTAGGGGAAGCAGGTATCTCAGAGTTTGGGAATGAGCCATACTGGGTTTGGACCCCAGTTCTGCCACTAACCACGGGAATATGAGATGTGACTTTGCAGTCAAGGCACTTGGCATCTCATCTAGAGTTCCTCTGCTCTAAACTTGAACCTGGACTGGAAGACAAAGCATCAGGCTNTTTGGTGCTTGGAGAGTGGCTGTCTACACATAGTGTCTGTGAATGAAGGGCTTTCAAAACAGTGGAATAGTGTAAGTCCCAGTTAAGCATTCATCCAACAAGTAATTCTTGGGTGCACTGTGCACCAGGCATTATTCTAGGTACTGGGAATCAGATAGGCAAATCTCTGCCTTTGTGTATTCACACCCTATGGGTGGAACAGTGTGGTGGGGTGTAAGTGAGGACCCAGGAGCTAGACACCTGAGATCACATCTTAATCTTGCCATGGCATCCTGTGTGACTGTGGACACATTGCCTCACTTCTCTTTACCTCCGTCTCCTCACCTGTACAGAGGGGTAGATTGTAGTATCTCCCTTTATAGTTGTTATAAGGACTGAATAGGCTGGCATTTGCAAAGCATTTAGAGCATATGGGTATTGCTAAATAAATAGTGGGGGAACATAGGCAATAACAAAGTAAGATATGTAGCATGTTATATGATATCAAGTGTAAAGATGAAAACTAAATCAGGAGGGAATGGGGATAGAGTATGTTGGTGGTAGGTTTGCAAATTTAGTAGGGTGGCCAGGGAAGGCCACACTGAGAAGGAGTCATCTGAAAAAACACCTAAAGGTCAGTGAGCTGACAGAAGGCATGCTTGGGCTTTGGCTTGATGGTTCAGAAGGCAACAAAGGATTTTATGGCCCTATTTCTGAATCTAAATTATGAGTGTTGATTTCCTGAAACTATAAATTTAGTGACATGCTTAACAAATTACATCATTATATCATTATGTGACATAAATTATCAATGTGTTTGTAAAAGATTCAGCCTCTAATGTGGTCTCAGAGACCAGTGAGGGATAAAGTCGTTTCTGGAATATTCCTTTATAGTAAGAACAGAATTACTGAAGATAACTCATGGTTTATAAGGTACATTTACAGTCCTTATCTTATAGATAAAGCTGGCCCCAGCTGTCTCCAGGGCCCATACAAGCGTGCCTGTATTCCGCCCTTGACTTTCTCTTGGCTCACACCCTGCTGAGACTCTTCAGTCTTGGGAGTGGGGGTAAGGACAGCGCTGAGTCTAGCTGTCCCCTGAGTGAAAAGGATCAAGCCTGACCACATGCCTACTGCCCTAGCCATACAGAAATGGTCGTTTTAGATGCTGGAATGCTTGAAGAACAATTTTATTTTAGTGTATTCTCCATATGCTCTCTGAAAATTATTGATTTTTAGGCTTCCATGGCCCAGAAGTTAGAAATCTAGTTAACAAATTTCATCCTTATTATTATAATGTGAGATAAAGAATACTGACCTAGGAGGCTAGAGACAAGTGTTCAACTCTGGGCTCTGACATTAACTCCCATGAGTCTGTGTGTATCACAACTTCTGTCTCTGGCTCTCAGTCCTCTGTCTACAAAATGAGGAGGTCAAAAAAAAAAGGTGAGTCACCTGGGTACCTCAGTTGGTTAAGTATGTGACTTGATTTCCACTCAGGTCATGATCTCAGGGTTGTATGATCTAGCCCCAGTCTGGCTCTGTACTGATTCTCTCTCTCCTTTTCCCTCTGCCCCTCCCTATGCCCCCTTCTAAAAAAGAAAAAAAAGAAAATGAGGAGGTAAGGGGATAAATATGCAACACACACGCACACACATCCTTTATTTACTGCTTGTCTTCTCTGGACCAGACATAGGACACACACTATTTCATCTTAAGATCACAACAATCCTAAGTCAGTGTCATACCTGCTACATGACAGGTATAACGTTGTGCAGTGGAAAGAGGCTAAGAGAAAGACTGGAACCCAGGCCTGACCTAGCTATTCACTGCAATTGCTAAAGACTTTCTAAGAATCTTCCTAAGACTGTCATTCCCTGATCTTCGAGAACACAGGGACTTTCCACCTGGCTTTCTGCAGAAGCCATCCTGTCCCCTTGACTCTTTCTTTCCTGCAACTTGAGTTGTATATAATCTCTCTTTCCCTCCAGTATCTTTCTCATA
The DNA here is from genome assembly GCF_002007445.2 of Ailuropoda melanoleuca. Classification (NCBI taxonomy): domain Eukaryota; kingdom Metazoa; phylum Chordata; class Mammalia; order Carnivora; family Ursidae; genus Ailuropoda; species Ailuropoda melanoleuca. Next base: position 33,218,061 of record NC_048219.1, on the reverse strand, counting down.
GGTTTCAGCCCAGTTATGAAGACCCCCCCAACAAAAGGAAAACAGGGACAGACTGGCACGCAAGTGAAAGACGCTGTCCAAGGCAATCTTCTGTTTCATCATCTTGCTCCTGGAGGCAGACCAGACTAAACAGAAACAGTACTTCCAAGTGGGGCCAGAAGCCTCCCCCAAAGTCGCTCACTCAGCTTCATAAGAAGCCCGGGTCTCCTGGGGATTAGCTGTCAGCCCTGATACCCTCTCCGGAAACCCCTTCCCATGGTGATACAGAGAGCAGACAGGCGGTGTGGTCTCAGGGAGAGGCACTGTATGTGTAGCAGCACCTCTAATTCTCTGTGTGACCTGGGGCAAGTTGCTTCCTCCATTATTAGGAAGAGGACTTTGGAGTTGGTCTAGGGGAAGCAGGTATCTCAGAGTTTGGGAATGAGCCATACTGGGTTTGGACCCCAGTTCTGCCACTAACCACGGGAATATGAGATGTGACTTTGCAGTCAAGGCACTTGGCATCTCATCTAGAGTTCCTCTGCTCTAAACTTGAACCTGGACTGGAAGACAAAGCATCAGGCTTTGCTGTTCACTAGCCCTGGGGCAGGTGGGTATCACTTAGCTCCTCTGGGCCTCAGCTTCCTCATCTGTAAAATGCACAGCATAACCAAGTTCTGTGCACTTCAAACTATCAGCTGGTCCTACCAGTGCAACTGGCTTTAGAGGCTGTGGCAGTCTTTGAGAATATCCAGGCAAGACTGTGCAGTCAGATATGACTTCTAAAAGTTGCTTAAAGCTGTAGAGAGTGGTGCTTCTCAAACTTTAGTGTGTATATGACTCATCTGAGATCTAGTTACAATGCAGCTTCTGATTCAGTAGGTCAGGAGAGGGGGGTGGCACTGAGATGTTGAGGCAGGTCCAAGGCCCACACTTTGAGTAGCAAGGATTTAGAGTCACGTGGCTTCCATAACACAGACAATAATGAATCCATGATATAAAGATTATGAAGCAATAGTCCGTTTTTAGTGATTTATTGTTGAATTCATTAGATAAAGAAATGTTCATAGAGGGCCTGCTATGTCCTAGGCACAATGGTGGGAAGTAGGATTTCAGTGGGAAACAAGGGCCAGGGCCTACTTTCCCAGTGTATTTATTCTAGTGGCAGAGGGTAATCAAGCAAGCAATTGGGATAATGCAAGTGCAGGGCTTGGGGGTGTCCGGCATGTTGAGGGGGCAGAGGGCTGGAGAGGGTCAGGGAAGGCTCCCGGGATGAAGAGACGTGGAGGCAGAAAGCTGGCCCTGAGAAGGAGGGGTACTGCAAGGAGAAGGAACAGCATTGCTGGGGGCAAGGCCACCCAGCCAGTTAGAAGCTCAGGCTTGATTCAAATCAGGTCTGTCTGATCCAAGATTTACTCTTGCTAGTATCTTCCATGATGCATGAATCAAGTCTTGCACAAAGCTGCCAGCAGTCCTTCCCCAGTGATGTCAGAGCACCTGGCCTCAGACTGGAAAGATATCTGGGGAGCAGAGGTCTCGGCATCACCTGACAGCCGTGGCAATTATGAAATCTGCCTCCACACAAAACATGTTGCACCACCAACACCATCCAGGCTTGGCTTCTAGTTCCTTCCTCCTGAAGACATGTGACTGGGAAGTGTGGTTGCCCTCCCATTGCTGCTAATAATAAGCCTTACTTTTTTTAACCAACAATGAACTTTGAAACTTGGATGTTGGTAGCCAGTCATATCAGCTGGCTATTCCTTGGGTGAAGTTCATTGGAAACTTACCTTACCTACCTTACGTATAGCAGTGTTCCTAAAATGCTAAGCTTGGTGACTGGCATATTATAAGCACTCAGTATGAGAAGAAAAGAGAGTCAGAGGAGTTAAGTGATTTCCCTAGTCTCCAAAGCAGGTAAATGGTAACTCAAATTTGAAATTAAGTCTACTTCTGAGGTGCCTGGGTGGCTCAGTCAGTTAAGTGTCTGCCTTCGGCTCAGGTCATGGTCCCAGAGTCCTCAATGAGTTCTGCCTTGGGCTCCCTGCTCAGCAGGGAGTCTGCTTCTCCCTCTGCCCCTCCCTCCTGCTCATGCTCTCTCTCTCTCTAGTAAAAATAAATTAATAAAATCTTTGGAAAAAAAAAGAATTAAGTCTACCTCTGAAGCCCAGAACCTTTCTCCAATTCCTCATGCTCTCCTTATGTTAGAATTATACCCTTTGCCATTTGACTTTGTAAGGTCTCCCACTAGGGTAGGCAGATATATTTCCCTGCCCAGTAATACTGGGCTTGACCATCTGACTTGTCATGGGCAAAGGAACATGGTTGGAAAGGACAGCATGGCAGTTCTGGGTTGAGACCTCAAGAGGCATTATCTGTTTCATGTTCTTGTCTGCTCACTCCCTCAGGTACCATGTGACGAGCAACCACAGGCTACTTTTCAGTAGTCGCCAGAAGAGACAGAGTAGACACAAAGACTGGAAGCCCCTCCAAACCTGAAGCCTGAGCCCAAGGCAGCCAACCCTCAAACCTGTAAGCGAGAAAAATATCCCTGTAGTTGTGACTGAGCATTGAGTGGTTTGTTACCAAGCACTATTGTGGCAACATCTGACTAACACACCCCACAAAAAAGCACAGCCAAGCCAGGCCAGCTCTGCAAGTATTTCTTGAGTCCTTTTTGGGAAATAAAAAGGAATTTAAAGTCATTTCTGCCCTCAAAGATAGTTTATTGCTCCTGTCTCCTTTGTTGAACACAGTCATGACACAGAAATCACAGATGGTTACTTGATAACAAATAAATGAGTACCTCTGTTTATCTTGTTGAAGAGAAATGCATAGCTCTATTAAATGGTACCTAGCAATATCAAGGCATATATTTTCCAAGAACTCAGCCAGATCATAGTATTAACTTACTTTAAGGTATAAAATCAATTAAGGTATTAAAGTAGCCTTACTGGGGATGTAAGACTCAACTCAGCTGATCCTTAGGGATGGGAAGGTGTGAAAGACACTAGATACAGTCTTCCTGCCAAGTCACAGGGCTTTCATGTTCAGGGGTTTTGGCTGAGGTGGGACGCAACCAGAGGGATCTGGGTTCAAATTCTCAGGCTTCTGCTTTCCAGCTGTGGGACCTGGGGCAAGTCACATATCTCTGACCTTCAGGTGAGATTCCCCCCACTCCCACTTCCACCCCCATGAGCTCTCTTCTCTTTACCTGCAAGGGCCCTCTCCACCTTTACCTGCCTGGGAGGACCCTTGTTGGCCCCCTCTCTGCCAAGAACCAAGACCTCTCCTCCTTTAGGTCCCAGCTACAGCCAGCTGAAACAGTCCGCCCCGGGTAGGCGGGGATCCTCCTTTGTGCACGTGTCTCCTTTCTTAGACCAGATACGGAGCGCTTCAGGACGGCAGCCCCTCCACAACCTCAGAGCCCCCGTGCCTTGCACAGCACCTGGCGTGTGTCCGTAAATATCAGCAGATTTTGACTGAACTATATGGAATTGCCCCAAATACCATCCAGCGGTAAACTCGCTCAAAGTATAGTTCCCACACTGTTTTTTAGAAAGCGTTTCAGGGCTAAATACATAAATAAAAAAGAGACCCACGCTTTGAAAAACAGGTCCACACGAACAGACATTGCAGGCAAACAAACATACGCCAAGCACAACCCTAGGAGCTTTCTGCAGACTTGTCTCTCATTGCAGGCCTGTAATTTCCCTCTTGGCCGGCACGGGCTTTGGCCCGAACAATGTTTCAGGTTGCTGGCAGGCAGCCCACTGGGTTTGGGTTTATGTTTTTGTTTTGTTTTGTTTTTCCTTTCCTTTCATCAGACCTGAAACTAAAGCCACAGGCCTTTCTGCTACCTCTCAGCTGTGGCTGCCATGCTTCGTGTCACCTGCTCCCCCATCCCGGGCCACGTGGGTCCATAAATATGTCCAGAGGTAACAAGCCGGTCATCAATGGCTTCCTTCTGGAAGGAGACGAAGGGAGGCCCCAAAGGGACCGAAGAGTCTGGGAAGTGTCCATGACCCAGGCCAAGCCTCCACTCTTCAGATCAGACCGTAATCTGATGGCCTGGCCTCCCGGCCAAGTTCCAACATCAAAGAAGTAACGACCCTGGGAAACAGGCACGTGAAAATGAAATAAAATGAACTAAGTTGTTGGGGCGCCTGGGTGGCACAGCGGTTAAGCGTCTGCCTTCGGCTCAGGGCGTGATCCCGGCGTTATGGGATCGAGTCCCACATCAGGCTCCTCTGCTATGAGCCTGCTTCTTCCTCTCCCACTCCCCCTGCCTGTGTTCACTCTCTCGCTGGCTGTCTCTATCTCTGTCGAATAAATAAATAAAATCTTAAAAAAAAAAAAAAATGAACTAAGTTGTGCCGGTGACGTGGGCGAGGCTGGAAGAGCCTAAACCCTGGGGGAAGTAGGGACAGCTGGCTTATTAGAGAGCGCTCTGGGTCAGACACAGCTTAAGTTCAAGCCCTGGCTCTGCTGTTTCCTACTGGGCAAGTTACATAACTTCTCTGACCCTTGTTTGCTCAGCCATCAACCAGTTTATACCTACCTTGCAGAGTTGATACAAAGATTACATGAGCTCATATATGGGATGGGCCAAGCCCTTTGTAGGGAACTAATCGATGGCAGTTTCTGTCATGAGAGCAGAGCTTCCTGTCCCAGAACTGCAAGAGCCTGTCGGGATGCAGGGTGCACCCCACTCCCCTCTCCACCCAAACTGAGGTCTCTCCGAAGCTGCCTCCCATCCTCCCAGCCTGCTGCCCCCTGGAGAAATTCTCACTACTAGAAAGTTATTCCTTAGGCTGATTCTGAAGAGAGTCTGAAAATGGTCTCTCTGGAGCTTTCACCCATCAGCCCTTCCTACTCGGGGCCCTCCTCCCCATGGCAACCTTCTCCACAGAAGCAAGCTCCCGGGCCTTCCTTGAGGTGCCTCCGGAATTCCTGGGGCTTTCTATATATACACAGGCACATATTCATGTGTGCGTGTTCGTGTGTGTGCGTGCATGCGTAGGCAATTACGAGGAACTACACACACAGACACACAGAAGAGGCACCTGTCCAGGACTTGGGAGGTCCAGGAGGCTTCTTGGAGGAAGGATGTTGAAACTGGGTGGCAGCTGGGAAGTGGTTGTGCAAAGTCTTGCCGCTAATAAAGAGAAACTGAGACTCGGTGGGGTGCTCCCCCTACTGCGCCAGTGGGTGATGGTTGATGTCTATAAAGTGTGTAAAGCTAGATATCGTGATTGCTGAATTTTTAATGTTTTTCTTATTCTTCAAATATACCTTTCCTGGGGGTGCCTGGGTGGCTTAGACGGTTAAGCGTCTGCCTTAGGCTCAGGACATGATCCCAGGAGCTGGGATCCAGTCCGTGTTGGGCTTTTTGCTCATCAGGGAGCCTGCTTCTCCCTCTGCCTGCCTCTCCCCCTGCTTGTGTGCGCGCTCTCTCTCTGACAATAAATAAAATCTTTAAAAAAATTAAAATACATATATATATATACCTTTCCTGGCCCAATTTCCTCAGCAGGATTGGCCCTGTTCATCTGATAGCATGTTTCTCCATTCACCTCTTTAGTACACAGAGCTGGGTTTGCATCCCGCTGTCACTCATAGCTGGGTGACTAATCCAAGTGAGAGGACTTCTCTGCGCCTCCATTTCCACAGTGTAAAATGGGGACAGTCCTGCTGACTCCCAGGGCTGGTGCATATGGAAAGTTGCTCAGCAGAGAGCAGATGTTTTGCAGATGTTTGCTTTCTTTTCTTGCTTCACAAGATGCTGCAGGCTGATCTGATATTAGACCTCTGCAAACAGTTGATAATGTTATCCTAGGATGTGCCTTCAAATGCATTTGCATTTGAACTAGAGAGCACCAACCAGTTCAGGGTTGGCCAGCCCCCTGCTGCCTGGGAGGGAATGAACAGACCCCCAAGGCCAGGCCGAGGAACTTAGCCCAGAAAGAGGAGGTCACAGAGGCCCACTGTGACAGTTCTATGCACACAATAGGAAAGGGTGATCCCCTGAGCCTTCATGGTAGAGGTGGCAGAGGTCTCTGATGGTGGCAGCGCTGTAATGTCACATGGGAACAACTACACTCAGATCCCAAATATCTTCCCTGGGTCTACACTCAACCCTCCAGAACCACTCAGAAGATAAACCCTCCACAATTCTAAATCAGATTATGCACCCCCAGCCCTAAAACCTATTGGGACTTATTGTTCTTACAATAAAACACCAAATCTTCCCCATGGCCCTCAAGGTTCTACATGATGGGGCCCTGGCTTCCTCAGCAGCCCCTCAGGCAGACCAGCAGGGCTTCTGGAAGCTAGGCAGCTCCAGTCCCTCCAGAACAGATGCCCAAATGGGACTTCCAGCTGCCCTCTTAGAAGATAACCAAGGTAATGAGAAGGTGAGGAGAGGAGCAGACCAGTGCCCTGCTCTTGGCTAGGGCAGGGTCTCTTTGAAGAACTCTGGAGAGCCTCCATAAGAGTATGGATTGGAATCATAGCATGAACCAAATGCACCCCAAAGGGCTGAGCTGCAAAGAATCTAATGACAACACTCTGTTTGGAGGGGAGGGCAGGGTTAGGAAACCAGCAAGAGAGGTGGAGACAGCCCAGGCTATGGCAGCAGGCAGCCCGTACACCTCTAGGGGTCAGGGGAATAGAAGGAATGTGCTCTAGTGGGATGCCAGTCACAGCCAATGCCAGAACTGTGGAAGAAAGGAGGGGAGGGAGAGAAGGATGGACCCCTACCCTGTCTCCTCCCACACTGCACTCTTCTGCTGTAGCTGCACTTTGGCCCTCTAAATCCAGCTGGAATTTAGAACCTAAGGAGTCTGGGTGATATAGTCCTCAGGAGTTAGCCCTCTAGGGCTATGAGCAGGCAGAGAGGGCAGAAAATTAATTGGATGAGAATGACCACAAAAAGGAATTACCAACACAGCAGGCATCCCAGCATCCTGCAGGGAGAATGAGAACAGCCAACCCTAAGAGGGTCAGCTCTTCCCCAAGAAAGAGAATGCCATGTAAGAGGAAGAGGGAGCCTGGCTGACAGGCAGCATTCCCAGCCAGGCCGGAGTGTCCACATAGCACCCAGATTCTGTGTCCGGCACCCCGGCCAGCACAGTCCACACGGCCAGACATCTCATACCTTGGCCCCTGCACAGTGGCGGAAGAGGTTGTCCTATGAGCCTGGACCTCACCCATCCTCCCTGCTCCTCCCCAGGACCAAGACCTAGGCAGGCCACGGGAGCCTGCGGCGCCACCCACATGAGAGGCGACGATGACTCAGATCCAATAATAGAATGATGATAAGAGTAAGTGATAATGACTGCACGCTCTATAACATGTTATCGATTGTTATCACCGCAACAATCGCACAATTAAGCTGTACCTATGTGCCAGAGACCATGCTCACTCTGTTAAATGATACAGTCCTCTTCCAAACCCTAGGGGGTGGTAGCCACTATTATTTCCACTTAAAAAATGAGAGGAAGACCCAGAATAGGTAAGCAGCTTGCTGAGGTTACTGTCAAACCCAAGTTTGCTGGCTGCAAGCCAGGCTGCTAACTGCCATGCCAGACTGTCCTCAAAGCCAGCTGGAACCCACAGATGAGTGGGAGGAGAGGCAGGATTCACGCAACCTTCTGTGGTCAAGGGGATGGAGTTTGCCTCTCCAGAGTGGTCTTAGAACACTGGCTCTAGATGCTGCATTTTCTAATTATGCCAATATCTGATATCCTAAGCACTCGGCTTTCTCTTACCCCTGGGCCTTCGCAAAGGCTATTCTCTTTACCTGGAACATTGTCTTCCTCAACCCCCTCATGGCTTGGTTAAATCTACCTCCGTTTACGACTGCTTGCTCCACAAAGCCTGCCCCTTATCCTGCCCCACAGCAGAACTCAACCCTCCCTATGGCTCTGAGCACTGACCTGTTTCCCCTACCGGGCTGCAAGTCCTGCCAAGGCTGAGACACAGTTGTCTGGCTTACCCCTGCGTCCCAAGAGCCCTCCCCAGTGCCTGGCATGTAATGGGTGCCTGGTAAATGTGTGGCGAAGCCAGCTAGATGCTGGCACAGACTCGGCCACCCAGAGCCTGGAGCACACTGCAGCCCACACAAGGAGAACCACAGCCAGTGCTGCAGGAGCAAAGAGGAGGGGGAATCTCTCCACCAATCTGAGGCTAGAGCAGGCAGGGCCTCAAGGGGCGACTCCCAGAGCCAGGGCTGCTGAGCTGAGAGCCACGCATGGGCAGGCTTTTGGTGGCACAAAAGAAAGGGAAAGGTGTTCCAGGCAGAAGGAGTAGCATATGCAAAGGCTCAGAGGAACGAGTGTGCATGGTAAGTCACTTGGAGTGAATAACAGGAGGGGCCATGGGAGAGGAGACCTGGAAGGGACAGGGCCGGTCTGTGAGGGGCATCCGGGCTAGAAAACAGGAGGCCAAACTGGGTGGCAAAGAACATAAGCTTTAGGCTCAAAAAGACTGGAGTTTGACTCCACACTTTGCCATTTCCTGGCTCTATGACCTTGGCTGAGTTGCCTAACGTTTCTAGGCCTTAGTTTCCCCATCTGCAAAATGGGGTAACCACAGTACTTGCCCCTAAGAAAATTAAATGAAGTAATGCATGTAAAATGCTTTGCATGGTAAGTGGCACATGGCAGGTGTCAGTAAGTGTCAACTCTTCATAGCCATGCTGTCCTTTCTGGAAGGAAAGGTTTGTCCTGGACGGAGACAGAAGCTGTCCAGGAAGTGTTTGTAGAAGGGAGGAGGGAAGAGGGGAATTTTGAACAGGACCTTAAAGAAGGGGCTTGGAGAGGTGAGGCAGTGGTGGGAGACATGTACTGGGGGTGAGGGGCTGCATGGGGCCAATGGGGGGGCAGTAAGGGAGGGGCCAGGAAGGAGAGGGGACGGATGTGGGGCAGTCTATGGAGCAGGACTTCTGGAGTCAGCAGGTCAGGGTGTGTGTGTGTGTGTTGTGTGTGGTCCTGAGCAAACCAAGAAACAACCATGGTCTCCCACCCCCTCCACAGTGAAACCAGCTAGTCATTCCTGGCTCAGTGGTCTGGTGAGGTCACCAAGTGGAATGCTGTCCGACTCCCGTGCCTAGTGGCCATGGATATTATGGGAGGGCATGGTCATTTATGGGTGTCTCTGCATTGCGCCAGAGTGAAGCCAGAGGGGAGACCAGAGAGAAAGCTCAGCCATGGCTCCCAAGGGGTGGAGATTCCTTTAGCTCCCCCCCCACACACACACACATTGGCTGCCTTGCTCCATCTCCACGCACCCACCTGTAGGGACAGGTGGAACCAGATGTGACCAAACTCTCTCTTCTTATGTTTCTGAATTCCTATGTAACATCTGGGGAGAAGGACCGAGGAGAGGTAAAGACAACCAGAAAGGATCGAGCATCTGATTTGAGCCAACTGAGTGGTCCCTGTTCTGGAAATGTTGGGTATTATCTTTACCGTCTCTTTGCACTTCAGCTGAAAGATGAACGGGGTTCCTCCAGGGGCCCTGCATCCTAAATGTGCAGTCAGAGCCAGAAGGCTCATTGTTCCCGCAGGTACAGAGGTGCCCAGGCAGGGCCGTGGACTTGCTCAGAGTCACTAGCTAGTCAGGTGGTGACAGAATTAGACTACGCCCAGATTGATTACCATCACCCCCATTATACAAAACCACTTCAGGGAGCATAGTACTGTCTCTGAAAGCCACTGGGAGGCAGGGGCAGAACCAAGACCAAACACTGCCACCACCACCATCAATAATAACAGCTGTGGCCTCCTGACATTCAGGGGACCCGACATTGCCTCATCACTGACCCTCCAGCAACCCTTCAGGCTTCTTTAAAGATAAAGTTGTGTGGCTTTGCCAAGTCATATGGATGAGAGTGGGGGTCAGGAACCAGTCTTCTGGTTGAGACCAGATGGCCACCATCTGGTCTCTCTACGCTGACATGGTCCCTGGAGGAGCCACCCAACCATTAAATAACCTGGTGACTTCAGAGTCTGCCCTGGACATCTAACCACTCAGTGCCCTGTCAACACTTTTTTTTTTTTTCCAAACTCTGTTGTAAGCACTCTACATAAGTGATCCCCATTTTCCAGATGAGGAAACTGAGACACAGAGAGGTTGGATAACTTGTCTGTGGTCACTCAGCCAGTAAGTGTCTACACTAGGAATTCTTATCATCATCTCTGAATGAGGCAGACCAGGAGAGCTGCACCAGACACCACTGCAGAACGTGATTATACACAAGCATTGTGTCTCTTTTGTCGGCTCTACAGTCTACAATGAGGAGGCCCCCTGTGGGTGGACAAAAATGCCCCAAACAGAAACCATTCTGGACAAGACAAGTAATGACTCTGGGACTCAGTTTCCCCATCTCTAAAATATCCCTGCCTACTCAGATAGCTTACGATAAAGTCAAGGCCGCAGAACTCAACAATGCACACCCACCACCCACTTGCTCATGCTAGGAGCCAGTGCAAGGTAAGGAGCCTGGGCTCTGGTGTCAGACTGGTGCAGGTCTCAGCTCTCCCTCTGATTGCTATGTGACCTCAGGCAAGTTACTGAAACTCTCTGTGCCTCAATTTCCTCCTGGTTATTAAGAGGCTGAAATGAGATAACACGGCAAGAGCACTTGGCGGGGAGGCCGGAGGCTGGCCCCGAGCAAGCCCTCTGTCCTGTCAGCTGTTAGAATTCAGCTATGCATTCACACGTCATCCACTCACCAATCCACCCTCTGCTCCAGGCGCTGTCAACAAACCTGGTTTGGAGCTTTCCTCAGTGACCTCCCTCTACCTAGTCCTAGCCTTGGGATGGACCTAAGAGGAGAAGACCATCCTCTTCTGGATTCCTGTATGAGCTCAAGCATTGTAACAAATTACCATGAACTCACTGGCTTAGAACAACACAGCTTCAACCTGGTACAGTACTGGAAGTCAGAAATCCAAATCAGTCTCATGGGGTTATAGCCAAGTGTTCGCAGGGCTGGTCCCCTCTGGAAGCTCAAGGGGAGAGTCCCTTTCTTTGCTTTTCTGCTCTCTAGAGGTGCCTACCAGGCCAGGCTCAAGGCCTCTTCTCTGTCATCAGAGCCAGCAACGTAGTATGTTTTCTCTGATCTCCACTTCTGTTCTGACATCTCCTCCCGCTGACTCTGACCTTTGTGCCTCCCCCCTTTTATGAGGCCCTGGAAAATCTAGGATGATCTCCCCATCTCAAGACCTTTATCTTAATCATATCTGCAAAGTCTCAGGTCCAGTGACATATTCACAGGTTCTAGAGATTTGAATGTAGATGTGTTTGGAGGGGCCATTCTTCTGCCTCCCACACCCAGGCCGGGGATCCTGGCCCTCTGGCTTCCCCCGGGCCTTGGCAAAGAGAGAGATTAGGTTGCCAACCTTCATCCCTAGACACAGCTGAGAAGTCACTGGATGTCATTCCCTTTCCGAAGCATAGACACTTCAATCAATACCACCATGTGTGTTTCTCAGTTGGCAGCCCCCAGGCCTGGATGTGGAGCAGCTCAGGTCAGGTCCCAGGTAAATGAGGGCCTCCTCTCTGCTGAGACCAGCTACAGTGTTGCCAGTTAACCTTTCTGATGTGTCCCCAGACTCCAGGCTTTTCTCTCTCTGGCCCAACCTCGCCCTAGCCTCTGGTACGATCTTGTTACAACAGACCCCATCATCTGCCTCTCCTGCTTGAAATCCTCCCCAGGTTCCCTGCTGCCTCTAGGATAAAATCCAAACATCAGGGTCTGGCTCACTGGGCCCCTTGGACCCAGACTCTGCCCACCCCTTCCCCGCTTCCTCTCCCATGGCTCTCCCCTCCCCCACCTCCACATGCTGAGCCCTTCCCAAGGACGTCATTATCTTCATCATTTTCATCATCAATCATTTTGGTCATAAAACCCACAGCTTCCTCTTACTGAATGCAAATAACCAGGCAAGGGAATGTGCTAACATTCAGTTATCTTTGCAAACACTCTTCTCCTAACTAGAATTCCTGACTCTCTCCCACCTGTTACCTAATGGACCAGGCTTGCCGGGAGAACCCAAGTCCACCCGCCCCTCCAGGCAGGATTAAACTCGCCCTCCTCTGGGCAGCCATGGAATGACCTCTGGCCTCCATGGCAACTGCCCTGGACTTCCTGTCTTGCCTGTTTTCCACCTTGAGCTCCTTGGGGACAGTGATCTCTTACTCATCGAGGCACCCCCAGCACTAAGTGCCTGACATGGTACAAACTAAATGCCCAGCGAAATGTTGGAGAAAAGAAGGAATCTAAGCCTCCTCTCAAGCTATTCACTTCCTCTTTATCCAAGCCTGCGTTCAGTAACTGCTCTCCGCACAGGGGCTGGTTTCTGAGAACATGAGGCAGGGTTCCTTTTGGGATTCTGCTTGATCCAGATGCAATGCTGTGGTGGGGAAGGACGTAAGAGAGAGCATTCGAAGTGCTCTGCATGTCTTTAATTTCTACTTGTTTAGTCCCTACTGTCCTGAGTAGATTCTGGGATTATACCGATTTTACAGATGAAGAAACAAGGCACTGAGATCTTAGGACGTGCCCCAAATCTCACAGCTGGTCATCTGGGTGGTAGAATTTGAGATGGAGCTGGGGTCCATATGCAGGCAACCTACCTCCAGGGAGCCACATAACCCACCCCCCACTCCACTCCACTGCCTTGTACATTTATTTATTAAGCACTTAGAGGCACAAAGCAGGTGTTCTGCACACGATGCTTATTTAATCCTCCTTGTGATGCTGGGATGTACTAATATCACCCCTGTTTTAGAGATTGGTACGGCCTCATTTAGGCGACGATTCCACGCTTACAAGATGGAGCCTCCTGACTAAAGCACAAAAGTTGGATTTAACCTTCTTTCTTCTAAGGCTCTACTGAAGAAATAGTCTGTGGGGAATAAACTAGTCCTACCAACATTGGGGGTTTCCAATTGGAATGGGCTTCTGCCCTGTTGTGCCCGCTCAGGCCTAGGGACCCTAGATGGTTGCCAAAAGGCAGTGTGGCCATCTCAGGATTAAGGCAGGTGGTTGGGAGGCCAGCCCCTGGGCTTTGAGCTGTGTGGAAGGAGAAAGGAATGGGCTTGAGCTGTGTGGAAGGAGAAAGGAAGGGAAAGGATCGCAGTTGTCCTGCGATCAATAATATTGCCACTTCTCCTAGCGTCTACTAGTTTTATGACCTTAGGCAAATCACTGAAACTTCTGTGCCTTAATTTCCCCATTGGTAAAAGAACATCTCCTATGCAGAGCTGTTACAGGATTAAATGAAATGGATGTGTGGAGCTGCCGGTACCTGCCTGGTATATAATCACGATAATGTTAATAATAGCAATAAAAACTGAAGCTCACAGAGGCACAGGCCCAAGGTCACACAGCATCTGGTCTACTCACACTCTCCCTTTTGAAACTTCTGTTTTCATCCATGACTCTAGCACTCAGGCAGTTCCCATGGTTAAAAATCACAGAGTGCTCTTTGACCGGTCCTTCTCCCTCGTGGCCCTCCCCCTGATGAGGACATGTGCAAGTGTTCCGTGATGTGTGTGTCTGTCTCCTGAGGCTCCTGCCCTTATTTCTGCCCCCTCTGCCTCTCTTCTGGGCTAGCTCAATAACCTTTTCAAGAATGGAGGCCAGCCCAGTGTCCAGTACTTCCTATGTACTCAATAAACGTTGAATGAATGCTGTCATGCTCTCTCCACTTTACTTCTTAATCTACACCTTGCCCCAAATTCTCTAATCCTGAGATAACTCTGAAGGCCTTGCCATGCATATACAGAGCCTCTCTGAGCAGCCCCAGTGTCATCCCACGGGCTCCGGTGACTAAGGACCCTCATTGTTTCCTCCTGTGTCCTTCAAAATTCTCATCCTGAGTCTTTGTTCATTCTATTCCCTGTGCTTGGAATGCCCTTCCCTTCCCTTCCAGACCCACTTGGTAAATTTCTAGTCATCTTTCAAAACACTGTTCACTCCACAAATATGTATTGAGTGCCCATGATGTGTCCAGGCACTGTTCTAGACTCTGAGGCTACATCCAGCAACAAAATAGAAGTCCCTGACCATAGGACACCTCTAGTCTCCAGACAGTCTAGCAGTGGAAGCATCTAACTTGGTTAGAGATGGAGTGTGGGGGGGTGTCCCCGCAGCTCCAGGAATCCCCTCCAAGATCCCTCTTACCAAATCCTCCCTCCATTCTCAGATGCCACCAAGCTCCTTCCTGGTGCCCCTCTGTACTAGGATACTGATCATAAGGGTCTAGTTACATGTCTGTCTGTCAGCGATGGCCAGGACTGTGGTTTCTACATCATGGCATCTGAAGTTTGTTCGCTAGCTGGAAGAAAGGAAAGGAAAGGTTCCCAAGCAGTGGAACAGCAGGTTGCAGACAGGCAGTGGGGCAGGAGGAGGCAAGGAGGCCGCAGACCCTGCTGTAGACAGACTGAATTTACCCTTTCCACAAGCCCACAAAGCTCACCCCAACCCTGGATGCTGCTGCAGCTCTTGAAGTGACCTCAAGCCTGCACTGGAAGTTTTCCACCCTACTAGACTGGATGTTTCGCATCGGGAGAGCTTCTGAGTCTCCCAGCCATCCTGATGGCTTTAGGCACACACTTCCTGGTCACCCTGGGGAAAGCGTCAGCCTCAACTGCAAAGCTGAGACCACTGAGGAGGAGGGCATGGGAGGACAAGATGAGAATTAGCCCTTGGCCTTTCACAAGTGAAAGATCTCGGGGCGCCTGGGTGGCACAGCGGTTAAGCGTCTGCCTTCGGCTGGGCATGATCCCGGTGTTGTGGGATCGAGCCCCACATCAGGCTCCTCCGCTGTGAGCCTGCTTCTTCCTCTCCCACTCCCCCTGTTTGGGTTCCCTCTCTCGCTGGCTGTCTCTATCTCTGTCGAATAAATTAATAAAATCTTAAAAACAAAAAAAAAGTGAAAGATCTCTTTTCCGCCACTGCCTCCCCACAGTGGTGTTATCAACCCCCTTTTCAGTTGAAACACTAGAGGTCAGGGATTAAGTAATGTGCCAGTAGTTGCCAGCTGGTGGTAGAGCCCAGTTGCACATTCAGGTCATCTGGCTGCAGAGACCACTCACTTACCTAATTTCAATCCAAGTTTCAGGGCTCCACCAGGGTTTCCCACCCTCAGCAGTGCTGACATTTGGGCTGGCTGTTCTGGGCATCGTAGGGTGTTTAACACCATCCCCGGCCTCTACCCACCAGATGCCAGAAATCACCTCCTTCCTTCCATACACACACCAGTTATGACAACCAAAAACGTCTCCGAACATTGTTCAATGTTGCCTGGGGCAAAAATCTCCCCACTGGTCTGCTCCTAACTGGATGATGTGGACAAGATTCACGGCCTTAGCTACCACTGACCTCCCATATAAAACAATCTGGCTGAGCGGTCTCCGAGGACTCAGTGACTCAATGAGGGGAAATTAGCAATTTGATTTATATGTATTTTAATCATTAATCTATGTATATTTAATTTTATCCAAGATCCAAGAAGTTGGTCTTCACCAGTGTTTGCTATTTATATTGCTGGTAGAACACAGCTATGTTTCTAAATAAATATGATGAGTGAGGACAAGTCTAATATTACTTACAGAGAAAGGAGCAATCAGGAAAGTTTGGAGACCACTCTGCTAAATGGTCCCAAGGTTTGTGTCAGGCGCCTATTCTAAGTTCTATGAGAATAAAAGAGAGCCTCCTGCAATACTGTGATGTCCGGGGCACTATTCCTTTCTGGGCTTCAGTTTCCCTAACAGTTAAATGGAGAGAGGAAAGAACATACCTGATAAGGGTGTTGCATGGAGCAAAACAATAATGCATGCACAGTGCTTAGCACAGTATGGACCCATACTCAGAAATGTGATCTTCACATACAGATAAGAAAAATAAGCTTACAGAATCTTCCAAAATTCCCCTTGGGTCTTCAGATTCTGTGTGGTGAAGGCCAAATTCAAAACCCCAGGGGTCTCACCCTAGTCCACCTCACTCCCCACCCCCCAGTACGTGGCTCCCGTGGAAACTCAGAACATTCCCAGTGCTTTCCTGCCCTGCCACACTGTGTCCCTAGTACCTGGCACACAGCAGCATCTGTCAAATTTCTCTTCAATTTGGTGGAATAAATAACTGGTTCCCAGTCCCATTTCATGCACATCTTTCTGTTCGCCTTAATTTCTACTTTCCTTGCGAATGCAAAATGCAAAGCCACTGCTACGAAGATAGACGCTCACTAAAATTGTTGAAGGAAGAAATAAATGCATGGATGAACAATGACCAAAGACACTTTCTGTTTCATGGATCAGGCCTCCATCTGATTTCCCAAAATTACAAAAGCGCTGAGGAAAAGGTACTCTTGTAGCACCCTAGAATGTTCCTTCCAGGCTTGTATTACGGTTTATAATCATGTGATTGTCAGTCTCCGCCCCTTCCCCATAGATGACAATCTCCACAAAGTCAGGATGGGTCCTTTCTGCTCATTGTCCTATTCCTAGTGCCCTGTCCTTGTCTAGTACCCATGACTCGTATGCTGAGGGAACACCCCAGTCCATAAAGCAAGATATCATCCTAGCCTCTCCTGCCTTTTACGGCCAAGGCCCAGACGATAGAGATGACCTGGCCAGTCTCTCAGCCAGCCGCCTTCAGAAGCAGGTCTATTGTGACCCCCATTTCTTTCTCCCTCCCCTCCCTTAATCAGGAATCCTGAGGATGGTGGCCCCGCAGGTGCTCAGAATCCCAGGGGCGTCTCCAAGAGAGACGAGAGGAACCATCTCAATACTTCCCTGCAGGTGTCAGTGGAAGATGTATGGCCACGGGAGGAACCTGTCCTTCCAGACTGCACCAAGGCCAAGCTGGGAACTTGAACCAGCCCCCGCCTGCTGCCTATACCGGCTGCCGACTCAGTAGGTAATGACTGAAAAGTGCTTCACAAATGAACAGGCACCTCTGCGAGAGAAACCAGTGAGCACATGCCAGCTCTGGGCTCACCAAAACTACACAGCCTCTCTTCACCTGCCCACTCCTCCGTCATCCCTCCACTGGTACCACAACAGCGAGGAGCCGTCATCAGCCACACCATGCCTCTTACTGCTTGTGTGACTTAGAGCAGTGTCCTTAGAGTGCTCTGCCTCGGTACTCTTCATGTAAAACGGGCATAACAACAGGATTTATCTCCTGGGGTTGTTCTGAGAATTTGAAGTGAATATATGTAAAGGACTCAGAGCAGGGCCCGTCCTGCACACAGGGTCTCTACTGCTCTGTTCTAGGTGCTGAGAAGACACCTCCCTGCTTCTCTGCCCCTCTGCTCTGACCTCTTGTTAGGGTGGATGCATGTCTGTGCTCTTAGCAAACCCCTGCTCCTCACTAGGTAGCAGATCTCATCCCTTCTCACCTCCTCAGAGCCATTGTTCTAGCAATTCTCTTCTTTTTGGTCTGAATCATCAATTTTTGCCTCTAGGCTTAATGATTCTCATCAGCATGAAAACATGCTGGCGTTCGCTCTCTCTCTCTCTCTCTCTCTCTCTCTCTCTCACACACACACACACACACACACACACACACACACACACACTTCTCTTGAGCCCACATCCTCCCCCAGCTTCCACCTTGCATCTTTGCTCCTCTTTGTAGCAAAGCTCCTCAAAAGAGCTGAAGACACGCCCCACCTCCAAATCCTTGCCTCCCCCCTGCCCTGGGAGTCACTCGAGTCGGGCTTGCACCCCAGCCCTCCTCCAACAGTGCTCTTGCCAAAGTCAACAGTGAGCCCTCACCATCAATGCAATGACCGAGCGCCAGTGTGGATCTTAATGAGCCAGGCAGTGGCATCACACACCACCTCCTCCTTCGTGACGCTCTCTCTCAGCTCTTGCCTTTTAGGACCAACAGCCTTTTGCTTCTCCTCCTAACTTGGTGGCTTCTCCCCAGTTTCCTTTGCTGGTTCTTCCCTGCCTTCCTACCTCCCCAAACACAACACAGGAGGCCCAGGGCTCAGTGCTTGGACCTTTTCTCTGTGATCTCCTGCAGCCTCCTGGGTTCAAATATTGTCTGTGCACTGTACACTGTGGGCTCCCCAGGGTCTGTCTCCAGCCCGCCTCTCCTGCTCCACACCTCCACAGGGACATGGCCTCTTGCATCAAACATGTTCACCATCAGTCCTACTTCAGCAAACGCCCCCGAACTGCTTCTCCTTCCATCTTTCCATCTCCGTTAAGGACAGTTCCATCTTTCCATTTGCTTAGGTCCAAAATCCTTAGAATCATTCTTAGCTCTTCTCTCCCATTCATGCTGCCTTCCAGTCCATCAGCAAAGATTGCTGGTTCTCCCCTCAAAAGATGGTCAGGGTCCAACCATGTCTTAGCACCCCTGCCACCCCAGTCTGATGCCACCACCTCACCTGGATTGCCACTGAGTCTTTATCAAGGATCCTTCTGCTGCCACCCTCGTCCTCCTTTGCTGTTTCCGGCACAGTCCCCTGAGAAATCCTGTTAAAACAGGAGGCAGATCATGTCACTCCTCTGCTCCCATAACAATCAGAATAAAAGCCAGAGTCAGCATAATAGCCCCTAAGGTCATGTAGGACCTATCTCCTTCGCTGGCACCCCGCAGCTCCCCGTTTCCCTGCTCCCCTCCCATTCCATGCCCCCCACTCTGCTCCTTGCTGCTTCTGTGGCCCACCTGGGCCTAGTGTGCTCCCCTCTGGGGGCTGTGCATGGGCTCACTGGCTGCCCCTTCCCACCCTTGCTCCAGGCCACCTTCTCAGTGAGCCCCTACCTGGCCCCCCATGTCACTGTGTACAGCCCTTACCCCAACACGCTCTCTGCCCTGCTCTGCCTGAATATTCTCTCTGGCTCCCCGCCTTCCTGACACATGGGGTGCTTCCCTCATTTGCTTCCCTGGCAGCCCACTGGAATGTGAGCTCCATGCCAGCGGGGGGTTAGGACAGTTTTGTTCACTGCCCGCCACACACAGTCAGCGTGCAGTCAATGTTTAATAAGTGGATGGATTTTCTATTGGCTTTGTCTTCCTCTGTTCATTGTGAGGGAAGGAGCTGCCTCTTCTGCATGCATGCATCCCCCCTGGTGCCCAGCGGAGACCCTCGCTACAGCCTCTCATGAGGGCTTCTCAGAAGAATGGACAATGAAGTAAATAGACCTGTGAAGAATTCTGTCGTAGCAGAGGTTGCACTGGGCAGCATCACCCGTGTTCTTCAGAAGCCAGCATCCTTGTCAATGTACCTCTTGGGGACTGCCTTCTAAGTCAGGCCATGTATGGGGGCTCTGACTTTGGAAGATATGGCCTCCACTCTTCTCCCACCTGGGGGCTGCTTGCTCACAATCCCAGGCCCTGCTGTCTTTCCATGTCCACCTAGATGCCTCCCCCACCTCCATGAGGCCCTTCCTGACAGCCTGGCCCACCAGGCTCTCTCTGCCTCTCAGTAACCTTTCCACCCCCAGCCTCACCCTGCCAGGTGCCCCATGAGTCAACAGGAGGACTCTGTCTCTCACACCTCCAGATAGGGGTGGAGGCCATTCCCTGGGTGAGGAGTGTCCTATGTCTCCAGAAGTCTCTCTCGGTTTCTGCCCATGGGCAGAGTGAGACCACCCCTAACCAGGGCTGCATCACGATGGATGGGGTTGGGAGTACCTGGAACTTCTCTTCTGAGGGCTTCTGTTTCCTCAAGGGAGGCAGGAAGCCAGCTCTTCAGCTGAGAGTGATGATGGGGAAGGAGGTGCGGCGTTTGCAGGCTAGAGGAGAAAGTTTGAAGCAGCTGAGAACGGGAGAGTGACTGAAGAGAACTAGAGCAGCTTGCCAGGCAGTAATTAGCATGTCTGGATGTTTTTCTCAGGCCAGGGTTAACACACAGGTGCAGCAGCACAGTAGGTGAGAGCCACCTTTGACCAGAATTGGGGTTTTGCCCAACCGTGTAATGAGTCAAGGGGGAACAAGAGAAATTGTATGTCAGGGAGTGACTATAATGAAAATGATAATATGAGAGGCGAGAGTGTGTCCTAAGGACACCCAGTGGCCCAAAGGCCTAGGTTTGCTGGGAAAACTCTGACAACAGATTTGAAACTGGGACTGTCCCAGAACGCCTTTTCCAGAAAGTTTCCTGACCTACGCGTTTCCAGCGCGGGGTGGGTCGCTGTCTCCCATCTGCTCCCACAGCACCCTCTGCTCACCTGCACTGTATTTTAGTGCTTGACTTACCTGTCTATCCTCCTGCTGGACTATGAGCACTTGGAGGAAGGAAGCCAGTCTCATATTTCTTTGAATCCCAGCGCCAGACCCAAGGAAAAGCTCACGATGCAATCGCTGACTGACTGAATCATTTATTTGATAGAACCCAGACCGTGTTCTGTATAGTAATAAATCCTCATGTTGTATAGTAATTTGCAGTTTATAAAGCAATTTCATATCCATGATCTCCTTTCAATAGGACAACCACCCTCCAAGAGAGCAGCTTAGTCATTCATTCACTCATTCATTCATTCTGCTAAGTAAGAGCACTGACTCTGTGCCAGGTACTGTCTTAGGCACCGGAAGACAGAAATGGAACAGATGGAAACCCCTGCCTTCGTGGTGCTTCCACGCCTGCAGAAGGGACTACCTGATTTACACATGGGCAGAGCTGCAGTTAGCTCAGAGAGGCTAAGCAACCTGGCCAAGGTCACACAGCCCGCAGGTAAAAGAGTCCAGGTGAGGACACAGGACTGTCTGACTCCAAGTACAAGGAATGCATTTT
Organism: Ailuropoda melanoleuca; assembly: GCF_002007445.2. NCBI lineage: Eukaryota > Metazoa > Chordata > Mammalia > Carnivora > Ursidae > Ailuropoda > Ailuropoda melanoleuca. Next base: position 33,197,314 of record NC_048219.1, on the reverse strand, counting down.
CTACCACACCACAGTTACTTCACGGGATCGTGGACTTATCCGTGAGATGTCTTCCCCTCCCCCCCCGCCCCACCAGCCCCGCCAATTTAACAACAAATAAAAGGAGACTTGGCAGAAATCCACACCCTGGGACTACCTTGGAACTCCTTCCCTTGTCTGGTGTATGTGTTTAACAAAGATGTGAGAAATACCTGCCAGGTCTCTTCTTGCCAGAGCCAACGACAGAAGCCACACCGCACTGTGAACACAGCGTCTGCTTGTGTGCAAACCCGCAGGCATTTTTAGCAACTTTGGGGAACATAAAGAAAGCTGTTGGTTTTGTTTGCACATATTTTTCGCCTCTGCAAAAGGCTTCTCACCAAGCAGCAGCCTAGGAGCTGCCTTTTATTTGATCTTAAGACATGCAATGTCTTTATAGCTCACTAGCTGAGCTACCGTTGAAAATGATTTCACCTGCTCTTGGTTCCCTCACTTGGAAAATGGGTCTGGTAATAGAGGTGGTGGTGTGGACTGAAAATGTTAGCCTTTCTGGAAAGCGTTATGCCCGGGGGTGGGGGCGAGACTGGGGGTGAGTGCAGTGGAGGCAGCCTGGGGAGGAGAAAGCTTCATCAGAAGCTGAAGCACCTGGACAGGACAGGAATCCCAGCTCTACCACTTGGAGACCCAGAACCTTTGATGAGTAACTCAGCCCCCTCTCCCCCCAGTTCCTCCCCCTCAGTCTCCCTCAACAGTTTCCCAAAGGATTGCACTGAGTGTTATAAACAATGCATATAGTGTCCAGCACTGAGCCTGTGTGTGAGAATTGTTCAGTAAATGGCTGTGTTTATTATTATGATTATTAGCATCATCATTACTGGTACTAATATTTGGGTGGTTGGGTCAACAACGATTTTAGGAATTTTAGACTGCAAACCTTGAGGCAAGGATTATGTTTTATGTATCTTTGTATACCCAATGCCCAAAACTCGAGCCAGCAGTTAGCAGCTGCTAGTAAAAGTTTGCAGAACTGGAGTAGATGAAGGAAGAAACAGCCAAACCCCTAAGTGTGGTTAGCTCAGGCTTGGGCAAGAACAGGTATTCACTCCACACTTGCTGTGAGGCAAACCTCAGTCTTCATGTGTGTTCACTCATCCAAACTTACAAGACAGGGATTATTGTCAACCACACTTTAAAAATTAGGAAACTGACCCCCATGGTCAAACGACTTGCCCAGGTTCACTCAGCCAGGGGATGGCAGAGCAAGGACCAGAACCCAAGGGCATCTCACTCCTAAGCCCACACTCTTACCCACTGCCCTGCACTGCCAGGAAGAGTTCTGCCTTGAGGTTTCCCCTGCTCTGATCTTGTTGAGTTCCTGGCCATCTGGTTGTTTCTGATGTTCCCGGCAGGAAGAGTAAATCTCTCTATATAAGTCTAAGTCAATGATTTATGTGGCCAGCCTGTGTTGTTGCTTCCAGGTGTTTGCTGTGTTGCAGTGTTCCCCCCATCATGGCAGGCACTGTCATTGCAGAGGGAGATCATCACCCATCTATGGTCATCCTGTCCTTGGCAGTGCCCAGCCACTCCGGAAGCAGATGTCACCCTCTGCCAGGAGGCACAGGGGTTCCTACTCATGCCCCTCTCCTGGGAAACATGTGCTGGGTCCCAGAGCTGAAGGCGAGAAGAGGTAGAGACCCTGCCAATGGGCCGGAGGCTAGCAGTAGGGAATGAGGAGGGGCCAAATTGCCCCCCCCCAACTCATCAGGTGCTTCTGTTAGGGCAGCACAGTGGATACTCCCGACAGCCTGCTGTATAGTCTGGACCTAACATAGAGTCATGGCCCCTCGGTCCAGAGAGTGGGGAGGCTTACCCAAGGTCACACAGTCATCAACAGGGGAGCCAGAACTGCCACCGACCTTGTTCCCAGACCTGTGATCTCTATACAGTGGGAAGTCAGGGGATGGAGATCAAATCCCAAAGGAGCTGTGTAAAGGACTCTCTCTGTTGTGTCTTTGAGCGGCACAGTAACATAGCAGGTCAGAGTTCCATCTCTAAAGTGAGAGGGACCTAAGTCTGAATTCCAGCCCCGCTGCTAGCCTACTAACCATGGACTAGCCGTGGAACCTCTGGGGACTCCCAAGTGGAGGAATCGGTACCCCTCCCTCGCAGGCAGCCTTCAGAAGACAAGGATACAGTGCATAGAAAGTCCTGCGCCCACTTCTTGTCAAACGATACCTTTGTTTCTTCCTTGGTTCTCCAGAACTTTCTGGGTGTTAAAATGGTTGCTTTACTTACAATATGTCATTCAATGCTCTAAAGTAGGAATTAAGATCCCCAGTAAGCAGACAAGAGAGCACAATGTCAGAAATTTTAAGTGACTTGTCCAGGGGACCCTGACTCTCTGACCCCAGAGTCTTTGTTTTCTGTACTAGTTCAGAGATACATTTGGTTTCGTCTGGTTTTTGTTTTAATCCAAGAGTGGTGTAGCTGAACTAACATTGCCTTGTATATTGTGGCATTGAATATGCATATCTGAGATTCCTATTATCCTTATGAACAGCCACCATTCTTTTAGAAGAACAAGATTTCTTCAACATGTTTTCTCTTAGTACCTGTCTCAGAATCACCAGGCGGTCTCATCAAAAATGCAGATCCCAAGGGCCAAGCCCCAGAGCCCCCGGACCAGAATTGCTAGGTGTGGGGCTGTTTACCAAGCTCCCTGGCTGATTCTAAACCACACTCAAGGTTGAGAACCACTGCCTTTGGGAGGCAATTATGCAATAAGCACTGGTTGAATGGAAGAGGGAAGACAGTTTTCCAAAAGCTAAAGTCGAACCTATGTCAAGCTTGAAAACTTGTGCACCGGGATCAGGGTACGACCATTGGAGAGAGGCACACCCTGGGCTGGGGCAGACCCGGTGGCCCCCAGATGCCCTGGCTGTGGTGCCAACAGGGAATTCAAGCCTGGAGGGGTCGATGCCACTCTAGGTGGTCAGGCTACCTGCCAGGGGTATTCCCAGCTGTAGGAAAAGCAGCCTCCCAGCAAGTCTCCCTGCACCAAGTAGAAAGGCCTAAGGATGAAGGAAGCAGGGACCATACCTGGCCTTCTGGGAAACTGGCTGAAGAACAAGGCAGGAGCACAGATATAACGCAAGTTCTCCTCCATGAGACACAAGTGCAGCCTAAACATCTAGAGCATAAGGTCAGAGGGGAGCAGGAACAGGGAGAACTTGATGCAAACCTATGAACAGAAGCCCAAAGCATACAGCCAGGACGGCATCCAGAAGGGAAGCTGAGTGTCTCCTGCAGTGGCCGTGGAAGGCCCCTGGGGCGGGGAGTCAGGCACACAAATGCAATCTGCCCCCTCCATAAGTCACCCAGGCCAGCCATCCCTTCTAGGTTCTGCACTCGCTCGAAGCGATAGGATATGCCTTAATACTGAATATATGTTAAGTGATGGTTCCTGCCATGAGCAGTGTGACCTCAGTCCAGCCCCTTCGTGACACTGGGTATCCCATCTTCCTCTGCTCCATGGGGGACCACACTTGATGACTCCAAGGCCCCCACCAGCTCCTGCATCCACCTACCAGGGTATCTGTGGAAATTAGCGACTCTATTCATGAACGTGCCAGACCTCCCCTGTTCTTTGCATCCATTATCTTGCTAGTTTCGGTCTGATTGGCATAGGCCCATCTTCCTTCTAAGCCCTAGCACGAGCAGGAGACAAGGCCCCGGGCGATTTCCAACCAGGGTATCTCCCACTGACTAGTCTGACTTGCCCTGGTTTCGCCCCACGGGCAGCAGAGATACATGGGGGACTGCAGAGAATTATGCCAGGGGTGTGAGCATGCTTATGTTTCGTTAATACAGCAGCAACAGAAAAGAGGAAGAAAAAGAAGAGGAGGAGGAGAAGGAGGAGGAGCAAGAGGCACCCAGCACACAACTCTTCTTGGAGGGGTCCCCGAGTCCACGAGGAAAATAGGGGTGCTCTACTCAAGTGACAGACTAGAGGAGGTGGGTCACATGGGAGCTCTTGGCTAAAGGGGCAATTTATGAAATGACGGGGGCAAACTGGTCTGCTCGCTCAGAAAATGTGAGGAGGAGGCAGCAAAGTAACACCGCCAAATATTTCCAGGCTCGGCGGCAACAGGAGAAAGGGGCAGAGCTTTGCCTACGGTAGCAAAATTGACTGAAATCTTAGAAAGACTTTAAAAGACTATGGAACGGACCTCCTGATGCTCAGGGTGGCAACAGGAAGGTGGGAGGAAGTGGGGAGAGAATGGGCCCTTGAAACCACATGGCTCTGCTAAGTATGAGTCGTGGGTTTGAGGACGAAGTGGTAACCTCCCTGAGCTTTAGTTTCTCAAATGTAACTATGTTATCATGTAACTTATTAGAAAAATTAAGGTTCACTGTACCAGAGCTCATACATGCGAGGATACTGATTTAGGCATCTCTAAAATTGGGGTGTGTCTTGTGATCTAGCACATTTAAGAGTCTATGAAATTAATAGTAAGTCAAACTCATCACACAAAGTGAACAGTCAAAACTATGGACGACTATTATCTAGTAAGAGCCAGAAGATGCATTCTGTATCATGCCCTACAGTACAATTAAGGTTGTTAACCACAACGCCAGGACGGTCAGGTTGCTGGGGCATAGGAACCACTTCTCTTATTTGTTGTATACTGTTCGTGATCTGCTGGATGAATGGATATACCAAAGGGCACTGAGGTTCATTCAAACCCAAGATTCCAGATTCCTCAGACATTGTATCTGCTACCATAACTCTACCGTTGAAGAGTTCCCTATTCTTTGAATCCAAAATCAGGACATGTGATTTCTCATCATCACTGAATAAAATCCAGTCAGTGTCTGGCTGGAATCAAATAATCTGTGGAAGCCTAGAACCATCCAGAACAACTCAAAGTTCTCGGAACCATATTGCTTCTCACCACTGGCTTTTTTGCATGTGCTCTTCCTTCCGTCTTCCTCCTTCCCTCCTTTTTTCCTTCCTCTGTGCTGGGGGCATTGGATGCAGCAGGGGCAAATGGATGGGGTTCCTGCCCACAGATTACCGAGAGCCTGGCAGCAAAGACAGTTAAACAGGTAATAACAAGTAGCGACAGAAAATGCAAGGCATGCTGAGATCAGGAGAACGGCTCTCCTCACACTGGCTGCCTGACAAAACCCTACTCCTTTCTGGCGACAGAGCTCTGCACACCCTCCTCTGTAAAGCTGTCCTGGGCCCTTCACTTGGGCTGACTTCCCCATCGACGGACTAAGCCCGTGGTGGCACCTTTCACTCTGGTCTCTGGACCTCCGACACTGCTTCTAGACTGCGAACTCCTGGGGCACGAATGTGTCTTTTCACAGCTTTGTTCCTAGCATGATGGCATGAGCATAGTAGGGGTTCCAGAAATGTTTGCTGACTGGAGAGCCATTAATAAAGGATTTCTTTTGTGTTTGGTGGGTTTCTCCATATGAAAAGTTCTACAAAAGATATAAATAGCCAACTGCATTAGCTGCTTTCCTCTGAGCCTCAGTATGTCTCTTTAAATTGAAGGAATTGAATTTACCAGTGCTTTTCTCCCTCCTTCCCTCCCTCCCTCCTTCCCTTCCTTCCCTCCCTCCCTCCCGCCCGCCCTCTCTCCCTTCCTTCCTTTGCTTCCTTCCCTTTCTTTCCTTTTTTAATAATTTCCCTTTTCCCCCTCTCTCTCTTTTCCAGTAGTAGAACACTTTCTTCAAGTGAATCTTACTCAGAAGCCCAGTATGTAAGGCAAACAAAGTCTGAGCTTCTCTGAAAGGAGAGGTAGGACCCGAACATCCAAAATTCACCTCTGCTTTCCTTTCCCTGAGAAGAGTGAAGTCCCTCTTAGCTCTAACGCTGCATCAGACTGTAACTTACTGCATCGTGAATAGCTAGATTCACCAAGACCAGAGAGTACCACCCAAAGACAATGCTAATATGTATTGAGCGCCAAATACATGCCAGGGCAGCAAGGCCCTTTTAAAAAATTACCTCATTTCCTCTCTTTTTTCCCTTGCCATCCCTTTCTCTTTGCCCCAAATTCCGCATTTTCAAGTTAAAAATAATCTTATATTGTCGTTAGCCGCCTTAAATACTTTTGGAGAATGAGCTAGAGATATAAATAGATATAAATACAAAACACCGTGTTAGTTTAATCCTCACAACAAACCTGTGGGGTAGGTTTTAGCAGTTCTGTTTCATAACTGAGATCAGCAGGGTGCAGAGAGGAAGCGAAGTTGCCCAAGATCGTTCCGGGAACTCAGGGAGCGCGATCCCATTTCCCACCTCGTGGGTGCTTCCCACGCCTTAGCACCACCCTCACTAAGAGGCGTGCCCTTGCTAATTTATTTAATCCCCACAAAACCTTGCAAGATGGATACTGTTGCTACAGCTATGGTACAGATGAGAACCCAGAGGATTAGAGGTGAAGTCGCTCGTCCAGGGCCACATAGTCAACTAAAACCAAGCCAGGTCTTGAACCAAGCCTGGGCTGGTAACCATCCAAAGCCTGCTCCTTACTTTGCTCCTCCTCTTGAAGGTTCTCTCTCTGCCCTCCTGGGGAGAGGGTGGCGGGCAGGAATCCAGGGAGAATGCAGAAATGTCAGGGACCGCACAGCACACTGCAGAAGCCCAGACCAGGATCCTTAAGCAAACCACACTGCCTGGGGGCAAGATTTGGCTGTGTGACCTTTGACAAGTAATTTAACCTCTCTGTGTCTCCCTGTTCTCAGGCACAAAATGGTGATTATAATCCTAACAATCTCAGAGGTATTGTAAGGCGGGGAAACTCGTGGAACAGTACCTAGCATAGGATAACTACTCAGTAATTGCTAGGTCTTATGACGTGTATCTGAAAGGCCCAGCATGAATAGCAGCTCTCTCATTATGTCATTACAGCGTTGGTAAGACAGACTCTTTATGTCATGGGGGGTCGCACACATCGTGGAACTTGTGAGCACAAAGAAGCTAGAACTGGCAATGGAGCTGACTCGAGGAGGAATCCTGAGCCTGTTCCTTCCCTCCCAGGCTGACGGCTTTTGGTGCCTCACAACAGAAGCTTATTCGAATTGACAAACAGTCCTGAGCACCTACAAGGTGCGGGGCCCTGCTTGAGACTCCAGGGGTAGAGAAATTGTGGCACAGGGGCTCTCTGCCCTGTCGCGTGTGGGGGGAAGATATTCACAATATAGTATTTATCATTTACCATTCATACGTTTCCAGTGCAGTGGCCTTAAATACATCACCATGTGGTGTGACCATGACGGCTATCTCTACCCAAACATTTTCCTCTCCACAACAAACTCTGTACCCATTAAAAAATGACTCACCCTTCCCCCTCTTCCCAGCCCCTGGTAACCTCTAGTCTACCTTCTGTCTTCACTATCTCCTTTTTTTTTTTTTTTTTAATTTTCTTGTGGTGAGTATACACCACCAAACTTACCATCTTAACCATTTATAAGTACACAGCTCAGGGACATTAAGCACATTCCCACTGTTGGACAGCCATCCCCACCATCCATGTCCAGAGCTTTTTCACTTTTCTAAGCTGAGACTCTATACCCATTAAACACAAAGTCCCCATCCCTCCAGCCCTCCGGCCCCTGGCAACCACCGTTTCTACTTTGTTTCTATGAATGTGACTACTCTAGGGACCTCATTCTCCTATCAGTGGAATCATACAACATCTGTCTTTTTGGGACTGGCTCATTCCACTTAGCATCACTTCCTCGAGTGTCATCCATGTTGGAGCACATGTCAGAATTTCTTTGCTCTCTGAAGCTGGGTAATATTCCATTGTACGTACGTACAACACTGGTTTATTCACCCACCCATCGATGGGCACGGAGTGCTTCTAGCTTTTGGCTGTTGTGAATGATACAGCTTTAAACATGAGTGTGTGGTTCTCCCTGCCTTTGAGCTACTTGTGGTCTGATGTGGGGGGTGACACGTATATTCACCTGCAGGTTGCCCTGGATCAGCCCTCTGTCTCCTCATCTGTGAAATGGGAATAATGCTCCTCAGTGTGGGAATTAAATGAGATGATGACTCTGGGCAGTGCCGGCCCACTGTAAACACTTGAGAACTGTTAGCTGCTGCTGCTATCAGGGGGAAGTGTCTAGAGAAGAAGGGACTGGAAAGCATGGTGGCCGCGGGGCTCTCTCACACCGGCCCATTGGGCAACTCTCACAAACATCCTGGCAAGTAGGCCCAAAGATCTCAGCTTTCCAGATGACGAAGCAGACTCAGAGAGGTTATGAACAGCATGTGTGGATCTAGAATGCGCCTCAAGCCTTCCTACCTGAATCTGGTAAAAGTTCAGGGGAAGGCAAGAGCAGCAAACCAAAGCTCCCTCAATGTCTGCAGAGCGGGCCTGGGAGAAGGCAACAAGACACTTGTCTCAGGTGGCCTTAGCCTGAGGGGGAAGAGCCAGGGAGGCAGAAGGGAGGAGAGCTGTTGGCAGACACAGAAGGCAGGGTCAGAGCAAAAGCCAAGAGGTGGGAGATATCATGCCTCCAGAAATGGGAGGAAGCCCGTCTACAGGGAGCCGAAGGTGTGGTGCTAGGGAGGGCGGGTCGGGTCAGGGAGGGCATGCGAGGTGGCCCAGCCCAGTCCGGTTCCAGGGCTGGGAGGGCTTGGGTGCGCTGCCCACAGTGGTGTTTCAGGACATCAGTCATACCGATAGGACAGGGACACCTGCTTCCTAACAGATCCCTACCTTCAAACTACAGACAATGTTTAAAAAAAAATGATGTGTGTTTTACCAATATCATGTGCATAGTACAAAAAGTCAGATAGTTCTAAAAGGCTCATTCCCTAACCCCATTCCCCGCCACACTCAAATCTTACTGCCCAGACGCAGCCACTGACGGATATTTAACTCCATATTTCTAAATAATGTGTTGAAGCATCTCTTTCTTTGTTTTCTGTCTGACAATGACCCTGTGGACCTGCCACAATGGGGGAGGAGGATGGAGTTCCTCCTGCAGAGCCACCTCCCCTCCCCCAGCTTCCCAACCTAGTTCCGGCGTAATTTCTGGTTAGATTGAGTGTTTATAGTAATGTGACCATGGAAATGACAGCTGAACCGTATCACATTTTTTCTACAACTTATTCTTTTTGCAGAAATTAAACCAGTTTTTAAACCAATTTGCTTCATTTTCTAAGTACACTAATCCATCTCTGTGAGCATGTAAGTCCCTCTCAGAAGCTACAAGCACAACAGGGAATCCATCCATCTGTCCATCTTCCTTCCAGAGCCATCAGTGCTCCTGATCTAATCTGCACACCTGTCTTCTGCTGGGTGAAGTGTTGCGCTGTGGCCAGCTGTGTTTTAATGGGGCCCCTGATACCAGCCACACAGGTCCGATCATTTGGCCCAATTGTCATTCATCTGTAGATTTTATTCAGAAAATACCTACTGAGAGCTTTCTAGATCCCAAGGAGGTCAAATGCCAGAGACCAGCAATGCAGAATGAATAGATGTGGCCCCTACCTTCAAAAGTGTCTGAACCCTAGGGCAGACACAAGTTAGTGCTGGGCCAAACGGGGGCTCTGGGAGTTATGAGGGGCCAGAGGAGAAGCCCCAGGGCAGCCTTTGGAAGGGCCAGTGTGGAAGGCTGCCTGGAGGAGGTGAGGCTGAATGAGTCTCAGCTTGTTGGGAGGAGTTTTCTAAGAGTTCTGGGAAGGCCATTTCAGGTAGAGAGCATCATGTGCACAGTCACAGGGGCATGAGAAAGCATGACTTGTTCTGAGAATTTCAAGTAAGTAATCAGCCATGATCATGTGGGAGGGCTCTAGTCAAGGGGAGGCTGCGTCTCACGTACCAGGCCAAGGGACCAGAGGGACATGGGGAGCCACAGAAGGGTCTATAAGAGAGAAGACATGATTGGGTCTGTATTTTTTAAAAGACAAGATGGCAGGGTGCCTGGGTGGCTCAGTTGGCTAGGCATCCAACTCTTGGTTTCAGCTCAGGTCATGATCCCAGGGTTGTGAGATCAAGTCCTGTGTCCAGCTCTGCACTGAGTATGGAGCTTACTTAAGATTCTCTCTCTCTCTCTCTCCCTCCCTCTGCTGATACACCCCACCCCGGCTCATGCACACTCTCTCTCTTTCTATAAAATAAAATAAAATAAAATAAAATAAAATAAAATAAAATAAAATAAAATAAAATAAAATAAAATAAAATACAAAACAAGACAGCTTCAGGGTATCAGAGAGATTAGAGAGAAAGATGGGCAAGCGAGGGGGACTCTGAGGTCTGGCAAAGGAGGAGGAGCATCTGAATTAACACTGGCACTGGGGGTGAATGAATGGTAGGCTCATGAAACCCTACAGAAACCAAAGAGCTTGGTCTTGGGGTCACAGGCAGTGGGAGAAGGCTGACCTATAATTCCCAGGTGTCTGCCTCCTGGGAAACTGGAAGGTACTCTGGACTGGGAAGAAGGGCATTGCCCTCTTGAGATATTTGGTGAGCCAGAAGTGCTGGGAAGATGGATGCCTACGGACTGAGGGAGCAGGGCCAGGGCCTGGGGCTTTCAGAAATTAGAAGGCAGAGGTAAGATCTAGAGGCCATGGGGTCAGAAGGGCTGGTAGAGTCCAGCCGGTGAAAGCATGAGCTCGGGACTCAGACAGCCCTTGGTTTAAAGGCCAGCTCAGCCACCTGCTCACTGAAACTCTGTTTCCCCATCTGCAAAATGGGGACCAAAGTCCTCCCTACTTCATGGGGTGGTGGTGAGGGTTCAACGTTTATCTGGGGGGAGGGGGCAAGGGCAGCTGTGAAAAGCAGGTGATACTTGAGCTGACCTCAGAAGAGGAGGAGGCAGACCTAGCTCCATGGGTGTGCGGCCAGTACAGTCGCACCTAGGCCCATACTCAGAAGAGCCCAGAACTTGGGTTTTACGCTCTGATTTGCCGTCTTGAAGTTCTTAACAATTTTTGAACAAGGGGCCCCACATTTTCATTTTGCCTGGAACCCCACAAATTAGGCAGTGGTGCTGTGCGTAGGAGACCAGCGGGCAGAGAAGAGGGGGTACTTTGGAAGGAAAGGGCCCTGAGAGTGCACAGGCTTGCTGGAACCGGAGGCTCAGCTTGCTCCAGAAACAGCTCCGGGCTCGGCGCTTCTAGCTGCAGAGCTGCGCATGGGGGAAAGCAGTAGATGCCCAGAGTGATCAGCAGTGCGAGGCCTGCATGCAGCATTAAGGGCTTGGATGTTATGTGCGTGCACATGGGAGCCTTGCCAACTGTGTGAGCCTGGAAGGGCAGAGGTGAATGCTAGCTCAGGGAGAGCACGGGCATGGTGGTGGTACACGGTGTGGGGACTACTGTGACCGGTACTTTCCAGATGAGGAAACAGCCCCCGAGAGGGGCAGAGCAGGGCTGCAACGGGACTTGTGTGGGTTCAAAGCCCTTGTGGTTTCATGGGCCCCTTTCTCCTATATAAATATAAACATAGATACACACATACATGTACACATGCACATACACGTTACGCTTTGCAATGGCAGGGGTATAAAGGCAAATACACAATACCGCATACTAAAGCATTTTCTTTGACCTGAAGTATGGGGCATCTGGGGTGTGTGCCTACTTAACTGAAGTCACCCTGGAGAGAAGCTACTCGGCCCTTCCAGCTCAGTGGGTGCTGCAGCCAAGACTGCCAGGTCACTCCAGAAGGGGCAGGTGCTTCTTTTTCTCTTCAAGGGGAATGCTGGCCAATCCCTAGGACCCTTTCAGTGGGGACCTGCTGTGCCTCCAAGGACTTTCCATCCCCATGTCCCACGGAGTGGGCTGATGGTTGTTTGGGTTTAGAGCCGGCTGGTGGGGCTGAATGACAGGCGAAGGAGAGAGAGTTGCAAACGTCCTGGGAGTTCAGGAAAAATCAAAGGTCTCCATGTCTGCAGATGTCTGCGACTTGATGCCTCCTGGCACGTACACTGTCAACCTTAGGGACCAACCTGCCCGCCTACCGCACCCAGACAGAGGTGGGGAGGCTGAGTCAGCAGCAGCTGCTGAGGATGCTGTCTGGAAAGGAGAAACGTCACCATCTGTTTGTCTGTCTGTCTGTCTGCCTGGGGTTGCAAAGAAGTCTGCCTGGAGGCAGAGGACGTACACGGGCCTTTCTTTGCGTGCCAGTTGCTCACGTAGCCCAGGAGAATAACAGAGGCTCAGAGGAGTATCCCCACGCCATCTCCTTCCTCAGGCTTTCTTCACAGGCTCCTCACTGGCCTTCTCTTTCTTTCCTCCGCATGCCCAGTTGGTGACAGGGTGCCTGGTTTGGGAGCTTCAGTCCAGTCCTCCCATGGCCCAGCTTTGACCCCCCCATGTACTTGGGTAGGCAGGCAAGAGACAGCACAGGGAGTGCTGATTTGGAAAGAAAAGGGGTCCAGCCTGGTTATCTCTTTAGACCTCAATCTTCTCTTCATCTTCAAATCACATTTGTCCAAGCTCCAGGCCTCTTCCTGCTAGGTATTTATGATGGATGGATGGATGGACGGATGGATGGAGTGAATGTTCAACCTTTTCCAGTCTTAGAAGCCACTCCTTCTGCCCTCCAATTTCTGTGGTCAAGAGCCCAACCCCAGAACCCAATTCCCTCTAAAACAAGAGGGAGATTGAAACTTGGAGATTTGGAGAAAAATGACTGAAAAAGTTCCAGCTGATTGCTTCTATTTTCCCTATGAAGGCCGAGGGTTTGTTGGGAAGATGAAGGATGAAGTTTAAAATCACTATTGTATGGCAGTTCAATTGGGGATTTTTAGACACATCACAAGGTAGTGCCATGGGCCCTGTGGTTTTTGGTGGTCAGAGTAATAGCTAATATTTCTAGAGCAATTATCACAGGGCAGGCACTGGGCCTGGTGCTCTCTACTCACATAAACTCCTTTCATCTTCACGCCCACCTGGGGGGCAGGTGCCTCAGTAAGGATGAGACACATCATACTGCAGGAATTTAAAACAAAAACAAAAACCATTCTAAGTGGTTTACAAACAGAAAAATGTATTTCTCACTCACGCTATCTGTCGAGTGTGGCTGGAGAAGAGGCATGGTAAGAATGAGAAGCCAGGAAGGTCTGAAAAGCTGGGAAGGAAAGGAGGGAGGGTCCAGAGCCTGGCACTCAGGAGGAGATCCAAGAGCCAGTATGAGGAGAGCTCTGGAGAGATGAGCAGGAGGGAGGGGTTGGAGAGTGGGACCCTGCAATTTGCCATTTCAGGGGTGGAGCAGTAGCCAGCTGAGATAAGAGCCAGGTGTGGCTCTGAGTGTGGGTGGCTGGAGTGGAGTAAAGTGGAACTGAGGTCAAAGGTTCTGGCAGATGGAGCCAGCGTCCATTCCTGGGGAAGAATGCGGATCTTTGGGAGGCTAGAACAAGCCACAGGTTAAGCATATTACAGCTTCTTGGGCTGTCAATTTTACCAGGAGATGAGGCTTAGAAGCTGTTTTTTAATAGTCAAACATGAAAATATAAGACCTCTAACAAAGGTGTGTGTGGAAGCCCACCTTCCTCTGCACTGGAAAGCTGGAGAAGCACCAGGTGGAAAAGAGCCACCGAAAATCATAGATGAACACAACTGGATGCAAACAACCAAGGACCAGAGGTCCATTAAAATTTCCATTCAGGGATGCCTGGGTGGCTCAGCTGTTAAGTGTCTGCCTTCAGCTCAGGTCATGACCCCAGAGTCCTGGGATTGAGGCCCGCATTGGGCTCCCTGCTCAGCAGGAAGCCTCCTTCTCCCTCTCACACTCCCCTCACTTGTGTTCCCTCTCTCACTGTCTCTCTCTGTCAAATAAATAAATAAAACCTTTAAAAAAAATTTCCATTCAATGAAAATCATAATATTTCACCGGTCATGAGACCTTGCTATATGCTACGCACTGTTCTAAACACTCCAGATGTATAGCTGCTTTGATGCTCTTGGGACACCCGACAGGGAGGGACGGTTTTTATGCCCACCTTACAGATGAGAAGCAGCACTTCACACAGCACTTGGCCAGAGTGGCAGGCCAGTGTGCATCAGAGGTGGGATTTGAATTCGGGCAAACTGGCTTTAGAGCCCATGCTCTTAAATGCTACACCAGTGGTTCTCCAACATGGATGAGCATCAGAACCCCTTGGGGGGCTTCTTTTTTTCTTTTTTTAAGATTTTATTTATTTATTTGACAGAGATAGAGACAGCCAGCGAGAGAGGGAACACAAGCAGGGGGAGTGGGAGAGGAAGAAGCAGGCTCATAGAGGAGGAGCCTGATGTGGGGCTTGATCCTATAATGCCAGGATCACACCCTGAGCCGAAGGCAGACGCCCAACCGCTGTGCCACCCAGGTGCCCCTCTTGGGGGGGCTTCTTAAAGCAAGGTGTTGGGCCTCTCCCCTAGAGGCTTGGGGTGGCCCGAGAATTTGCATTTCTGAGAAGTCCCCAGGTGCTCCTCAGGCCTCAGGTCCCTTCATCCTGCCTCACAAATAGACACACAGCAACTATTCAGTGTATAGTGGGGACAGTGTCTCCTTCCTAATGTGGTACCAAATGCCTGGTATGCTGTGTGTGTGTGTGTGTCTGTCTGTCTGTCTGTCTGTCTGTCACAGAGGGCAGAGGATTATGGCTTAGGTATCACTAGGGGACAAAAAAGAAATTGATCCTTTTTTTTTTTTTTTAAAGATTTTATTTACTCATTTGAGAGAGAGAGAGAGAGGCAGAGACAGCATAAGCAAGGAGAGAAGGAGAGGGAGAAGCAGATTCCCTGCTGAGCTGGGGCTCCAACCCAGGACCCTGAGATCATGACCTGAGCCAAAGACACACACTTAACTGAATGAGCCACCCAGGCACCCCTGACCCTGCTTCTTGCTCCTGAGGTATATGGAAAAACAAGCCAGCTCCACAGAGAGAAGAAGGGACAGGTTCTACTTAAGGTTTGGTGATAGGTACACAAAGCAGCCCGGCTTCAGGTAAAGTGTATTTGGTGCAATACAGGATCCAGAGGCAGAATGGGAGGTTGAGCAGAGAAGGCCGCAGAGACGGGCCAGAATGGGCGAGAGTGGGGTGTTGATGGCGAGTTGGTAAGGAAGACAGCAATTATCTGAAGATGGCCACACAGGAGAGAATCCAGATGGGTCATCACCGGAGGCCTTCCTGAAGTTGACCATCTGCCTTCCCCTTCTGGAAATTTCCCAGGGTCCAGCGATGACAAATAGTGAAGAGCTAATACCTGAATAGAATCTGAAGAACTTCTTCTCATGGAAAGGAGTGAGCCAAAATCAGGTGTCAGTTTCTGCCAAGCCAGCCTTTAAATCTTAAATTCAGACGTCACTGAAATCACCAGCTCTCTGCCCCCTGAAGAAAACCTTCTGCCCTTCTCATTCGCTGCCTTTGGGGAAGCATGTGGAGAGCCGTCGGCTCCCCAGCAGCTGGCTCTTCTGTAGTTTGGGGTCCAGCTTAATTAAGAGCTCCGCTGGCCGATTAGTCTCGGTCACCTCTGTAATTGGGCACCAGCTGTGTTTTCTCTTGACAAGGACTCCTTTATGGAGCTTCTAATGTAAATGCATTACATGAAAAAACATAACAGTTCCAGGGTTATATGATCATAAAACCAAGAACCCTTGTGTTCTATAGAAATAAAGAGTGCATCTCTCTCTGTGTTCCAGAAAATAATTTTTTGGAAAGTTGGGACGGAGGGTACCAAACGGCAAATTCTTCATTCATTTATGTTTGGATATGAACGCTGATGGTGGTTTTAAATGAAGTTTTGCATAATCACAGGTGTTGGTGCATAAAGACTCGGGAAGTTTCCTGGCAGAAACATGAGACTTGAGAAACTGAACCATGAATGGCTCCATTTATGAACAGCCACCAATGATTGACAGAATGACTATTAATAGCTAATATTAACTGAGCCCTTCATAGAGGCTCAACCCAATGCCAAGCACTTGGAAGGGATTGTCTTGCTTAAAGCTGGCAATGGCTTTGTGAGGTGGGTACAAATGTTCTCCCCATTTTTACAGATCAGGAAACTGAGGCCCAGAGAGGTGAAATAATTCATGTTCAAGGTCACATGGTTTACCACTAAGTAGCCAAAATGGAACTGAAACTCAAGTCTGTCTCATGCCAAAATTCCTTTCTGCCTCTCTCCAAGGAAACAATGCCATTAGCTGAAGTGCTCTGTTTGCAACAATTACAATATCAATGATGACCCTTCACATCTGTACAGAGTGTCACAGTGGCTAAGTTCTTTTATGCCGGCTGTCTCCTGCCATACATCACCCCTATGAGAGAATCAAAACAGTTGCTATCATCCCATTATCATACATCTGGGAAGGTAGGTGCTAAGGGGCTAGACTATCCACCCTAGGCACACATCAAGCAGCAAAGAACAGTCAGGCCTTCCTAATTCCTGGTCCTAATCCAGTGCTCATTCCACTACTCTCCACCCCATGTGCTGCTTCCAGCCATTCGATCCTTCATTTATATCCCCTCACTTATTTACACACATCTTGTATTTTTATTTTCTCTATCCTGATTACTTATGTTTATTTAGTTGCTGTCTGTCTCCCCTCCTTGGAATATAAGCTCCATGAAAGCCAGCCCTTGTCCTTGATGATGGTTATATACGATGAGGATG